>NC_060124.1:175941440-176250940 GCF_021461395.2 Schistocerca americana | reverse complement strand
ATTTGTTATTTAGAGAGTTACAGTTTGTTGTGCTTTACTTAATTAATAATTAATGATAAGAATACCTATCATTTCTCATATGTGCTGGTGTAGTTTTGTTAGTGAGCATGGTTCTTCAAACCACGAATGTTTAAGGGTCGTCATGTACTAGGCTAGTTAGTTAATGAAGCAATGCAAAGGCTCCTTCAGAGCCAGTGTAATTAGATTTTCATTACGTTTAGCTGCTTCAAACCGAGTTTAAGAAAGAACTATTTACTGTGTTATCCATTCTTATGCAAGTTCGTTAATGCACAGTCATAGAGATCCTGTACTAAGCAATGAAGTAACAGACTATGATCATTAGCAGAAACCCTGATTTAAACGCATAATCATTTCAAGCTTTTCCCTGTTCAGTATTGCTACTAGTTTCATGAGTGACGGTAACTGATTCTATAACCTGTTGCACCTAGTTTATTTAAGGTACGTGTAGTTGAGAAGCATATGTTGCTGTTTCATATGTCATTGGCCATTCGTTTATCTGGCTTACTAGTTAGTAGCACATTTATCTGCAAGGTTAGGTTACTGTGTTGTAGTGTGAATAGATGTAAGGGAAGAGTTTAGTGTGTGTGTCAAGGAAGGTTAGGTTTGCCTTAGCATTGCCTTCTGCTTTATCATTTTGCTTGAAACAAGAATGCTTAATTAGGCTGGCTACCGATTTTAATATGTAATGTTACAAGTTTGCTTTTGTGCTGGAGAACGTCTGTTCCCGACGCACCTGTTAATTGTTAGTTATATTCTGCCAGTGTTTCGGAAACGAATCACAGCTTCATTGTTCTGTTTCTCACGGTCACATCTACTTAAAAATCCCTCGCAGAGGTATAACGTTAGCATCGATTACCGTTAAAGGTGGTCGATGGTACCGTTGCAGTATCTCACTATTAAAAGTTTCGACACTGGAATTCGGAGCTAACAATCGAGTCGGCATTCAAGCCGTTATATTCGATTATTTCTGATTATTTAATATAGTGGACCCGCCTCCGTGTCCGAGGACGCGTACAGAACGGAAATATCCATTGCCGTACAGTGGGCACTTATCAACCAAGAAAGTTACTAAAATATTTTCAGGTGTACGAGAAAGTAAGAGGATAAACATTACGTATTAATTTATGTTGGACTATGAATTACTCACGACGTTGTGCAAATTCCAGTAGTTTATAGATGAGCTGCAGTTCCAAAATAGCTTGTAATTCTGTATGGACTGGATCGCACATACAATACTGTGGGAAGTAATCGTGGATAAAAACACACAAAAACCCATACTAAAGTCTCCGGTGCATTTTACAAACTGGGGTATTACGCAGTAAGTTTCCATCCAAATACTGCATCGTATCCTTGTCAAGGTAGGAAGAATGGACTTTGCTGCAAGTTTTCGTTTTTGAACAAAAAATTACATGCGCCAAATACATGCGTCCTTTATTCTGTTGAAGCAGTGAAGCATGTGTACAACGTCGAACAGAAAAGAGTGTCATATTGGCGTATTTTATCTCAACAAATTTTACCTCGTTTTGAAACTAAATCTATCGGCGGACATCTGTTCCTCTATTGGGAACGTTTGAATGTTGCATACCTTTTAACTGAGAAGGTCTAATTAGTATTCACAGTAGCAGTAATTGAGTCCGTTATTTACCTCAGGCGTTTCGTTTGTACGCTGCCATCATAAACGCCTGCATAATTTATACCTTGCAGCAGTTTAAACTGTATTTCAAAACGACGCTTTTTCCAACCGCAAGAAACAGTTGCGCATTATTTCACATTGCAACGGAAGGAACGCAACCAACGTACTGGAATTTCGTACATGTTCCATTTACACAGTTACTTATTAATGCATGATCTAACTCAGATGCTTTCTAATTTTTTTTTAACACACGTACCGTCGATAGCTCTAATACTTCTTAAATGATACTGTGGACGGTGCACACAGATACAGGACTTACGTTTCATGTTTAATAACCGATAACCGTTAGCTAAGAAACAATGATATAACTAATGACTTCTGAAAATAATTTTAACTGCATTTTAGAAACCTTGAAAAGATTACCATAATGAAATCAAGGGTTTTATTTGGTAAGTTACTAAAATAGCAAACAATTCTCCAATATCTCGAATTTCTCGCAAATTCTCCTTATTTAACGTATTTTACGTTACGAACTGTCTCTCTATGTGCGTATTTATGCTGTTACTTGCCTAGAAGCGAGAAATCATAAACAAAACGTTGTTAAGTTCGGAAATCTGAACACTTCTTGTATAGATTTTGTGAATAAAAATTGATTGGCGAGGAAATTTAGGCTATGGATACAACCGATTTAGTCTGTACCGTGCAAAAACCGGAAAAAGAAGAGAATCGAGCGTTTGAAACGTGGTGTTGTGGAAGACGATAGTATATATATTGACATTTGGAAACTGCTTGAAAGGTACTAGAGGGACCCGTAGAATGCAAACAGTTGCACGTGAAGACAGAGATTAGAGTATAGACAACAACTAATTGAGGACGTTGGTGTAAGTGATTACGAGATGGCCATAGCAGAGAAATTTATGGCAGGTCGCATCAAAACATCATCATCATCATCATTTAAGACTGGTTATGCCTTTCAGCGTTCAGTCTGGAGCATAGTCCCCCTTATAAAATTCCTCCATGATCCCCTGTTCAGTGCTAACATTGGTGCCTCTTCTGATGTTAAACCTATTACTTCAAAATCATTCTTAACCGAATCCAGGTACCTTCTCCTTGGTCTACCCCGACTCCTCCTACCCTCTACTACTGAACCCATGAGTCTCTTGGGTAACCTTGCTTCTCCCATGCGTGTAACATGACCCCTCCATCTAAGCCTGTTCGCCCTGACTGCTACATCTATAGAGTTCATTCCCAGTTTTTCTTTGATTTCTTCATTGTGGACACCCTCCTGCCATTGTTCCCATCCACTAGTACCTGCTATCATCCTAGCTACTTTCATATCCGTAACCTCAACCTTGTTGATAAGGTAACCTGAATCCACCCAGCTTTCGCTCCCATACAACAAAGTTGGTCGAAAGATTGAACGGTGCACAGATAACTTAGTCTTGGTACTGTCTTCCTTCTTGCAGAAGAGAGTAGATCGTAGCTGAGCGCTCACTGCATTAGCTCTGCTACACCTCGCTTCCAGTTCTTTCACTATGTTGCCATCCTGTGAGAATATGCATCCTAAGTACTTGAAACCGTCCACCTGTTCTAACTTTGTTCCTCCTATTTGGCACTCAATCCGTTTATATTTCTTCCCCACTGACATTACTTTCGTTTTGGAGATGCTAATCTTCATACCATAGTCCTTACATTTCTGATCTAGCTCTGAAATATTACTTTGCGAACTTTCAATCGAATCTGCTATCACAACTAAGTCATCTGCAAATGCAAGACTGCTTATTTTGTGTTCACATATCTTAATCTCACCCAGCCAGTCTATTGTTTTCAACATATGATCCATAAATAATATGAACAACAGTGGAGACAGGTTGCAGCCTTGTCTTACCCCTGAAACTACTCTGAACCATGAAGTCAATTTACCGTCAACTCTAACTGCTGCCTGACTATCCATGTAAAGACCTTTAATTGCTTGCAAAAGTTTGCCTCCTATTCCATAATCTCGTAGAACAGACAATAACTTCCTCCTAGGAACCCGGTCATATGCCTTTTCTAGATCTATAAAGTATAGATACAATTCTCTGTTCCACAGTCGGAAGAAAATAAATAAATACATAAAACACCAATTTTATATGAATCGACAAAGTCAGCCTCCATTACCACGGACTTATTAGCTTTCTTGTTTTGCAGATCTCCGTTTTCAGTTATTTTGTTTGTTAAACTCTTATTCATCACTTTTCAACGACACGTTGTAATGTTCACCTATTTGCAATTGTAAATGTGTGACGTAAGAGCGATATCCGTTCGTGTTTCACAAGCAGCACATTTTTCGCTAATATTTTTAACTGATGTCTCAATGATCTGCTTACCTGCTATCATGGTTTTCATACCCGTTTCATCAGTTATAACATCAAATAAGAACGGTTGAACGTGATCGTATGTTAAAAATAAATACCAACATGTAATTCAAGAGACGTGCATTTAAAACTCTGTGGTTATATAAACTTCACAATATTCAGATACAAACCTGTCTCGTTAACAAGGCGACACTTTTTATACGTTTATCGCATAGGAAACCAACTAGTGAAGGGCTCACTGAAACTTCCTTACCTCACTGCCTCTGTCATTATAATAGATTCAGTCCAAGACGCTTTGATTCGAAACTGTCCTTCGCATATTGCTTCTGCCTAATGCGAATTTATCTGTTTTTATAACTAGCACATAGCCGGCCGGTGTGACCGAGTGGTTCTAGGCGCTTCAGTCTTGAACCGCGCGACCGCTACAGTCGCAGGTTCGAATCCTGCCTCGGACATGGATGTGTGTAGTGTCCTTAGGTTAGTTAGGTTTAAGTAGTTCTTCTGATGACTCCAGAAGTTTAGTCCCATAGTGCTTGAACCATTTTGAACTAGCACATAGCATCATTGCTAACCCATCAAGTGACCGCGACAGTATTATAAAAGAAGTAGTCGGACCTCACTGACAAAAATTGCGGGTAGAGACGTCACAGATGATAATTCTGTCCTTTTTGTTTGGTGGCACGTCGTTTCTCCCTGATAGTTTTGAACTAGCCGTGTAGTTGAGCGTGTTTATCCTGGTACGCATCGAAACGTACTTGGTTGCTGTTTAGTTGTCACTCTCTTCCCAAGCTTTCAATGGGTATTTTCAATAGTTATATCTTAGTGGGTTTCTCGTTTGAGAGTGACGTATCAATGTTTGAACTCAGTCCAGTGGTAATTTGTTAAGGAGATGCGAGGGGACCATGGAATAGACGCTTTCCGTATCTGCGATTATCACCTTTATCAACACATGAGAGAAACAGTGAGGATTTGTGTTAATCATATTGACAGTGGAAGGCATGAAATGAGTGCCGGATTTTTAGAGTATCTTAATAGATCTCTAGCCAGCATACGTTCTTGGTATGAGCTATGGTAACAGGTCACATAATTGTTTCGATGATATTACAAGAACACAACTTCCACCTAGGCTATTTTGTATCGATATTGTGCAGAGACTTTTATTGCCTTCAAGACTCAAATTATATTCCCAAATGAGGCACTGGCGTACTGTGTACTGGTACTTTAATAGTCCGGGTAGTTGCGTTATGGACTGTGATAAACCTTCTTATGTTACTGCTTTTAGATCCGACCACCAAAGGTCTTTAGGAAACATGGTTGGCAGTCATCTTCTGCGATCTGAACTGTTTTCAGAACGCTGAAAGTGTTCCGCTTATCGTTAGTTTCTGCACAAGACATGTACGAGACTGATGGGGGAACATCGGTGAAATCCAGCAGCACCTGTTGCGTGGTCTACTTGTCCCCCGGATTTAAAGCCCATTCATTTTGTTTTTTTGGCTGCTCGTCGAAAGAATGGTGTACATCACTCATGTTGTCAGCAGGGCTGAGCTGACTGCCCGAATCAGTGGCGTGTATCACATCGTGATGCCGAATAGCGCCGTGGTCGAGAGCTTTGGAGGTCACTGGGGCAGCTCGTTAAGTACTCGTATACTGGCTGAGTACAAGGCGTTGCCCAGGAATGTATTTATTCCAGGTCTATTTGTCAACCTCCTATTACCTACTCCCCCCCTCTTTCTGTTCATCTCCTTCTCCAACCTTCTCTACCCACGTTATCATCCCCACCCCAATAGGTGGTTGCTAGTTCTTACGCCCCCTCCCTCCATCCCCCCTCCCAAACAAACACAATACAAGGTGTATCAACAAGAAACATCCGATTCTAAATATCAGAAGTATCATGTTATTTGAGACATGGGCGTGAACAACGTACTGTTGGAAAGGGCAAACTCTTAGAGTTTTACCTGGTTCCTGCTAGGTAGTAGCAGTGTGCGCACACTTCAGTTCTAGTAAAAATGGTGTCAGGACAACAGAAAGCGTCTTGTGTTTTACGTTTTGCGCAGTGCGGGTCAGTAATAACAGTTCAGCGTGACTTTCGTACTAGGTATGGTGTGGATCCTCCTTCAGCACAGAGCATTAGACGATGGCATGAAAAATTCCGAGAAACAAGTTGTTTGTGTAAAGGCAAATCGCCGGGCCGTCCCCGAGTGTCTGACACAGACGTCGGATGCATCCGCTACAGTTTCACAAGGAGTCCGCAGAAATCCGTTCGCCGTCAAGCTCGACAGCTCAACATGCCCCCGACGTCCGTCTGGCGTGTGTTGCGTCGACATTTACACATGAAACCATACAAAATTCTCTACTGCAAGCTCTTCATGAAGGTGACAAACAACAACGTGTGGAGTTCTGTAATTTCGTTCTCGGCAAGATGGAGGATGAAGGTTTTCCTCCGCGCTTAGTGATTAGTGACGAGGCAACATTCCTTTCTTTCTGCCGTTGTTAGTTGTCCCGAAGCGTAGGCTATAGGGTGTTCCGCGCCATTAATATTCTGGCTCAAAACAACTCCTACTGAATGACCACTTGCGTCACAGGATAAAATAAATTCTTTATTATAATCTGGGTAGGCTAATACTGGACTGTGTGTTAACTTATCTTTAAGGGTTTGAAATGCTGATTCAAATCTTCAGACCAATGAAATTTTGCACCCTTTTTCAATATTGGGTTAAGAGTCGAACAATTTCAGCAAAATTTTGAACGTATTATCGGTAATACGATGCGAGACCAATGAAACTTTGTACTTCCTTAACGGGTTGTGGTGTTGGGAAGTCCTTATCTGCCAAAATTAATCGAGGACCTGTTTTAATTCCTTTTTCACTAATGACATGCCCTTGGAATGTAACCTCTGTCAATGCAAAACTACATTTTTCCATATTTAATGTTAATTTAGCTTTGCTAAGTCTCTGAAAAACGTTATGCAGACGCACAGCATGTTCATTAATGTCTTTGGAGAATGGAATAATATCGTCTAGATATACACAACGTTGCTAAGTTTTGAGTCCTCGCAATACTCCATCGAGTAGTCTTTGAAAAGTTGCTGGTGCGTTTTTCAAACCGAAAGGCATTCTTTTAAATTGCCAATGGCCTCCAGGGTTAGAAAATGCTGTTTTATGCCTATCTTCAGGTGCAACTTCTAATTGATGATATCCGCTACGTAAATCGATTGTTGAGAAGTATTTACTGTTACCCAAACTGTCAATGACGTCTGTAATGTTTGGAAGAGGATAAACATCTGAGATAGTTTGTTAAGATGTCTGTAGTCACAACAAAATCTATATCGTTTCGTACCGTCGGGAGACTTCTTTGGAATAATTACAATATTTGAATTATAAGGTGAATCAGAATATTCTATAATTCCATCTTTTAGATGCTGTTCTAAAAATTCATCCAGTACTGGTTGTAAGTGACGCGGAACTCTATAAGGCTTCCTATAAACTGGAGGGCTATTTCCTGTTGGGCTCCTATGCAGTGTGATATCTGTTGCTGGCAGTGGACCTTCTGCATTAAATAAATCTTGGAACTCCACCAAAACTGCTTCTATCGTGTCTCTATCATTTCCTTTCAAATGCTCAATCTTCTGGCGTAATGAGGTTCTATAGGCGTTTGGTTTCTGACCATCAGTAATATCTGACCAAATGAAATCTTCTTCTTCAAAAGTACTGACTGTAGCTACTAATATTCCCTTATGCAACTCTTTGTCCTCCACTCCGAAATTGTCAATATGCACCAGTACTTTTCTTTCTCCCACAACGTCTTGGACCCGTACAACACTTCTACGTACAAAACAATGTGATACATCTAAATTCTCATTTTCCTCTAATGGCTCTATTAGACACAATGTATCTGTAGGTACTCCGGGGTCAACGGTCATCTAGAAAAGTTTTCCTGAGCCAAATGGTATCTTATCCCGCGAATTAACCTTCAAGGACGTTGCACGCAGTGTAGTTGATTTCGCCTTCCTGTTGGGAAAGTCTTGTGGCCGCGGCCCTTTGCAGCGGTGTCACCTAGCTGAAACACTATTCTACAGTTTGCTGTCTGAGGTCGATATTAGCGTGATGTTTATTCAGGAAATCCAGCCCTAGGATCGCGTCGTACCCGTCAGTTGCTTTTGTTACCACTTCTACATCTTCCTGAAATTGTACGCCATGAATATAAAAAATCAATTATGTACATCCTAATGACTTCACTGTACCTCCTCCTACCCCACTCAATCTATACCTTTGAGGGTCATATTTCTTTTCTCCAATGCATTCATTACTTATTATTGATACGTTTGCGCCTGTATCCACCAGTATCCTTGCCTCTTTATCCTGTATGGTAGCAGATAACCAGCATTCCGCCTTCACATTCGCCTTAATGGCATGAAATTTTATTGGGAACGCCTGGCGGCGGCTCCGACATTCCCGTTTGAGTTTAACTGATTTCTATCTCCAAAAACTTTCTTAGACCTGCATTCCTTGAATTTGTGACCTATTCTTTGACAATTAGTGCATTGAGGTTGTCTGCAGTTTTTTGCTGTATGTCCCTGTCGATCGCACCAAAAACATCTTAATCCTGCTGAAAATACATTTCGCTTCGCCTTGTATCTGGTGGCAATGTCTATTTCTTCGAAAGCCGTCGCCACAGATACAGCTTCCGCTAAATTTTTAGGAAACTCTGCCCTGACACAACGGGACGTTTCAGGAGGTAACCCACGTAAAAATGTATACAGAGCTCTATATTCTGCCTCTTGTAAAATAACTTTATTTGCTTCATCACTAGTCGTCAACTGATAGGTGTCAATATTAACTTTTCTCATCCTATCTACAAAGCTTTCTAACGACTCTTTTTGCCTCTGAGTGATAGTGTTTAATTTTTCCCTATAAAATCTACAGCTGTTCTGTTTTTGAAAACGTTTAAGTAATCCTTTTTTCAGTTCCTCAAATGTTGGAGCATTCCGTAATTCTTCATGGTATAATACGTGTGCTTTAGCCTCTCCTATCAATCCTAACTTTGTCATTTGTAAGAGATGTTCATCTGACCATGATCCTAACTTTGCAGCTGCTACTAAATCATCAAAAAAGGCTGTTATGTCCTCGCCAGGTTTACCTGAAAAAGGAGTTACCAAGGCTGCTGCTGAGTAATCTAGGGTGGGAGGGATTGAACTGGTTTGCCTAACCTCACACAACTGTTTAAATAATGCATTATTATCAAGCTGTGCTATTTATTTACTAAGCTCTGAATAGCGTCCTCAGTAGAAACCGCTTGTGGTGCTGATTGTGACTGTACGATTTCGTGTCATCATTTTATAAACTATTAGTTACACAATCTTACTACACTGAATTAAAAAGATGTTTAATTATTTTCGCCAAACTCTTAAAATTATGAGAGAAAATAAACTTCTAAATAAAGAAAATATTACGACTGCTATGCAAACCTCTAGCCTTTCACACATTAAACAATACTTACTGTGGACCTTTAGTGACTGTCATTCACACTTCATATTGAGCCAAGGGTTTTTTCTCTGACACCAAATGTAACTGGGTAACCTCTTTTGATGCTAGTCAATTGTCGGGATAAGCATTACTGCAGAGGGCATTTGATTCTAAAGCATTATGTCGGGGTGAGAAACACTAAATAAATTACTTTTTCTCTCTTAACAACATGTGGGCAGGGTGGGTTATTCCTTGGCTCGGATATGTGGTAGAATGAAACAGCATTTTTACATAAGATAACTTTTATTGAAAGATTTATACAATGGTTTCCTTACTGGATTGTTCTGGCTGGGAGAGCAGCAGCTGTGTCGTTTGCAAAGCCTTCTGCTGCGTGAGCGGCGGCGTCTGATTACGCCTGGCGGTTCGTATCTCGTGTCGCTGTTTCGCCCAGTTGACTGGAGATGCGCATCGTGAGGTGTCCCATCTAATTATTGAGAACGAAGTCGTGAATTGGATGGTGATACCTTGCATATGGCGTCCCAGTGTTTCTCTTCTTTATGCGGCCGTGTGTGTCAGTGTTGTGCGTCGGCCAGCGGAGCGGCGCGGCGGGAGAAGGCCAGTGTCCCGAACTCGAACAATGGACTCCAGCTTGCCAGTCTTCGGCTGTCAGATCTTCATCACCAGCTCACAGGTGACTGCTGATGTGAGGCTGTCTCCTTCCTGTCCTCACGAGTCACGCGGGCACGTAAAAATCAGTCTTCAAATACCTTCTAACTTTTGTCTTCTGGCTGGGAGGCTGCTGCTTGTTATTCCATTACAGCGGCGGACTTGGTGCTTCTGTGTACAATGTAGTCTCTTCCTGCATGACGGTCTTCAGCACCGACTGAACTGTACTGGAACTGAACTCGAACCGAAACTGAACTGAAAACTACCGTCGGGCCCACTGCGTCTCGCATATTTATTTACTTCAGTTCATTGGAGGTGAACGACTTTACGGTCATTGCCTTTTCTGTCACGTTGAAAAGCTTCTCGAAGGATCTTCTTAACGTCGGTCATTGGCTCTTGGAATGTAGGCGAGGGCCTTTGATCACATGTGACAATTGAGAAACACGTGAGCTGATCGGGCGATGCCCTGACGGCTGAATCGACAGCTTCCGCTTATGTGGGGAGAGCAATGGTTTCTCCTGAACGTGCTGACTTGCAAGTGCCGGCCATTGCCACTGCTGCTCTGCCCGCTGTTTGCCAGTGTGTAACTCTTCTATACTAAACTAAGTTTTTCATTTATTTTCTAATTTCTACTTCACTTCACATTGATTTCACTAATTTATTTACCTATCTTAAGCAACAATCATCAATGCCGAGGTGAACTGTCATGCCGCGCAGTTAGGGGCGCCATGTCACGGACTGCACGGCCTCTCCCACCGGAGGTTCGAGTCCTCCTTCGGGCATGGGTATGTGTGTTGTTCTTAGCATGAGTTATTTTAAGTAGTGTGTAAATCTAGGGACGGATGACATCAGCAGTTTGGTCCCTTAGGAATTGACACACATTTGAACATTTCAACCATCGTAATATGAAAATATGGGGTACGGACCAATCACATGAAGCTGTACAACATGAGAGGAACTCTCCAAAATTTAATGTGCTTCCTGCAGTTTCACGGGAAAAGGTGTATGGTCCATTTTTCCTTGCCGAGAACACTGATACAGGAAGCACATATCACGATATGCTTGAGAACTTTCTTTTCTCACAGTTGGAGACTTACTCGAATCGAGCGACTTCATTTACCAACAGGGTGGGGCACAGCCGCACTGGCATCAGGAAGTGCGAGAATTTTTAAATCGAAGGACTACTGAACGATGGATCGGTCGCACTGGACCAAATGATTCAGCCTTACATTACTGGCTTCCAAGGTCACCGGACCTGACTGTATGTTATTATTTCTTGTGGTGGTTTATAAAAAAACTCTGTCTATGTGCCTCTGTTACAAACAAAGATGAATGTACTGAGACATCGCGTAACAGCAGCCCTGGAAGCTGTAACTCAAGACATGCTCGCTGCAGTGTGGGAACAGTCTGAATACCGCATTGACATATGCCCTGCATTTTAAGGGGGGCATACTGAACACTAGGGAAAAGGTAAGAAAATAAACTTTTCTAGTTCTCCGTTCATCAAAAAACAAAATTAATTGTGTATGTTTATTAGTTTCAGAAATGTAGACGTGCCAAATCGGATGATTCTTTTTGATGCATCCCGTATTTCTTTTCTAATAGTAAGTAATGTGTGTACCATGTTGCGTTGAAATCGATCCAGTGGTTTAGGAGTAGATGTGGATCATACCTTCACACGTACACTGATAAGCCAGAACATCGTGACCACTGTCCACCGCGGCATTGGGTGCCGTCTGGTGAGGTTGCGGACACGTGACGCGCTAACAAAAGTATGCTAGCGAAGCAGACACGGACGTGGCGTCACCCTAGCGAATATATGGGCTACCAATGGGAAAATCCACTGAGATAAGCAACTTTCACAAAGGGCAGATTATTATTACCCAGAGCCTGTGAACGAGTATCTCGAAAACGGCGAAGCTGATCGAATGTCCATGTGCTACTGTTGTGATCATCCACGGAAAGTGGTAGAAGGACAGTGAAACCACCACTAGGCGCTAAACGAATGGACGCCCACGACACTTCGCAGAATGTGGGGTTCGGAGGCTTGCCTGCTTTGTAAAGTAGGACAGATACTGATCTGTGGCTTCACTGCCGCAACAGCACAATGCTGGTGCACGCGCAAGTGTTTCGGAACACACCGTTCATCGCACAGTGTTGAACATGGAGCTCAGCAGCCGACCACCCCTACGTGTTCACATGTTCACCCAACAACATCGTCAATTACGACTGAGATGGGCTTGGGACCATGGGGATTCGTCCGTCGATCAATAGAAACGTGTCGGCTCTTCGGGTGAATGACATTTTTCTTACACTAGGTCGCTGGTCGTCTCCACAAACGCCGTCATCGAGGTGAACGGCGGCTTGAAACGCGCAGCGGCCCGCGGACTCGTCAACCAACAACGCTTACAGAACCAGAGGAACAGGTCGAGCAGGCGTGGTATAACGTCTCCCAGGACACTACAGAGTATTCGCCATATGTACGATCGGCCAGACGCTGGAGTCAGCGCCTGCATTGCTGCCTGTGGAAGCTAAGCCATGTACCAATATGGGTGTTTCAGCATTGGTTTGTATCTGGTGCTTCAAAACTGCTTGTGCTCTCTGTAAATGAAATCATTTTTTTGTACTCCGTATGGATAGTTGCAACAATAAATCTAGAGTGAGTTGGAAGCTTCTAAAAAGAAGACGGAGTAAACTGATTCTAATCTAACTTTAATAACATGCAATTTAAGTAGAATTGTTATCCACTCTTAGGACCGCAAGCGATGAAGATCTTGTTTAATGTCCCATCAATGACGAGGTCATTACAGACAGTGTAAGGGGTTCACCACCCTGCTGGAGCAAATGTAATTTCGATGTATTACTCACGCGCTGCCTGCGACAGAAAATATCTTTGCTGCAATAGAGTCGCAGGTGAGAGCAGTCTCAGGAGCAGTTGCAGTCGCTCGCTCCTACAGGGCAGTTGTAGTCTATCGCCGGTACAGCGCAGCTCATAGCCATGTATTGTAAGGTAAATTTTATTATTTTTATTGACATACGCGTAGTTAAGTCACTTCTCTGACATGTTAATATGAATCTGTTTCAATCTTTTTGTGATTAGTGAGCACCAGTTGACCCAGGTTTGTAATGTTCAATTTTTCATATAATGGATTGCAGATCTTTATCAATAATGTAAAGGATTTTCAGAATATAATTTTTACTAGTCTACAAAAAAGGAAGGAATAATTTTGCCTTAAGTCATTACAGGCCCCGACCCAGTCATTTATTTAAATTTAAATATTTCAGAAATTTTCGCAGACTATAGTCATGTGTTCTTTAGTAATCAGACGACCAGCTGTGCAGCTGTGTCAATAAGCAAAGTCAGTTTTTCTAATAATTCAGATCTCAGACAAATGTTGTCTAGTATTAGTAGATAGACCAGGATTGCACTAAGCTGTGCCATTTACGAGTAGGTGAGACATCATCATGAGGTAAGAATTTTTCAGTTTATTTGTCACGGACAGATTCAGATTGATTTCATATGGCCATGGCGTAGCTCTGCTTACGTCAAAATTTATCAGTTTTCATGAGTTAATATATTTACAAAAAATTTATCATTATTATTTTTATACGGGAAGGTTACAACAGAACACAAGCTCGGGTTGGGGAAGAATGCTGGCCGTGTACCATTCAAAGGAACCACGCCGACGTTTGACTTAGGGATTTATGCAGACTATGAAGAATCTAAATCTGGATAGCTGGATTTGGATCTAACCACAATCCGCCTGAACGTGATTCGAGTGTCTCATCGCGCGTCATCTCGTTCGATTGGAACCAAAAGTACCTGTTATATGTACTAATGCCGGTTCTCACTGAACGTCAAAGGTAAGTCACGTCATATACCGTAAGACGGTGATGTGTTTCCATTACGTCACGAAAACCAGAATGCCGCATGGTATAAAGGACCTAACAATGGTGGGAAGAGATTACTGAAGGCCAAACAAAAATCAGAACGGGTTTTCTAGGCAAAGATCATATGGTGCATTTGACAAAGTGCTGTGAACTAAAAGAATAAAAGAAGTACCATGAAAACACCGCAAATCAGCAACAGTGATGTATCTGAGAAAATACAGACATTCAACGACAACAGACAGTGTGTAGATTCGTCCTTTGCGTGTTGGTTTGCCTTTAATTCTGGAATAATGACATAAATTGTTTGTTTCGCCCTCTGCAGAGCTGTTTTACAGTTTAATCAGTTTTCATTAAAACATTTTTATTTATTTACGTTCTAGAATACAATGCAGATTTATTATTTGCCCCGCTTACTCTTTGTAAGAGAACACTTGTAGGAATAACATCAAGTCTGCCTGCAGCTTCCACAATGCGACCCGAAAATAAGCATGGAATAAAATGAGGGCGAAGAAGACACAAATCGCAAAATCCACTACTCTGAGATGAGTGAACATGGCCCATACAGGTTAACTTCCGACACTAGCACTGAACAAAACTTTTTTCCCGAGCGTAATTAATTGTAACGTTCCGTCTATCGAAATGGTGAAAGAACTCATGGCTTCTAAAAATGTACATTTATCGGCACTTATAAGTCTTAAAGTATGGGTTTTGTGAAATCACGTGTTTTACGATTTTCAGAACAATATTTTACAGAAAAGCAAGGTTGATATGCTCAACATGAGACTCAGGATTCTTGACTTGATACAGTGTCACGTACTTAACTAGACGGACATCAGATGATTGACACCCATATTTGTTCCAGAGTTTTTTTTTGCAAAAAGTTTGCCTGTAAACATTAACAAGCGTAATCTCCCCGTACGATTTGCCGTAATTTTAGACACTAGTAGGAAAAAGTTCTACGTCTACAAAATATGTACTCGTCAAACCACGGTTTAACGCATGTCGAAGGGTCAAGTCTAAAAGTCGTCATTTGTTCAGCAAGTAAATATTTTGTCTGTACTGGAACCAAACAAAAAGGTCGCTCTTTTGTATAGCAAACACGAACCTAACTATTCAGTCTGATTGCGCTTCGGCGGTTTGTGTGTCATTTTCTTTTCGCTGATGTTATTAATTTAGTTGTCAATTTAGTTTTTTTTTCGTGTTTCATGAGTCATACTCGAAACAACTCGTTAGCAGATTACATAAACGATACACTTCCTCTCTGAAAACATGACTACACGCACGCCGTTTACACAGCTTGAGCTTTTTTTTTTCAGACGTTAACCTATAACACTGTACTTACCCGCACACGTACATAATATATTCAGAAATTCATTTATAGAGTAGAAGGAGTTGTCATCCAGAAATAATTTCAACTATTTTCTTTTAAAAAAATAAAAAGTAAATGTTTAATTATCTGCGAGAACCTTTTATTCGTAAGGGAGATCTCGCATATTTGTATGGATACATAATTTAATCCATTATGTGAAAGAGTAAGGGTATCTTTTGAACAGCAGGTGCCCTTTTTGTTTCTAGTGTTATATTTGTGAATGCAGTTTTGAAGTTGTACCTAATTTTTTACAAGAAACTTGCTAAGGGAATAATTTCATTGTGACAATTTTATTATTATATCTAATTTCTTAAACGTCTACCTACGTGGAGTCTGAGGATGAACACAGATATTATGATGACAGAAAGTTACTCTACAATGAATTATTTATGTACAGAGTGATCACGAAGTCCCACTACCGCTTATCGTAGTCCACTTATTCATAGATGGTCGCAGTGCACTGACGTGTTATCATGGCAGAGGATAACTTTGAGGTACTGTGACTGTTATTTAATATTTATTCCACAGTGTCTGTGTGTACAACATCGTTTTCAGGGCAGAGTATGATTCTCCTCCACGTACGATGTGAAATTGTCCTCAAAACTGCTGGCGTGTTGGCAGTAAAAACGTTCGTTTAACAGCATCCTTAAGTTCGTTAACTGTCTCTTGACGTGTGGCAGCGACCTTCTGTTTAATGAAACCCCCATAGTGCCTTACCGCAAGATGATAGATCAAGACTTACGTGTGGCCACTCCAAAGATTCAGGGAAATGGACAGAGCCACGTCCAATCCGTTTATCAGGAAATATCTCACGGAGACAATCTCTAACGGCGATAGCATGACGGGCTGGTGCTCCATCCAGCTGAAACCATACAAGGTCGAGCAGTTCCCGATCTTGCAGATGCGATGAACCAGTCACGGAGCAAGGTGAAATACGCGATGTGGTTCACAGCACCATCAAATAAATGTGGGCTTACCAGTTGGGTTGCAGACATCACAGCCCAGATCTTGATATGTGGTAGGTTGTGTACAAGTTCTTCATAAAAAAGTGGGTGTTCTCTATTGAATAAATAAATGATTTTCGCATTTGAACTGCAATGTATTGACATCAGTGCCTAGTTTCTAATATTTTACGTGCCACAACGTACCTCTTCAACCATACAACACATCTGCCCCCCTCCACAGCCATAAAAGCCTTGGCATATATGTATACAGACACACACACACAAACACACACACACACACACACACACACACACACACACACACACAGGACACACACAGTAACTCACTCCTCGCCCCTAACAATCGCATGACGTTCGTCACATATTGTCACGCTCACTGATTATTATCAGTTATGGTTGAATTACTATTTAATATATATATATACTAGTTTAAATCTCCGGTGCCGACTTCCAGTGAATTAAAATAAATCCCGGGGAGGTGCCGAAACGCCACTTTCCTCCTTCAAGAGTTGACATCGAGCATTCGCACACAGGCCTGATAATGTTCTTGCATGTCGTTATCACCCAATTCGTTTAGAAACGAAGGTTTGAGTGCCTTTTTGGAATGTAGAATATGGGACACCCAGTTCCTGTAACCGCTTACAAATGGAACATTTCGGCGAACGTTTGACAGACGCTGCAGGCTCCACACACGTTTCCAGTCTCGTTGGTGCTCGTCCTGAGTGGGGATTATGTTTTATGTAACCAGTTACAAAGAGCCTTTCTCTCACCGTAAAACTGTTGGTTTTTGTGGGTAAGTTTTCTGAAAGCCTATAGGGCCGGTCGTTGTGGCCGAGCTGTTCTAGGCGCTTCAGTCTGGAACCGCGCGACCGCTACGGTCGCAGGCTCGAATCCTGCCTCGGGCATGGAGGTGTGTGATGTCCTTAGGTTAGTTGGGTTGAAGTAGTTCTAAGTTCTAGGGGACTGATGGCCTCAGACGTTAAGTTCCAAAGTGCTCAGAGCCATTTGAACCATTAGAAAGCCTATAGTGAAATCATGCCGAATATCTCTCATTGATCTTCCTGTATAGGACCGATCGTGAGTCCACGCGCACATTGCTCTCCGTTTCTCCATGGTGTGTAAGTGGTCTCTTCAGCTATGATTTAAATATATATCAGCACCTGCAACAATAAGAAACAAATACTCGTTAACTTCTGTGTAATGCGGTGGGGGTTATGCGACTCTGTGATCAGTCAGTATGTAGTGGAGGCTCCGTTTATTAAAGATGAGGCTTGAATTTATTTGAGAATATTTAAGTTGCTTCCAACCCTCATATCTAAAGTTCATATCATTTGAATCGGGTGAATAACCGCAAAAGGGGCCCAAATAAAAAAGTCCGCTGAGAAAACCAATTCACAGGATAATAATCGTAACTTAACCTGCAAATTTCTCATCTGACTGCTTTTAATAATCTTCCGTCACTATTAAAACAAAAGAATAGCAAATAATAAAATAGAGCGTACATGTCTGTCTGGTGATCAACATAGCGAAATTAACACTGTATTCCACGAACTTCATAAATAATTTCACTTCGACGTCAGTTCATTTTGTAAAGGACACAACAGACTGCTGAGAACAAAAGAGAATAATTATATATTCCTAATAATATCACAGACATTGCGCCTCGCAGTATTAAACTTCCTGCCAGCCTTTATAAGTGTTAATGATATTGCAGACATCCTTAGCTGTTTGGAGCAGTACCCAACGAATAGAACGTAATTACTGCCTAAGTAAAGGTCTAAATTTTCTTCCTTTTTTTCGTGTTAAGGGCAGGTTGTGGACACTGTAAGTTTTAGGTCTTCAATCTTCACAACATTCACATCAGTTTTCAGTGTATTGCATTCCTCGGAACAGGAACCTGAATGGTGACCCACACGTTTTCTGCAGATTATATGAAACAATTTCTTGTTCCAGAATTATTAATAAAAGGATTTTTCGCCTCTTGTCACCCTTCCCCCGTCACTCAGCAAAACAAAAATCTGATAATTCATTTTCCTAGCCTTGTATTTGCAGTTAATATTTAGGTGGGGAGTAAAAAACACATGTAGCTGAACGTTACAATATGTATGAAAATGCATCACTCCTGTTCATGTATTCGAGCAATGTGGACCCTTTACAGGATTTCAGACCATGGAAGAATTTATTACCTTATTAGAATTGAAGATGTAATTAAAAAATCGAACTGCAATAAATGGATAGGACCTGATAGGATTAATATAGAGCTGATTAAACATGGTGTACTACTGCTTAAGTTCACAATTTTACATGTGATCAATACCTAATTGCTAAAAGCTAAACTCCCAGAAGACTGGCCTACTGCAGAAATGCTCAAACGCATTAAAAATGGGGTCGCAGTAAAACTTCAAATAATAGACGCCTCAGTGTGTCAAACGCTATCGAAGAAAATGTATTCAGGTGTTATTTTGTCGAAAACTGAGATTTTGAGACCGTGGCTGTATACAAAATGTAGGTCGATTCTTTCAAAGAAAAAGATGGCATTCAGTCACTATTCACAATGTTGTTTATTTAAGTGAATGTGCATCTTGTAAACAGCCATCTGAAGCTGAACCTTCCGATTTGAAACCCGTTACGGCCCTGTTCACTTAAATAAACACCGTTATTAAAAGTGGCTGAATGCTGTCTTTTTCTTTGAAACAATCAACCTACGCACCCAAGTGCATTAAATAACAGATTAAACCTATTAGAGAAGTCATGTTCAAAATATTAAAGAACTGTTAATTTTATACAAGAAAAGCGGCTTCATAATAGGCAAGTCATGTATCGATAATATACTTACTGTGTTATAAATAATAAAGAAAAGAACAGATTTTAACCTACCATCCTACCTGGGTTTCACAGATTTTGAAAAAGCGTTGGACAGAATGGATAGAGAGAAACTGTGAGAAATCATGGAAGAACGTGAATACCCAAATCACTTAATGAACTGCACCAAGATTCTGTATACTGGAACTTTTAGGGATCCGTATAAACCTGGTGAATTGATGGAAAATTCTGAAGACGATCTACAAAAACCAATCCGTCTTTTAAATCTTACTGGAAAAGATTTTACTTATAAGACAGAAGTAAAAAAACTGAGACAGTGGCATTCTATTGGAAAATTCCATTAATAAACAATATTGTAATTGAAGCTTACGTTTTGGAACACGTTCAGCACTTTAATCACAGAGGGAGCTATAGCACTTTTAACGAAGATAAGGATGAGGAGACACAAAATGGCTGTACGTGTTCTACTGTACGGCAGTAAACGCTCGGTCATGAAAACAAAAGACTCAAACGAAATTTTACGAGCAGTTCAATGAACGTGAACGGAACTGGAAAAAACATGTGGAACGAATAGAAAAAAAACAAGGATTCGAAAAATGGCCTCACAGAAAAAAGAAAAAAATAAAGGAAAGAGGGTCGTACAAGCGTTGGACAAAAATAAGGAAAAAAAGAAATGCACGACACGTTACCATACCTAATACGGTGTACGCAACAGTTGGCATGCAAAAAGACTTCCAGGCGTCTCGGAAGGGATATGGTTCAAATGGCTCTAAGTACTATGGGACTTAAAATCTGAGGCCATCAGCCCCCAAGACTTAAAACTAGTTAAAACTTATTAATCTAAGGACATCACGAACATCCATGCCCGACGCAGGATTCGAACCTGCGACCTTAGCAGCAGCGCGATTCCGGACTGAAGCGCCTAGAACCGCTTGAGCCATAGCGGCCGGCAGGAATGGATAAATAAAGTCCTGTATAGTTTCCAAATGCATCATAGACCATTATTTCTGCAAAATAGTGGCAACTTTAACTACACCACTGGCCATTAAAATTGGTACACCAAGAAGAAATGCAGATGATAAACGGGTATTCATTGGACAAATATATTATACTAGAACTGACATGTGATTACATTTTCAAGAAATTTGGGTGCATAGATCCTGAAAATTCAGTACCCAGAACAACCACCTCTCGCCGTAATAACGGTCTTGATACGCCTGGGAATTGAGCCAAACAGAGGTTGCATGGCGTGTACAGGTACAGCTGTCCATGCAGCTTCAACACGATACCACAGCTCATCAAGAGCAGTGACCGGCGTATTGTGACGAGCCAGTTGCTCGGCCACCATTGACCAGACGTTTTCAATTGGTGAGAGATCTGGAGAATGTGCTGGCCGGGGCAGCAGTCGGACATTTTCTGTATCCAGAAAGGCCCGTACAGGACCTGCAACATGCGGTCGTGCATTATCCTCCTGAAATGTAGGGTTTCGCAGGGATCGAATGAAGGGTAGAGCCACGGGTCGTAACACATCTGAAATGTAATGTCCACTGTTCAAAGTGTCGTCAGTGTGAACAAGAGGTGACCGAGACGTGTAACCAATGGCACCCCATACCATAATGCCGGGTGATATGCCAGTATGGCGATGACGAATACACGCTTCCAAAGTGCTTTCACCGCGATGTCGCCAAACACGGATGCGACCATCATGATCTGTAAACAGAACCTGGATTCATCCGAAAACATTACACTTTGGCATTTGTGCATCCAGGTTCGTCGTTGAGTACACCATCGCTGGCGCTCCTGTCTGTGATGCAGCGTCAAGGGTAACCGCAGCCATGGTTTCCGAGCTGATAGTCCATGCTGCTGCAAACATCGTCGAACTGTTCGTGCAGATGGTTGTTGTCTTGCAAACGTCCCCATCTGTTGACTCATGGATCGAGACGTGGCTGCACGATCCGTTACAGCCATGCGGATAAGATGCCTGTCATCTCGACTGCTAGCGATACGAGGCCGTTGGGATCCAGCACGGCGTTCCGCATTACCCTCCTGAACCCACCGATTCCATATTCTGCTAACAGTCATTGGGTCTCGACCAACGCGAGCAGCAATGTCGCAATACGATAAACCGCAATCGCGGTAGGCTACAATCCGATCTTTATCAAAGTCGGAAACGTGATGGTACGCATTTCTTCTCCTTACACGAGTTATCACAACAACGTTTCACCAGGAAACACCGGTCTACTGCTGTTTGTGAATGAGAAATCGGTTGGAAAAATTCCTTGTGTGAATGGTCTGAAAAGCTGGTCATTTGCATATCACAGCATATTCTTCCTGTCGGTTGAATTTCGCGTCTGTATTACGTCATCTTCGTGGTGTAGCAATTTTAATGGCCAGTAGTGTATGAAGAAGATGGATAGCGAGTGTGCGGCCTTCTCTCCAAAGTAGACCGCAAAAGATCAAGATACTGAGATATGGCGACTCTGGTGACCAGGAAAGATGAGGCAATTCATAGCCGTCCTCACAAAACTAGTCCTGGAGGACACGAACTGTGTGAAAAGGGGCCCCGTCGCCTTGGATCGCAGCCTCACCATTGGGGAACAATCATTGTGCCATGGGATGGACCTGATCAACTAAAATGGTCACACAATCCTTGGCACTAATGTGACCTTACATAGTACCCATTGGACCCATGGAATACAACGACATGGCTGTCCAAGTTATAACCGCCAACCATGCTCCATTCTTGGGATGCAGACTCGGCCATAAGTAAGAAACAGTTCGTAACGAGACTCATCCAACCAAATGACTTTCCTCCATTGCTCTACTATCAACGTTTGGTTGCTTCAGCACCAAGCTTTTCGACTGTGGGCATTTGTGACATCGATGAATTGTTCTCGGATTCTGCTTCCTGAGCTCCCTTTGCGTTGTTTTGGTGCTGATAGGGTTCACGAATGCGACATTCAGTTGTGCAGTGACTTTTTCAGCTGATGTCCCGTTATTTTTCGTCACACTCCTCTTCAGTGACCGTCTACCACGGTCACTCAACACACACTATCATGCACTTAGCGGATGAATTGTTTTATTTGTTTCGCTTTCCTCATACGCGGTATCAATTTTCGGCACAGTCGCCTTGTTATAAACGTGAGTATTGCTTGAAACTGGACGACAATGTTCGTGAGAAGGGTACTAGCTGGTTGGCCTAAGTGAGGGGAGTTGACCTGGCTGCAATGTTAAATCCCTTGTTACGAAAGGTAACGACTGGAAGGTGACTTGCATACAATGTCATGCAGAAGTGATGTATAACTTCAAACTTTATTTAGAGACAATATTAACTCATGCTGAATTCGTATTGAAGGAGTAATAGTCATGATGCCCGGCTTGCACTGTCCCATCTACTATGAAATGACACTGTCACTGTGACCTGCATGCATGACAGAGCTCCTCAGCTTCCCGCCTATGATCCAATCATCTCTGCTGATACTAGTGTACCTTTCCTGCCTAGCCCTGTATGGTTACATATACCCCTGTTTTACCCTGCCTCGCCCTTGTCATCTCTGTACATACATTCAGATCATACTGCTCAGTCATACTGCTAAGAGTATTCTGATCCCTTAACATTGCATAGAGCATCTTGTTCCCTTTGTTTGGAATGTCTTCCTCCCTTAACTCTGATCAAAATGTCCTGATAACTTCACTCTGCTCGGAGTGTCCCGATCCCTTAGCTCTACTCAGAATGTCCTGCTCCCTTAACTCTGCTCGAAGTGTGCTGCTCCCTTAACTCTGCTCAGAGTGTCCTGCTCCCATAACTCTGCTCGAAGTGTCCTGCTCCCTTAACTCTGTTCAGAGTGTCAGAGTGTCCTACTCCCTTAACTCTGCTCAGAGTGTCCTGCTCCCTTAACTCTGGTCAGGGTTTCCGGCTCCCTTAACTCTGCTCAGAGTGTCCTGCTCCCTTAACTCTGGTCAGAGTGTCCTGCACTCTTATCTCTGCTCAGAGTGTCCTGCTCCCTTAACTCTGCTCAGAGTGTCCTGCTCCCTTAACTCTGGTCAGGGTTTCCGGCTCCCTTAACTCTGCTCAGAGTGTCCTGCTCCCTTAACTCTGCTCAGAGTGTCCTGCTCCCTTAACTCTGGTCAGGGTTTCCTGCTCCCTTACCTCTGCTCAGAGGGTCCTGCTCCCTTAACTCTGGTCAGAGTGTCCTGCACTCTTATCTCTGCTCAGAGTGTCCTGCTCGCTAAACTCTGCTCAGAGTGTCCTGCTCCCTTAACTCTGGTCAGAGTGTCTTGCTCCCTTAACTCTGGTCAGAGTGTCCTGCTCCCTTAACTCTGCTCAGAGTGTCCTGCTCCCTTAACTCTGCTCAGAGTGACCTACTCCTTTAACTCTGCTCGGAGTGCCAGAGTATCCTGCTCCCTTAACTCTGCTCACAGTGTCCTGCTCCCTTAACTCTGCTCAGAGTGTGCTGCTCATTTAACTCTGCTCAGAGTGTCCTGCTCACTTAACTCTGCTCAGTTTGACCTGCTCCCTTAGCTCTGCTCAGAGTGTCAGAGTGTCCTGCTCTATTAACTCAGGTCAGAGTGTCCTGATCATCGAGTTTTGTTCATAGTTTTTCGTTTATCCACAATATGCCCTTTTTACCTGCTTGTCACTGATCTGACGCAATCCTGGAGACATGCTGCATTTCATTGGCTCTATTTGTGCAATGTTTTCACAATGTTCTTTGGAAGTTGGGTGGAGGGAGAGAGACATCCTTATATGATCCCACACTGTCACAGGCTTCTCATGATGTAGAAGTGTCTCTCCCAAAGATGCTCTCCCTGTGTCCCTTTCCTCATGCTCTCTGTCTAGTCATATATTTGCCGTTTGTCAAGGTGTCGAGTTCACTTGCAGCTATTATCATTAACTATACCCTGTAATGACCCTGTTTATAGCTTAAAGCGTAACTGCTCGATGAATTGTCACCTGGCTCCCAGACGTTATCGTCCTCATGGCTATCCATTACTGTTTTCTCACAAGACTCGTCTTTCACTTTGTGGATGTTACAGGGTGTCTCTTGAAACACCAAACACTTCAGCTCCTTGGGTGTGGAAGCGCCTACAATACTAGCACAAAAAAATTGCCCACGCTCATATTTACTTAGCTCCGACATAATGCATTCACAACTACACAAAATACTGTTGAGACCACGACTGATACTTGCAACGTACTGAGGATATTGTACAGGAGTCATTCGTGGTCAAATACAACAGGCACAGTGTGCAGGCCTCACTAGCAGCTGCATTTATGTTCAAGCAAGCATTTCTAAAGTTTGTGGTATAATGTATCAAATCACACCACGGCATTGACTTTGGTGACAGAATTGCAGGTTTCCGTTAGACGTCAACAGTGGTCGCACAGGATCCGGCGGACCCAATGGTGCGGGTCCACTGAGCCACGCCTCCAGCTGCTCCGTACTACGAGCGCACTCTCTCGCCACAATAGAGGACGGCCAGCAGCGGTCGCTCACCCCATGCGCACTTGGAACCTCATCGCTATGACACCGTCATTCGTGTTTAGCACAGCGAGCCTCACCCTGGTTGCTATTGTATGAGCTGCATTACTGCATTGATGAATTCTTCTCGGGTTATCAGCCGAGTGGTGGCTCGTCCTGTCGCAACGTTTCATTGAGTTTCGTACCCATCGTCTTCTGGCGAAGTGTCGGGATGCTGCTGCTCTCATCTTTTTACTTTCCCCTCTTTGGGGAAGTGTGAGGGGGAGTTTGTGGCCTTTCGGAATTTACTCCCCTGTGTACGTGTGTGTGTGATTATTTCTGTAGGTTTTTTTATTTATTTATTTATTTTTTTTTTGTTGTCTGTGAATTGTGATGATTGTTCTGTTTGTGTCTGCTACTTTCCAGAGGTTGGCGAGATGATTGGTGTTATATGGGGAGGAGCAGGATTAAGGGATTGGGTGTTGGGATCGGCAAGGGGCGCTTGTGATTGTCGCGGGATAGTCATACCGACCTAGGGAGTGGATGAGGGCGAATACTGAAGTGGAAGAACCTTCATAGAAGGCCCTTGACAGACCTTGGAAGCGCTCTCTCAGGAGTGGGGTTTCAGCTGCGGCGTGCAGATCATATATGGGGAATCCAAGAGGTAAATGCAATGCCCTCCTGAGGGTGCGGTTCTGTAGCCTCTGGAGTTTGTCCAGGTGCTGCTTCGCCGCATATCCCCAGACAGGGCACGCATATTCATTACCGTTCAGATCACGGCCTGGTACACGTTTACTGCTACTGGGCAGGGAAGGGACCTGGTTGAGTTCAGGATTTGGTATAGGATGGACATTCCGGCGAGGACCTTCCTGTGGACCTCGTCTGTGTGGGGTTTTCACGTAAGACGAGAGTCCAAGGTTATGATAAGGTACTTGGCGGTTCTGCGCCAGGAGAGTTGGGTTCCATTTACGTGAAGATGGAGGGGGGGGGGGGGGGGCGCTGAGGAGGTTCGCGCCTTCCGAACCTGCGGGTAATCAGCATAGCCTGTGTCTTTTCAGAGTAGATGGTGATACGCCAGCGACGGGCCCAAGTTTCTGTGTCATCTAAAACCCTTTGTAGCCTACGGATGACCAGGTCCTTGTTCGCATTTCTCGTGCAGAAGGCTGTGTCGTCTGCGTACTGTGCAGTGTGCACCAGGGGGGCCGTTGGTGCGTCCGCAGTGTACAGACTGTACAAAACGGGCCCTAGGACCGATCCCTGTGGCACCCCAGCACGAATACGCCTTTTGGTGGAGGTGGCAGTTTCTACTTTGATGCTGTGTTCTGCATATCTATATAGCTGCTTCGCCGTCGTCCGCTACTGTCTGTAGGCCGGCCAATCAAGTTCCTCCGGATGGGTGTACCGCGTCGGTGGTGGTGGGGAGCGGGGGGTGGGGGGGGGGGGGGGGGGAGGGCGCGCCCGGCATCGAGACCTGGTGGCTATCCAATCTGTCTGCGGACGCCGCTGCCTTCAGATAGGAGCGTTCAAATGGTTCAAATGGCTCTGAGCACTATGGGACTTAACATCTGAGGTCATCAGTCTCCTAGAACTTAGAACTACTTAAACCTAACTAACCTACGGACAGCACACACATCCATGCCCGAGGCAGGATTCGAACCAGCGACCGTAGTGGTCGCGCGGTTCCAGACTGAAACGCCTAGAACCGCTCGGCCACACCGGCCGGCCTCGGAGCGTTCCTGACGTATTTTGTCAGTTGTGGGATTCTACGCTGCACTGAGCTTCAAAACCGCTATCCCTGTTTACTGTTAAGGTATCTCCACTGCCTCTTTAAAGATCGAGTCCCAGGAACCGTTGGCGCTGCACAGCTTCTTCGTTTGTTCGAATTCGAAGGTGTGTCCTTCGATAATGATATGTTCTGATACAGCGGACTTGTTTGTCTGTCCTAGTCGTACGTTCCTGATGTATTCAGCACAGCGCTGGGTGATACGTCGTCGTGTGTGTAGGATAGCCACCGGGTTTCGACACCGTTTCGCGACACGCCCCCCCCCCCCCTCCTACCACCACCGTCGCGGTACCCCCTTCCGGACGAACGTGATTGGCCGGCCTACAGTAGCGGACGACGGCCAAGCAGCTATATAGATATGCACAACAGAGCATCCCGACACTTCGCCAACAGCGAATACCGCCTTTACAGATCGGGAACGACTTCGTTAGCGACCCCGACGCGAAAGCCAGCGTCCTGGCTGACGCATCTGCAGCGAACTTCACATCGGTGGCCGACGTCATCGACGACGACCACATACGGCGGGTCCACGAGCAACTACCAACCTTCCGCGCGCAAGGGAGGAAGGCGACGTTATCGAGCCGATAACGGAGGAGGAAGTTGCTGTGCAGCTTCGCTCGCTGAACCCCAAGAAGGCTAGAGGCAGCGATGGCGTCACAAACCTCCTGCTGAAGAACCTTCCGCCGGGATTACACCGGCAACTTGCCGATGTCTTCAACGAGATTCTCCGAACAGGTGTCTACCCCTCTGCGTGGAAACACGAGGAGGTCGTGGCCATTCAGAAATCCGGCAAGGACCCATGCCAGGCATCGAGCTACCGACCCATCAGCCTGCTCCCGTCCGTCTCGAAAGTTTTCGAAAGGCTGTACGCTAGAAGACTGATGCGACACGTCACCCAGGAGGGCATCATCCCGTACGAGCACTTCGGGTTCCGAGAAGAGCATGCCACTTCCCACCAGCTCTTGCGGAAGGTAGAACCGGCGATGAGGGCACTGGAAACAAGGGAATACTTTGGGGCAATGTTCCTCGACGTCTCCCGAGCGTTTGACTCGGTGTGGCACGACGTTTCGAGTTCAAACTTTTTGAACAAGGGATACCGACGTCCCACGTGACGTTGCTGCAGTTGTACCTGTCTGAACGAACCTTCCACGTGAGGGCTGACGACGGTACGTCCACAGACCGCCAGATACGTGCAGGGGTGCCGCAGGGGTCGATTCTCGGCCCCTCGCTGTACACCCTGTATACTGCCGACGCACCGAAAGTGGCAGGAGTCGAACTGGCGCTGTACGGGGATGATACAGCCCTGTTCACTCGCAGCATGAACGCCCAAGTGCTGAGAAACCGCCTCCAACGCGGGTGCGACGCCTTGGGCTCGTGGGCAACAAAGTGGCGGCAGAAATTCAACGCCACAAGGAGCCAGGCAGTCGTCTTCACCCGAAGACTTCTGCCGCCAGGGCTTACGCCAGTCGCATCAGATCCGTGATGGAGAGCAAATAGGTCGCCTTCGCGCCCTGTATCCGCTGCTAAACCCCCAGTCGTCATTGTCACCGCAACACGGCATCGCGCTTTACCTAACATTGGTTCGCCCACTGTTAGAGTATGCAGCAGTGGTCTGGGGGAAAGCCGCAGATGCTCACATTGTGACCCTGCAGCGGATACAGAACCGCGCCCTGAAGACTGCTATGTATCTTCCGAGGCGCTTCTCGACGCGCCAACTCCACGAGGACACCGGGATCCTGCCTCTCCTAGACAGGTTTCGCGCCATCTCCAGGAAGTTCTACGAGAAGACGGGACGCTCCCGCAACCGGCTCATCCGTGGACTGGGCCAACAACCTCTTCACAGGCCAACCACGCGTTGGCCTGACCTGCTGAGGGATTAAGTTTTACTATGCCCTCAACAGAGTGAGTCTTTCTCTTTTTAAGGTTACACCAGCTAGGACCAATCAACAAGAGTGGTAATATATCTTTCTCACTTTTACAGGAACAGCAGGAATGACAAATTTTGTCTAGACTGCACCACCTCGAGCCAAGGATAGGCTCGTCTTTTCAGCGTCAGCCCGACACTTCGCTAGAAGATGATGGGTACGAAACTCATTGAAACGTTGCGACAAGACGACGCCACCACTCGGCTGATAACCCGAGAAGAATTCATCAGTGGAATACTCCGAGAAAGACTGAAATCGCATATCTTACTGCATTACTTATAATGAATCTTCGTTCGCTTGTAGAAATACAACTTAGGTAATCTTATGTTTACTGTGTTCAGTTTTTCGCTAATCATTTCTTCTCCTGTCCAGTTTTCCTACCACGACAGTTGCCGGACCACTCTGTAGCCGACCTCTCCTTACCGTTGTGTATGAAGTCGTACACAACAGAGGTGTTTCCGTATTTTTGTCCAACCCCTGTAAGATAGTCAATTAAAAGGCGGAATGGGAAGAAGAAGAAAAAGAAGAAGAAGAATATTTATTGACAGTGATGTTCCGCTCGGTTACTTTGACGTATTGTGAGAATATATACTTATATGGATATGGTGTCTGTTCTTTCGGACATGTCCGAAAAGACAGACACCATATCCATATAAATATATAGTTCTGGCAATATCGGCCGTGACTTCCTACTTCTGTGCGGATGCGCATATGTTCCCCGAGCTCTTACGGGACTTGGTTAGAATGTCTTCCACGAGTAATGAGTGTGTAGGGGTGGGACACTACGAATGTAGTGTGTGGATATGCAAGGTGGGAATGGGGGTCTCGCGGGAGGGGTGCGCGGGATAGTCCCTGAAGTCGCGCTATCCTCTGTGCCCTCGGTGGCTCAGATGGATGCCGTCACGGTAGCTCAGCGTGTTCCGTCAGAGGGTTAGCTGCCCTCTGTAATAAAAAAAAACTGAGTTAACCGATCAACGACGAATTGAAACGGGTGTCTTACGACGTCCGCCCCGAGCAGATGCAACGAACGAAAGCGAACAAAATGCGACAAAAAAAAAAAGGATGGATAGAGCGTCTGCCATGTAAGTGGGGGATCCCGGGTTCGAGTCCCGGTCGGGGAACGCATTTTCACCTGCCCCCGTTGATATATATCAACGCCCGTTAGCAGCTGAAGGTTTTAATGCAACTGCCGCGCGGGATAGCGGAGCGGTCTAGGGCGCTGCAGTCATGGACTGTGCGGCTGGCCCGGGGGAGGTTCGAGTCCTCCCTCGGGCATGGGTGTGTGTGTTTGTCCTTAGGATAATTTAGGTTAAGTAGTGTGTAAGCTTAGGGACTGATGACCTTAGCAGTTAAGTCCCATAAGATTTCACACACATTTGAACATTTTTATTAATACAATTCTAATTTAGTATTGTGAGAATGTCTCCATGTGAAATACATTTAGGAATGTTCCGCGATATTCAGAGCGAACTGTCCTTCATCTGACAAGGGATTAGAATACGTTTTGCAACAAAAGAAACAGCCTTCTGTCTATTACTCCTAAAAGTTTTTCGTTAAGATCTTGAAACAACCTGTAAGAGAGCGCATACATCGCCGCAGGGCCACGCACCCCACCTGTCGTATCGGCAGCCGAAGGCTGTGAGTCGGTGGCGGGAGGGGAGCGGCGGGTGTCTCTTCCTCTTTAAGGCCGCGTGTCGCCGCCTCCGCTGCAGAAGGCAGCGAGCAGTCGCCCGGCCGGCCGCGTAATTTATTTTTCGTTCTCGGAGAACACGCTGAGCGGAGCTGCGCCGTCCGGCTGTGATTCATACGGGCGCGCGCGCCTCTTGTCTCCGCTAATTGGCCCGCGGGTGGTCTCTCTCGAGGAGCTCGCTCCCCCCTCCCTCGGCGCCCGGTGCGTCGTCTGCAAAGCTGCCGTGTGTGCAAACACGGAACATTCTGCCAAAAAAAGAAAAAGAACACGTACGTATCTCTCCTTATTTTTAACTTGGCAGGATGGAAGAAAAAACCCGCTCACGCATCTGCTGTGAAATTCCTCGTGAGCGATTTCAGGGTACAAGAAAATCACTGGAAAAGCTGCAGTTGTTTCTGCTTCGACTTCGGCGCTGTCCTACAAAAAATTTCATAATCAAACTCTAAATTCATTGCGTACTGCAAAAAGTGACGAGTTACCAGCGATCTAATAACGAAAATTTTAATGAAGCTTCTGCAGCAGCTGTTTCGGCCATATGCCCATCGTCAGGAATACGAGCGCTCTGGATTTAAAAAAAAAAAAATCTTCTCCCCCCCCCCCCTCCCACACAACCAACCCGTCGCGATAATGCCGTAGTACATCGGCCTTATTTCGGAGAGGAAAAGACTAAGTTTCGTCAGCCTGCCATATCCCGTAGAAGCCAGCCATGGAGAGCTGTCAGGCGATGCAGATGTTTACTACGTTACGGTCTCTGTTATAAATAGTCCAAGCTATTTCCTGTACGATTTAACGGGTCAGTCGAAGTGCAATAACGTGTCGTAGTGTTCGTAAAAGCAGCAGTGCATTAGTGCACCCTTGTAAATGTCTCTATTGCTATCTTGAAAGAAGATTTGTCTCCGTAGCACACTTATCATGAAGCTGTTCTACGACAACAACTGAACACCGAGAATGAAGCGATAGGTAGTTGGAAGGATGAGTGGTAATATGCTGGACTAATAAAAGCATTACTGTCAACAATTTATTAACAATAAGGAGGAGGAGCAGATAACTGTGTAAAGTCTCGTCGACAACGATGTCATTAGAGACGAGGCACAAGCTCGGAATAGGGAAGCACTGAGAAAGGAAAAGGCCGCGCCCTTTCGATGAAACCATCACGGCATTTGCCTTAAGTGATTTAGGGAAAACACGGAAAACCTAAATCAGGATGGCCGGAACGGGTTTCAACCTTCGTCTCCCAAATGCGAGTCCAGTTTGCTAACCACTGCGCCACCTCACTCGGTATTAAGAATGAGAATCATCAAATAAATAAATAGTAAACTCTTAATGTGGAAGCTCTTACTGGTTCCTGAAAAAAACACCATGCAAGGCAGAATGAATAAATAATTCTCCACCAGAGACAAATACAAGCTTAATAACAACCTGAATGCCCCACGGCAATATTAAAAAACATAGAATCCTAAAAATTGAAAAATGATCAAGGCCTCCTGGTAAATGAATAAATAATAATTTTAAAAAACAATATTTACAGCCAACAGCCAATAATACTTTTACAGCAAGTAGGGCACATCTACTTCTACATCTACATGGATACTCTGCAAATCGCATTTAAATGCCTGGCAGAGGGTTCGTTGAACCACGTTCACAATAATTCTCTATTATTCCAATCTCGTACTGCGCGCGGGTAAAACGGACACATATACCTTCCCGTGCGAGCTCTGATTTCCCCTATTTTATTATGATGATCGTTTCTCCCTATGATGGCCTGCGTCAACAAAATATTTTGGCATTCAGAGGAAAAAATTGGTGATGATATTTCGTGAGAAGATCCCGTCGCAACGAAAAACGCCTTTGTTTTAATGATGTCCTCCCCAAATCCTCTATTATTTTAGTGAAACTCTCTTCCCTATATCGCGATAATTCTCTGAACTTTCTCGATGTACTCCGTCAATCCTACCTGGTAAAGATCTGATACCGCGCAGTAGTATTCTAAAAGATCGGACAAGCTTAGTGTAGCAGATCTGTTACATTTTCTAAGTGTCCTGCCAATAAAACGCAGTCTTTGGTTAGCCTTCCCCACAACATCTCCTAATGTACTTTCGAATTTAAGTTCGTCGAGGGAACGGTTGTGTTTCATTGTTAAGAATAGAGCTGTTGCATCAGCATACTCTGGAAGGAACCTAACTGGTGTACAGTCTGGACCAGAAGACTTGCTTTTGTTAAGTTATTTAAGTTGCTTCACTACTCCGAGGATATCTACTTCTACGTTACTCATGCTGGCATCTATTCTTGATTCGAATCCTGGAATATTTACTTCGTCTTCTTTGGTGAAGGAATTTAGGAAGAGTTAAAACTGCTATTATCATACACAGAATGCGAATGTGGAATATAGGCGAGGTCCGCAGGGGATTAGAAAATAAATGTAAGCCGGAATTCGCCGGCAACGGCTGGTTACAAGGTAGAGACTGAAAATCGCGTCACGATGGTACTGAAACGTCCCCTTTGAACAATTATACATGACTGTCCTTAAACTGACACACAATATTTTTAGCGCAACGCAATCTGACTTTCAAAAATCCCTGCAAAAGAATGGCCCTGAGTAACATTAAACTATACCTTTCACAAATCACTTACCTCACAAAAATCTTCATTACTCGAACTACTGCAGTACAGCGAGCGCCACTACTGCCAGCTAAACAAAAGATTCAAACTACGGAAGGCACTAACTACTGATAGGAATAGTTAGCAAATGAAAGATATTAATAGAGAACAAACAATGTATTTACCTTGATAGTCATAATATATATAGCAGTTCATGACAAATTACAAAACTCCGCCATCTCTCTCCCCACATCCACCACTGCTGGCGGCTCACCTCCAACTGCGCAACGTTACGCGCTGTTCGCAGCCTGCTGCCTAACACTACAATGGCGAGTATTACAACAATGCAAACTAGACACAGACAGCACACAGCACAGCCAGTGATTTTTATACATAGGTGGCGTTACCAATAAAAAAACCTAAACAGCCTACTTACAACAATGCAAACTAGAAACAGACTGCACACAGCACAGCCAGTGATTTTTATACAGAGGTGGCGTTACCAATAAAAAAACCTAAACAGCCTACTTACAGTACTAACGAAGACTTATTTTACACTGCGCAACTCAATTAAAGGAGCACATTTTCGTAACCCTGTAATTGTCTCCCACGGCCACGCGTAAGTATAGAATTCGGGTGAAAGGTAGGCACTTCTTTTGTAATGGTACAAATTGCGACGTTACCATCAGGCTCGGCGATGCTTCGAACAGCAACGAGTCGACACATGGTTTTCAAAAGGCCACAGCTCAGACGTTCATGCGAAGAGTAACGTCAGTTAACGATGTCACATTGGCCCAAAATTTCACCACAATTCTGCCCAATTGCACCACGAACATGCCATACGATGGCAGGTTCGGTAACAAGCGCTCGTACCCAAATTTCACCCCTTCTTTTGATGCCTCTGCGGTGGAGGTCAGAACAGCGACACGCAGCGTTGAAATTACTTGGTTTTCTTATGGATGGCCAATGAAAACATTTCAGACACACCGTCGCTCAGAAGCGATACAAGAAAACGTCAAGGCATCGCATAATCGCCATCAATGAAACTCCCCTTCCCTTGGGCAATGATTCCCACACATTTCTCCGTTGACAGTGTGAGGAGCAACAAGAGGAAGTTCTTGACTTTTTGACACTGCTGACACCTCCCAGACGTTTCAGCCCTTCTCTAAGGACATCATAGGCCAGCAGCCACACTGAACATGACCGCACTCCTTTGGAGTGCAGGGGGACTGCAACTTCATCATTCGATGAAATTGAAATGCGATTCAAAGCAGCAAAGGGTGCTTGTACTTTACCAGGCCTCCTGTGTCAAGCCCTCTTGTGGCTGTGTGTGTGAATCGTGCGACACTGACACATGTGTGAATACAGTGGCTAAGTACTCCCAGATCAGCAACGTCCTCAGTGGCACCCGTCCACATTTACTGACACTTTTAAAAACATGCCTTTACAGAGAGACCCTGCAAATTGGTCCTAGGCGCCTGCAGGCACGCAACCACTTCACACCCCTCCAATCCCAGTTGCCTGCCTAGAGGTGCCTAGGACCATCTTACTGTGCTGATTCTACACTAAAAGATGAGCACATACACACCTTGTCACTGCTATGTCTTAGGTCAGGCTTCGAAGGTCGCCTGACCTCCTGTTACTTCTACACCATCTGCAGCGTTCCTGAATGACCTGTGTGTCTCTTAAGCGACTGACTACTGTTTTGTTCGTTGAGCTCATTTCTGTTACCTGCGTTGTCTTTCGAATTTCAGGCGCCTATTAAGATTCATTAGTATCATTATCCTCATTGGATCGCAAGCCAGACTGCTACACCGTGTCTCCTCTTCATCAATGGGTATAAAAGCTGATGCGAGGCCAACACGAGCAGTCTCACCATGCATATAGTGTCCTCAGTCTGAAGCCTTGAAACGTCCCCTTTGAACAATTATACATGACTGTCCTTAAACTGACACACAATATTTTGTTAGCGCAACGCAATCTGACTTTCAATAATCCGTGCAAAAGAATGGCCCTGACTAACATTAAACTATACCTTTCACAAATCACATACCTCACAAAAATCTTCGCTGCTCAAGCTACTGCAATACAGCGAGCGCCACTACTGCCAGCTAAATAAAAGATTCAAACTATGGAAGGCACTAACTACTGATAGGGATAGTTAGCAAATGAAAGATATTAATAGAGAACAAACAATGTATTTACCTTGATATCACCATATATAAATATAGCAGTTCATGACAAATTTCAAAACTCCGCCATCTCTCTCCCCACATCCACCACTGCTGGCGGCTCACCTCCAACTGCGCAACGCTACGCGCTGTTCACAGCCAGCTGCCTAACACTACAATGGCGAGTATTACAACAATGCAAAGCAGCCACAGACTGCACACAGCACAGCCAGTGATTTTCATACAGAGGTGGCGTTACCAATAAAAAAACCTAAACAGCCTACTTACATAGCCCCCATGCTCCCCACAAAAAAATTTTACAAATTGGTTTGGGCAGTGGCCAATACAGATTTGAAAAAATTTTTCATAATTACAATAACAAAGAAATCAAATGCACACACTTATTGATACAATGTTGGTCAAAAGCTAAAAATTTCTCACAGTCCATAAAGACAGTCCAGATTGCTCATCACAGTAAAAATGCAGAGTTTTTCTCAAAGTCTGAGCAGTAAAAGAAAATGCACACAGAAGTAGCGGATTTCCATGCAGTCTTGAAGAAGTAGTGTTGTCCTTCCAACGGAAAGACAGTGCTGACTCTTGACATGCATACAGGTAATGGGCCACAACAGAGCAAACCCACAGCAGAGTCAGTCGAAATTTTGAAGAGTATTGGTAGGTAGGTCATCACAGAGCAGACCCACTGTAGTCCTGGTAGAGATTACGGTATTGGTGGGCCACCAGAGGTGCAGACCCACTGCAGTCTTTGTAGAAATAATGGTATTGATGGATCATCAAAGATGTAGACCCACTGTAGTCCTTGTAGAGATAGCAAGCAGCCATCTGTTGTGACTGCAGGTGCACAATCACCATTGAAGAGTCTTGCGGATAATATAGCAAGTCCATAAACCACCACTTGTGCACTCACAAAGTTTTCGGAACTGTCCTTAGAACCAACAATGCTGTTATCCAGTCCCTTGCTGAATTATCAACATACGTGCAAACACTAACAGTCCCAACTTCTCACATATTGTCCATATACTATGACCAACAGAAACGTGTGCAGCGAAATGTAACTAACAAGTTAATAATATCATGAACTGGTGACAATTACAATTTTATAACATAAGAATACAATAACAAAGGTACAAAATACATCATTAAAGAACATAACAATACAGATAACATTTGTAATACAGGCTTTACAACAGAATAGAAATAAACATATACATCAGTGGAATTATGACATGAGTACATACATAAAAGATCACAATAACTTTTGAAACATCATCTTCACACATGAGCATTAAACAGAACAGAATTAATAATGTCTAACATCTTTACAAAGTAAATAACATATTATTAACGCCAATTATATTCGAGGATAACAGTATTCCTCATCATAGTGAATGTAGCTTAATATTAAAAGAAGAAAAAATTCTATGAAACTACACAGAGACAGGAAGAAAAAAAATACACAAGGGTACACAAACACATAGTGGGATAACACCAATAGGAAAGGACAGGGTTCGTTTTCAGTGTAACATTTGGTACTGCAGTCCAACCCAAAACTTCATATATGTTTCCTCTTATTTCATCCTTTGTTTCCACCAAAAAAATTCTATCTAAGCATGCTTTCTGTATTTATATGTTCACACATTTCTTACCTCAACATTTATTTCCAAGAAAATCCTACCTAAACCTGTTTTGTGTACTTTTTTTCGTATAACTTCTCAATGCATTTCTTCCAATTCATCACAACTCATTCTCTTAGAGGCTACCCCCTCTTAAGCTAACTTAAATCTATATGAAACGTCCCCTTTGAACAATTATACATGACTGTCCTTAAAGTGACACACAATATTTTGTTAGCGCAACGCAATCTGACTTTCAATAATCCGTACAAAAGAATGGCCCTGACTAACATTAAACTATACCTTTCACAAATCACTTACTTCACAAAAATCTTCGCTGCTCAAGCTACTGCAATACAGCGAGCGCCACTACTGCCAGCTAAATTAAAGATTCAGACTATGGAAGGCACTAACTACTGATAGGGATAGTTAGCAAATGAAAGATATTAATAGAGAACAAACAATGTATTTACCTTGATATCATCATATATAAATATAGCAGTTCATGACAAATTTCAAAACTCCGCCATCTCTCTCCCCACATCCACCACTGCTGGCGGCTCACCTCCAGCTGCCCAACGCTACGCGCTGTTCACAGCCAGCTGCCTAACACTACAATGGCGAGTATTACAACAATGCAAAGCAGCCACAGACTGCACACAGCACAGCCAGTGATTTTCATACAGAGGTGGCGTTACCAATTAAAAAACCTAAACAGCCTACTTACAGCCTCTACTCGTGATTGGAAAGTATCGCTATCGCACGCGGACTCGTTTTTCGCTACGCTGTTGCTACAATAACCATTTTCGCTGTATTGATATTTCTGTTACCTGCATTGTCCCTCGAATTTCAGGCACCTATTAAGATCCATTTGTATCATTATCCTCATTGGAGCGCAAGCCACACTGCTGCACCACGTCTCCTCTTCATCGATGGGTATAAAAACTGACGCGAGGCCAAAGCGAGGAGTCTCACCATGCATATAGTGACCTCAGTCTGAAGACTCTACTCGTAATTGAAAAGTATCGCAATCGGACTCGTTTTCCGCTAAGCAGTTGCTACAATAACCATTTTCGTTGTCTTGATACCTCGTTTAAACTCTGACCGAACATCTGCTTGAGTTTCCTGAAATTTTTCTAGTTTGCCCGCATAATACCTTCAAAGCCATCGATAGGTTACCTTGCCTTGATCCACTGCACATAAACTTTTCTTCACTTACATTGTCGAATTCGACGTCCTACATTTCACCATATATTTCTGAAAAACTTACAAGATAAATTCAGAAGATGAAGAAAAGGTTTAACGACCCACCAATGTCGAGCTCATGGCACAGTCTGCGACTGCGAAAGATGTGGAAGGAAAGCAGTCCTCCCCTTTTGAAAGAAACCATGCTCAGGCACTGAGATAATCGATCTAGTGAAACCTGGAAAACCTAAATTTGTTTGGCCGGACGGGGATCTGTACCACAGTGCCCCCGAGTAGCAGCCAGTGTCTTACCGTTGCACCACGTTGCTACATAGGTTGACTTCACAAACTGAACAAAAAGCAGTTCCTATTAGTTTCAAAACATTACAACTCAAGGGTTTAAATTACGTTGTGTACGAAACCATTGTTCCTATAAATGAAAGAAAGTTATACTATGACGTGCCATAATTACCGATGCTATTGCAGAAGCTGCATAAGCTGTGTTAGGAGGGAAAGTGGTGGGAAATCGATTTAGCGTTGTGAAATGACGTGTAGAGGTTTAGCAAAATCATCTAGCAAACCAAGGTAGACAGATTTCAGCTCCATCCATCCTAGAAATGAATCCATTGCCTTAACCTCATTACCCAGTATTCGGTAGTTAATTTCGAGTGATTCTAGACCCATATCGGCTGTGAGGTACAACTGATTTATCCACAACAGCACTAACTCTGTCACGGTAATTTCTTGAAGATTTAAGTTCTATTCTTCTACAGGAATATGACACGAACTAGTTTGCCATAGCGGTGTGCTAAATTTCATGAGACGCTTTAATACAGTAAAAAATCAATTTACTGAAAAATAAGTTTGAAGTCCACACACATTCCCGAATCAATCGTGTAGTCTGTAGCCGTGTGGCATCGCCCGCTCTGCCTGTGAGTGGACATGTGGCCGCTTTTTCAGCAAGGTCCGAGCAGGCACACGGGGGGAGGGGTTTATTAGTTATTGGGAGCTCCAACGTTAGGCGGGTGATGGAGCCCCTTAGGGAAACAGCGGAAAGGTCGTGGAAGAAGGCCAGTGTTTACTCTGTCTGCTTGCCGGGGGGTCTCATTCGAGATGTGGAGGAGGCCCTGCCGGCGGCGATAGAGAGCACTGGGTGCACCCGAGTGCAAATTGTTGCTCATGTCGGCACCAATGACTCCTGCCGTTTGGGTTCAGAGGTCATCCCCAGTTCGTACAGGCGGTTGGCGGAATTGGTGAAGGCGGAAAGCCTCGCTCGCGGGGTGGAATCAGAGCTAACTATTTGTAGTATCGTTCCCAGAACCGATCGCGGTCCTCTGGTTTGGAGCGGAGTGGAAGGCTGAAACCAGAGGCTCAGACGATTCTGCGGAGATCTGGGGTGCAAATTTCTCGACCTCCGCTATCGGGTGGAGAAATGTAGGGTCCCCCTGAATAGGTCAGGCGTGCACTACACGCCGGAAGCGGCTACAAGGGTAGCGGAGTACGTGTGGAGTGCACATGGGGTTTTTTTAGGTTAGAGAATTCCCTCCCTAGGCCCGACAAGACGCTTCCTGAGACGCGGCAAGGTAAGGCAAAATGCAACAGGGAATTACAATATTAATGTGCTAATAGTAAACTGCAGGAGCGTCTATAGAAAGGTCCCAGAACTGCTCTCATTAATAAACGGTCACAACGCCCATATAGTAATAGGGACAGAAAGTTGGCTGAAACCAGTCATAAACAGTAATGAAATCCTAAACTCAGATTGGAATGTATACCGCAGAGACAGGCTGCACAGTGAAGGGGGAGGCGTGTTTATAGCGATAAGAAGTGCAATATTATCGAAGGAAATTGACGGAGATCCGAAATGTGAAATAATTTGGGTGAAGGTCACTGTTAAAGCAGGCTCAGACATGGTAATTGGATGTCTCTATAGGCCCCCTGGCTCAGTAGCTGTTGTGGCTGAACACCTGAAGGATAATTTGGAAAATACTTCGAGTACATTTCCCCACCATGTTATAGTTGTGGGTGGAGATTTTAATTTGCCGGATATAGACTGGGAGACTCAAACGTTCATAACGGGTGGCTGGAACAAAGAATCCAGTGAAATTGTTTTAAGTGCTTTATCTGAAAACTACCTTGAGCAGTTAAACAGAGAACCGACTCGTGGCGATAGCGTATTAGACCCTCTGGTGACAAACAGCCCCGAACTATTTGAAACAGTTAACGCAGAACAGTGAATCAGCGATCAAAAAGCGGTTCCTACATCGATGATTTCAGCCGTAAATAGAAATATTAAAAAAGGTAGGAAGACTTTTCTGTTTAGCAAAAGTGACAAAAAGCAGATTACAGAGTACCTGACGGCTCAACACAAAAGTTTTGTCTCAAGTACAGATAGTGTTGAGGATCAGTGGACAAAGTTCAAAACCATCGTACAATATGCGTTAGATGAGTATGTGCCAAGCAAGATCGTAAGAGATGGAAAAGCGTCACCATGGTACAGCAACCGAGTTAGAAAACTGCTGCGGAAGCAAAGGGAACATCACGGCAAACATAAACATAGCCAAAGCCTTGCAGACAAACAAAAATTCCTCGAAGCGAAATGTAGTGTGAGGAGGGCTATGCGACAGGCGTTCAATAAATTCGAAAGTAAAGTTCTATGTACTGTCTTGGCAGAAAATCCTAAGAAATTTTGGTCTTATGTCAAAGCGGTAGGTGGATCAAAACCAAATGTCCAGACACTCTGTGACCAAAATGGTACTGAAACAGAAGATGACAGACCAAAGGCCGAAATACTAAATGTCTTTTTCCAAAGCTGTTTCACAGAGGAAGACTGCACTGTAGTTCCTTCTCTAGATTGTCGCACAGATGACAAAATAGTAGATATCGAAATAGACGACAGAGGGACAGAGAAACAATTAAAATCGCTCAAAAGAGGAAAGGCCGCTGGACCTGATGGGATACCAGTTCGGTTTTACACAGAGTACGCGAAGGAACTTACCTCCCCTTCTTGCAGCGGTGTACCGTAGGTCTCTAGAAGAGCGTAGCGTTCCAAAGAATTGGAAAAGGGCACAGGTCATCCCCGTTTTCAAGAAGGGACGCCGAACAGATGTGCAGAACTATAGACCTATATCTCTAACGTCGATCAGTTGTAGAATTTTGGAACACGTATTATGTTCGGGTATAATGACTTTTCTGGAGACTAGAAAGCTACTCCGTAGGAATCAGCATGGGTTTCGAAAAAGACGGTCGTGTGAAACCCAGCTCGCGCTATTCGTCCACGAGACTCAGAGGGCCATAGACACGGATTCACAGGTAGATGCCGTGTTTCTTGACTTCCGCAAGGCGTTCGATACAGATCCCCACAGTCGTTTAATGAACAAAGTAAGAGCATATGGACTATCAGACCAATTGTGTGATTGGATTGAAGAGATCCTAGATAAGAGAACGCAGCATGTCATTCGCAATGGAGAGAAGTCTTCCGAAGTAAGAGTGATGTCAGGTGTGCCGCAGGGGAGTGCCATAGGACCGTTACTATTCACAATATACATAAATTACCTTGTGGATGACATCGGAAGTTCACTGAGGCTTTTTGCAGATGATGCTGTGGTGTATCGAGGGGTTGTAACAATGGAAAATTGTACTGAAATGCAGGAGGATCTGTAGCGAATTGACGCATGGTGCAGGGAATGTCAATTGAATCTCAATGTAGAGAAGTGTGATGTGCCGCGAATACATAGAAAGATAGATCCCTTATCACTTAGCTACAAAATAGCAGGTCAGCAACTGGAAGCAGTTAATTCCATAAATTATCTGGGAGTACGCATTAGGAGTGTTTTAAAATGGAATGATCATATGAAGTTGATCGTTGGTAAAGCAGATGCCAGACTGAGATTCATTGGAAGAATCCTAAGGAAATGCAATCCGAAAACAAAGGAAGTAGGTTACAGTACGCTTGTTCGCCCACTGCTTGAATACTGCTCGGCAGTGTGGGATCCGTACTAGATAGGGTTGATAGAAGAGATAGAGAAGATCCAACGGAGAGCAGCGAGCTTCGTTACAGGATCATTTAGTAATCGCGAAAGCGTTACGAAGATGATAGATAAACTCCAGTGGAAGACTCTGCAGGAGAGACGCTCAGTAGCCTAGTACGGGCTTTTGTTAAAGTTTGGAGAACATACCTTCACCGAAGTGTCAAGCAGTATATTGCTCCCTCCTACGTATAACTCGCGAAGAGACCATGAGGATAAAATCAGAGAGATCAGAGCCCACACGGAAGCATACCGACAATCCTTCTTTCCACGAACAAAACGAGACTGGAATAGAAGGGAGAACCGATAGAGGTACTCGGGGTGATCTCCGCCACGCACCGTCGGGTGGCTTGCGGAGTGTGGATGTGGGTGTGGATGTGGATGTAGAATGGCAAAACATTTCTACGTTATTTCTCCACAGTTCCCTTTCTCCCAGGAGTTCCATTACCGTGAACAATGAAGGAGAACTTGTGTGAAGTCTGCAGTCTGGGAGAAGAGAGGCAGAAGTGTAGCTATGAGGGCGCGTCGTGATTCGTGCTTCGATAACTCATCCGGTAGATCGCTTGTTGCCCACGATGGGCAGAAGTCCTAGGTTTGTGTGTGCGTGTGTGTGTGTGTGTCTGTATCATTGAATTTAACTGAAATATATCTAACTGTGATACTGCCACACCCCTGCCACCCGTTTCTGGATTAAATATTGAAAGGGTCCTATAGTCCCCTTTCATTGTCACTTTATTTGCTTTCCAGTGCACTTTGCATCCTACAGAACAATTCGGGTGTTTTCGTTGCTAAATTTCGTACCGGAGAAGACTGAGCTATGATTCAATCAAGCTGTAGCCTACTTCTTTCTACGATTTGCAAGCATCATGTGGTAGCTATGTTGGTTCTTTTCAGACTTGCAAATGCGTCTGTAACGACATTATAAGTCGTCCATGTTTTTATATGTAATTCAACTCACTACTGTGATTTTATAAAATGTTTATCCCTTGTTCTCCTATTCCAAATCTCTCTGGCATGCGTGAATTAATGAATGTGGGTGTGTTTCATTTTGCTGTTCGGTGGTTTAGTCTGCCGCAGAGAATCAGCGGTAGTCTTATAGAATGACCAACCCTTGTAGTTTTCAGGTAGGCAAAGAGGATTGTTCCCCTTGTGTGAAAGTTACCGTTATAGGCTGGTGGCGGAAGCCTCATCTGTGGGTTTTCCTGGCCACGGGATCGTGTGGGAGAAGTTTTTACAGTGAGATGGTCAGTCTGCTTCCAGCTCTCCGAGGGTCTGCAGCCGAGCTCTCTTCGAAAAAGGATGAGTTGATTTAACTGCGTGGCGCGTTGTCTCATAGTGAGAGGGGAGCTTTTAGCTTTTGGCCTCGAGTTTTGTCTTAAAGATTGTTTTGCTAGGTCGCAGTAAGGAATGCAAGGCTTTTGCAGACTTTCAGTTTGATTCCTATTGCAGACTTTGGTACATAAGAAGAACGTAGCACAAAGGTGTTCCATATGTTGAAGCGATCTCACGTAGGAAGTGCGCCCTCGGTTCAGTGTGAATGTTTGTGTGCCTGCGACTGCGTGTGTATACATTCTAATCTTTACCGAATCTTGATAATTTTTGCCTCTTTGTGAATTTTCTTTGTTTCATTACTATATGTCCGTTGGAAACCATCCACGTGAGTTAATATTAGGGTTTGTTGGTCCTCTGCCATTAGCCTTTGTCTATTCAAATGTGTCCTCTGTAAAATGTTAATTGTTCGCGACTGCGTGGTTTACTGATGCTAAAATTTGGCCGCGGTACTTAGAAATTGGGTCTCCGCGAATCACGTGGTCAAAGGAGTTAACTGTGAGCCCAACTTTCCGGTAGCTCCCTGTCTCGGTCCTCGAGTTTACTTATTGCTCTGATTTTGGAGTATTAAACACAGGGTTATTACAAATGATTGAAGTGATTTCACAGCTCTACAATAACTTTATTATTTGAGATATTTTCACAATGCTTTGCACTCACATACAAAAACTCAAAAAGTTTTTTTAGGCATTCACAAATGTTCGATATGTGCCCCTTAGTGATTCGGTAGACATCAATCCGATAATCAAGTTCCTCCAACACTCCGCACAGTATGTCCCCATCAATAAGTTCGAAAGCATCGTTGATGCGAGCTCGCAGTTCTGGCACGTTTCTTGGTAGAGGAGGATTAAACACTGAATCTTTCACATAACCCCACAGAAAGAAATCGCATGGGCTTAAGTCGGGAGAGCGTGGAGGCCATGACATGAATTGCTGATCATGATCTCCACCACGACCGATCCATCGGTTTTCCAATCTCCTGTTTAAGAAATGCCGAACATCATGATGGAAGTGCAGTGGAGCACCATCCTGTTGAAAGATGAAGTCGGCGCTGTCGGTCTCCAGTTGTGGCATGAGCCAATTTTCCAGCATGTCCAGATACACGTGTCCTGTAACGTTTTTTTCGCAGAAGAAAAAGGGGCCGTAAACTTTAAACCGTGAGATTGTACAAAACACGTTAACTTTTGGTGAATTGCGAATTTGGTGCACGAATGCGTGAGGATTCTCTACCGCTCAGATTCGCACGTTGTGTCTGTTCACTTCACCATTAAGAAAAATGTTGCTTCATCACAAGTTTCGCATTGAACGCATCCTCTTCCATGAGCTGTTGCAACCGCGCCGAAAATTCAAAGCGTTTGACTTTGTCATCGGGTGTCAGGGCTTGTAGCAATTGTAAACGGTAAGGCTTCTGCTTTAGCCTTTTCCGTAAGATTTTCCAAACCGTCGGCTGTGGTACGTTTAGCTCCCTGCTAGCTTTGTTCGTCGACTTCCGCAGGCTACGCGTGAAACTTGCCCGTACGCGTTCAACCGTTTCTTCGCTCACTGTAGGCCGGCCCGTTGATTTCCCCTTACAGAGGCATCCAGAAGCTTTAAACTGCGCATACCATCGCCGAATGAAGTTATCAGTTGGTGGATCTTTGTTGAACTTCGTCCTGAAGTGTCGTTGCACTGTTATGACTGACTGATGTGAGTGCATTTCAAGCACGACATACGCTTTCTCGGCTCCTGTCGCCATTTTGTCTCACTGCGGTCTCGAGCGCTCTGGCGGCAGAAACCTGAAGTGCGGCTTCAGCCGAACAAAACTTTATGAGTTTTTCTACGTATCTGTAGTGTGTCGTGACCATATGTCAATGAATGGAGCTACAGTGAACTTATGAAATCGCTTCAATCATTTGTAATAGCCCTGTATATCCTGTCCGGATTATTCAATTGTATGTGTGGTTTGTTATTTCACGTTAAGCGCGTAAGCTTGTATGAGTGGCCCTCGTTGAGGCGGTTTCTCCAAACCGAGGTTCAACTTTAAATGCAAGCGTGATTTTCAGATTTAGTCTTTTATTTGATCATTTCTCAACACAGCGGAACAAACCTCCTAGCTTCGTTGCATGTTGGTGTTGGGACTGTCCTTGGTGTTCTTTGAGTGAATGTGGGTCTGAACGCGAGTATTAAACCTTTCCCGTCCCCCTCTAATTTCGACCGCGATTCTAAATTAAGAGATTCTGTTGTGAATCGTATAGCGTTTCACAAGCAATCGTACGTAGTTGCCAGGCAACAGCAGTTATATCGATCTCTTAAGAAATAAATAATTTTGTTTCAAGCCTTATCCAGCGTACCGATGTTACGTCTCCTTTACCTACACCATTCACGTTGAGGTTTCCTTGTTAGCCCATCCATAGCGTTTCCATGCGCACAGGTCCAATAGTTAATGTCCCATTTTTATTTAAAACAAATTCTTTAGAGTAGGTCTTGTTTTCACGAATGTTGCTGGCTAAATGGTTCAAATGGCTATGACGACTATGGGACTTAACTTCTGAGATCATCAGTCCCCTAGAACTTAAACCTAACTAACCTAAGGACATCACACACACCCATGCCCGAGGCAGGATTCGAACCTGCGACCGTAGCGGTCGCGTGGTTCCAGACTGTAGCGCCTAGAACTGCTCAGCCACCCCGGCCGGCGAAATGTTGTTGCAAGCTGCTCTTCTTCTCAGTGTTACCACACACTTTAGTTTATTGGAATATTTGATTCATGTGAACAAGCCCTGGATCATACTAATAATTGCATCCCATTTTTTATGAGTGACATTACAATGAATGTTCTTTTATGAGCTTTTTCTGATGACTAAATTAATTATTTTTCCAACTCAGTCCAACCTCTTGTTTGTTGTGTGGCTAGAGATGGTGGCGACCCAATCTTTTACTTTGATTTTAATGTCAGATATCATTTACATATGCGTGTGGAAGTTTTAGCCATCAGAATATAGCACAGGGCTCTACTCATTTCATAAACACCACTTAAGTACAAGTCACTTACACATGCATTTACCTACGCCACCTACAATGTGCACAATGCATTGATTAACACTATGAAAGATGGTTGCTCTATCAGAGAATCCTCAGGTGGGGAATTTGCATTTTACCACTGAAAGATGTGAAATTTGGTAAGAGAGGCAACATCAAAGAGATGCTTCACACTGGGGGACAAAAGTCATAGGATAGCGGTATGCACAAATGCAGGGGGCGGTAGTGTCGCGTCCACAAGGTATAAAAGGACAGTTCATCGGCGGAGCTGTCATTTGTACTTAGGTGATTCAAGGGAAAAGGTATCCGATGGGAAAAGGTTTCCGACGGAAGTTAACAGACTCTTAACGCGGAATGGTAGTTGGAGCTAGAACCATGTGACATTCCATTTCGGAAATCGTTAGGAAATTCAATATTCCGAGATCTACAGTGTCATGTTGTGCCCAGAAGACCAAATTTCGGGCATTATCTCTCACCACGGACATCGCAGTGGCCGGCGGCCTTCACTTAACGACCGAGAGCAGCGCCGTTTGCGTAGAGTTGTCGGTGCTAAGAGACAAGCAACACTGCTTGAAATAAACGCACAAATCAATGTGGGACGTACGACGAACGTATCCGATAGAACAGTGCAGCGACGCTTGGCGTTTATGGGCTATAGCACAGACGACTGACGCGAGTGGCTTTGCTAACAGCACGATACTGACTGCAGCGCCTCTCCTGGCCTCATGACTGTATAGGTTGAACCCTAGACCACTGGAATACCGTAACCTAGTCAGATGAGTCCCGATTTAGTTTGTAAGAGCCGATTATAGAGTTCGATTGCAGCATAGACCCCACGAAACCATAGACCCAAGCTGTCAACAAGCTGTGCAGACTGGTGGTCGCTTTGTAATGGTGTGGGCTGTGTTCACATGGAATTGACTGCGCCCTCTTGTTCAACTGAACTTATTGTTTACTGGAAAAGGCTACGTTCGGCTACTTGGAGACCATTCTCAGCCATTCATGGACTTCCTGTTCCCAAAAGAAGATGGAATTTTAATGGATGACAGTGAGCCGTGTCACCGGACCGCAGTTGTTCAGAATTGGTTTTAAGGACTTTCTGGATAATTCGAACGAGTGATTTGATCAGTCAGATCGCCCGGTGTGATCCCATTAAATATTTATCGGACATAATCGAGTGGTCAGTGCGAGTACGAAATCCTGCACCGGCAACAGTTTCACAATTACGAACAGCTATAGAGGCAGCATGGCTCAATATTTCTGCAGGGGTCTTCCAACGACTTGTGGAGTCGATCCCAGTACGACACGATATTAGGAGGCATTCCATGGCTTCTGTTGCCTCGTTGTGAGTGTAAACTTCAGTTCATTTCAAGAAGCTTGAAACTGCACAAGCAACTAAATAAATCTCGACCTCATAATATTTACAAGCTTAGAATACGTACACTACTAGCCATTAAAATTGCTACACCACGAAGATGACGTGCTACAGACGCGAAATTTAACCAACAGCAAGAAGATGCTGTGATATGCAAATGATTAGTTTTTCAGAGCATTCACACAAGGTTGGCGCCGGTGGCGACACCTACAACGTGCTGACATGTGGAAAGTTTCCCAGCCCGCATCTCGTGGTCGTGCGGTAGCGTTCTCGCTTCCCACGCCCGGGTTCCCGGGTTCGATTCCCGGCGGGGTCAGGGATTTTCTCTGCCTCGTGATGGCTGGGTGTTGTGTGATGTCCATAGGTTAGTTAGGTTTAAGTAGTTCTAAGTTCTAGGGGACTGATGACCATAGATGTTAAGTCCCATACTGCTCAGAGCCATTTGAACTTGGAAAGTTTCCAACCTATTTCTCATACACAAATAGACGTTGACCGGCGTTGCCTGGTGAAACGTTTTTGTGATGCCTTGTGTAAGGAGGAGAAATGCGTACAGTCACGTTTCCGTCTTTGATAAAGGTCGGATTGTAACCTATCGCGATTGCGGTTTATCGTATCGCGACATTGCTGCTCGCGTTGGTCGAGATACAGTGACTGTTAGCAGAATATGGAATCGGTGGGTTCAGAAGGGTAATACGGAACGCAGTGCTGGATCCCAACGGCCTCGTATCACTTGGAGTCGAGATGACAGGCATCTTAGCCGCATGGCTGTAACGGATCGTGCAGCCACGTCTCGATCCCTGAGTCAATAGATGGGGACGTTTGCGAGACAACATTCTGCACGAACAGTTCGACGACGTTTGCAGCAGCATGGACGATCAGCTCGGAGACCATGGCTGCGGTTACCCTTGACGCTGGATCACAGATCCTGGGTGCACGACTGGCAAAACGTCATTTTTTTCGGATGAATCCAGGTTCTGTTTACAGCATCATAATGGTCGCATCCGTGTTTGGCGACATCGCGGTGAACGCACATTGGAAGCGTGTATTCGCCATCGCCATACTGGCGTATCACCCGGCGTGATGATATGGGGTGCCATTGGTTACACGTCTCTGTCACCTCTTGTTCGCATTGACGGCACTTTGAACAGTGGACGTTACATTTCATATGTGTTACGACCCGTGGCTCTACCCTTCATTCGATGCCTGCGAAACCCTGCATTTCAGCAGGATATTGCACGACCGCTTGTTGGAGGTCCTGTACAGGCTTTTCTGGATACAGAAAATGTTCGACTGCTGTCCTGACCAGTACATTCTCCAGATCTCTCACCAATTGAAAACGTCTAGCCAACTAGCAACTGTCTCGTCACCATACGCCTGTCACTGCTTTTGATGAACTATGGTATCATGTTGAAGCTGCTTGGGCAGCTGTACCTTTACACGCCATCCAAGCTCTGTTTGACTCAATGCCCAGGCGTATCAAGGCCGTTATTACGGCCAGAGGTGGTTATTCAGGGTACTGATTTCTCGGGATCTATGCACCCAAACTGCGTGAAAATGTAATCACATGTCAATTCCAGTATAATATATTTGTCCAATGAATACCCTTTTATCATCTGCATTTCTTCTTGTTGTAGCAATTTTAATGGCCAGTAGTGTATTATGAGGACCTCAAAACTGATCTACCCATGAACAAAGTTACTCTGTGGTGGTCAGGATTAGTTAACATTATCATTTATCTGACTCTGTGGAATTCAAGTCAATCTGCCTGTACGCATTAATTACAGTGTCTGTTTGTCTGTGCAGAAATCCGAAGAAACCCACGCAAATGAGGATGCGCTGACGAACCTGGGGCAGGGTAACTCATCATGTGTCTGAACGTCTAGTTCGTTATGGTTCTAACGTGCCGGAGCTACTGATTACGTCCTCCGCTATCGTCGTTGCGATACTAGCAGGACGGTGTTGGCCGCCATCAAGCGCGATGCTTACATCCCTCTGCCAAGCACTCCGACATGTGACCCCACTCTGCTAATGGAGACGACTGCTCCAATGAGAGGGCACCCCGCGAAGTACTGATACGTTCAGAGCCAAGTCCAGAAATGCTTTCTTTTTAATCGGTCAGCAACTAACCCCGGTCAGCAACTAGCCCTGGGCCCTTATTCCCACCACCCTCGGCTACCAGTCCTTTTCAAAGTTACGTTGACCTGCCAATGGTGTCAGTGTTTCCCCAACAAAATAACCCGCCGAGAAGAAGCGAAACGTTAAAAATCAATAACCTCGATTTCCTCCCCACTTTTCTAAAAAGACTTTGCACTATGTGTTACATTCATTCTCCTGACGTCCGATCTGTGACACCAGTCAGTGCCATCTCAAGCAAAAGCTATCATAAAAGACTGAGATCAAGACTAGCTGGCAACTCTGTGGTGTGTTCTGAACCTACATTATGTCAGAGCTGTATTGTAATCTTTTTTTTTTTTTTTTTTTTTTTTTAAACCGGAAGATGTTTATCAGCTGAATCCACTTTCCACAACATGGTCCTTTCGGCAGAGTTCCGTCGTCTGGGACGAATGCTTTCAGCTTAGCCTTCCAAATTGAATATGTGCAGTGCACTGTCCAATACGCCGGGCTCCAGTATGAGGCTAGCCGAGGCGACTTTTCCAAGAAACATGAGCGCAGCTATACCTTCACAGGCCCCTCACGGTTCTGCGAAACTTGCGTTCCCTCGCCCCACATGTCGCCACTCACGACGTGTCGCTTGCAGCTCCTGTCCTGTACCCGCAGTGATCCTCAGTCCTAAAGCTCACCCAGAAAAGCAATGAATATCACACCACCACGTTAAATCGAAGAACGTTGGGAAAGAGGAAACAAAGTCAATGCATACAATCACTGTATTCTTGTTAAACGTTTGTATTGGCAGAGCCTGTGTAACTCAACTCCCACCAAGCCAAATTACTTGCCAAATATGAATGAAAAGAGGTGAAATGGCTCTGAGCACTATGGGACTCATCTGAGGTCATCAGCCCCTTAGAACTTAGAACTACTTAAACCTAACTAACCTAAGGACGTCACACACATCCATGCCTGAGGCAGGATTCGAACCTGCGACCGTAGCGGTCGCGCGGTTCCAGACTGTAGCGTCTAGAACCGCTCGGCCACTTCTGCCGGCGAAAAGAGAAGAGCTGAATGACCTACCACTTGGAGTCCCGTTCAGCAACACAGATTCATTTCGCTAAGAAGTTAATTTGATATTTTGTTAGAGAAAATCTGAGAATGGTTTGTTGCATTCTCAGAGTAGTCCTTGAAATTACATCTGTTAACATAATATGATTGAGCCGTGCGCGACTCGTGTTCGTGTCGTTTATTACTTGACACCTTGTCTTTGTGGTACTGCCATCCCGTTTCTTATTCGATTTACTGGCGTCACTAAGTTGCTGGCCTGCCTTCCCATGAGTGGCAGCAGCAGCACTATTGATAAGAGCACTGTCGTACTATCTTTGGAGCGACCGCTAGTATATCCTAGCAGTGGTGCGCGGTGAGTTCAGTGGGGATGGAGCTCCAGTGAGGTCTGGACAGCCAGTACTCACCCGACCACTGGGTACACACACATGCACTGTTCGATGGAAGGAGACTTGAGCGGCGACGACCGTTGGTTGGTCGTTCAGTCGGCCATCTCATCAGGCGGGACGGAGCAGCAGTGAGGTCCGTACAGCCATGACTCACCCGATCTTTGCCGACACACATGACGTGAGTGCGGACAACCTTGGTTGGTCGTTCGGTCGGTCGTTTCATCGAACGACGTGTATTCGGTCGTCGACCGCTTCTGGGTTCTCTGTGTGTGTCGACTTGTGATTCGTCCTTGTTGTTCCACAGTAACTGGTTTTAGTAGTGTTAGAGTTGTTTGTGGAAGTGCTTCACAGAACCGTGTGTAGCTTGTGTGGTTTTGACTCAGTAGTTATTTTAATGCTGTCTGCGTGCTGGATGCAGTGAGTCGGTTGGGACGGAGCAGCAAGCAAGTCTCCAAGCCAGATAGGGGTTGCTGGCGGCGTGCACATGCTGTTGGCTCATGAGGTGCTAGCTGGGAGAGCGACAAGTTCGTTGTCCACTGAACTTGGACGCTGAAGTTGAGTGATCAGTTAATCTGTTATGAAACCTCAACTATTGTGACATCTCTTCGTTCATTTGTGGGTTGTTGCCCCCTTGGCCATTTGGGTTAGCAGCATCGTATGATGTGTTGGGGCCAGCGAAATCTTGCTGCCATCTTCCTATGTTGTGATTAATTATTAAATTGACTGTTACTTATCAGTGAAGTACACCAGCGGTTCTTTCTGCCCTGTGGCCGTTAATGTTCCAGTTACCTGCCCTGGTCGTTAGCGTAGTTTGTAGGCAATGTGCCTTTTCGTCGTCATGTTATTGCTGTCCAGCACGGCGTGTAGTTCGACAGCCTTTAAGTTGTTTGGTTCATATTTGCTTAGAGTGGTTATTGTTTCGCTGGCTGTTTTTAGACGCCAATTTCTGGACGCATAGTGCTGTTCGTATTCTCGTCCTTGGCCGATATCCTCTATCGTTGTGCCGTTGGTCGGACGGAAGGGAATTGGTTGAATCGTTGGTCGGTCCTTGGACCGTCCCTAGTTTGGGTTGCCATTCCATTACCTAACTTCAACTCTTGGCTGCCTGTCTTACTTCACCTTACGTTTGAGCTACCTTCCCAGGCCGACCATTGGAACACTTCTGAGTATCACTTGTTCTGTTTGTTTTAAATTGTGATTTTCATTTTAGTTGAACTATTGTGAGAAGCCTTTGGCTGTATATTAATTCAGTTTTTTTAAAATTTTACATAAAGGCCTTCAGCCGTGTTAAATTAAAATTTTAAGCATTGATTGTTTTAGAAAATTTATTTTTTATTCTTAGAAATTGTTCTGTCTGAAATTGTTTGTAATCAGGGCCCTAAGCCGTTAGTTGTTCCATGTGTTATGTGTGGCCTTCAGCCGAGGATTTGCGTGAACCTCTTAACAAGGCCTTCAGTCATGTGTATTCTCTAAAGTAATTTTTGTTTGTTTGTAAGAAGCAAGGGGTTTATTCTAAATTATTTATCTGACTTGTTGTTCAGGCCTTCAGCCGTTGTTTCAAATTTGCTCTTGGCCTTCAGCCGTGCAGTAAGTTAATGAGGTTTTGGACATTCTGTTGTAAGTTTAAAAAGAAATTTTCTTGCTTAAAAATTGGTTTATTAATGTGTCTTAATTATAGTTGTCCTTCAGACGTGTAGTGTAGGCCTTGTTTTCATTGCATGTCTTTTTTTAAATTTTTACCTTCTACTTTTAATTGCTTTTGATTTGTAAGCCAGGCTTTCAACCATTATTGTGTTGCTGTGGTTTTGGGGCCTTCAGCCCGGAAATCATCTCAAGTTTTCTTTAACTTGGCCTTCTGCCGTATTGTTTAATTGTGATCTTTTAAGCCATTGAGTAAATAAGTGGTTGTTAGAAAATAAAGTTGTGTGTTTGATTGTGCAACCCACAGTAACTGATTACGGTGCCATCCACAACCTTAAACTTATCCTATGCGCTCTCTGGTTACCTAGCAACCAGGTTCCAACGATGTATAACAAATTTTAAGAAATTTAATTTCTTGGCCGGTTTCGGGCACTTAATTCCATTCTTCAGAAGGTTATGTCTACTGCGTTATTTGCGAGTGTCAATAATAGAGTGCATACACCACAATGCCATGGTTTTAAAAAACATATGCAGGAGCAATAAGTAATACAATACTGAGAACGGTAATACAATAAGAGCTGTTACATGCCTAGATGCAGTTCACAGTGTGCGCGTAAAACTAGTACAAAGAAACGAAACTAAAGTGCAGACATCAGGCCAGAACATGAGCCAATCAGCCAATTGGCTCACACGAAAAGATATAGATGTTCGTTTTTCCCGCGCGCTGTTCAAGAGTGGAATAATTAAGAATTATTGTAAAGATGGTTCGATGAACCGTCTGCCAGACACGCAAGTGTGATGTGGAGAGAATCGATTTAGATGCAGATTTAGGTTTAGATTCGAATCACATCATGCTGTTTCAATTATAAACCTTTTAATACGAAGGTGTTGTATCGAAATGATAATACAAGAAATTTATGGAACTTTTTGACTAAAAGCAGGGATTGGTCGATGGGACACATATTGAGGCACTGTACTGGAAGGTAGTGTGGGTGGTAAAAACTGCAGAGGGAGACCATCGCTTGAACAGAGGAAGCAGGCTAACACAGATCTTGGTTGTAGTAGCTATCCAGAGAAGCTTGCACAGGATAGCGTGAGAGCTGCATCAGACCAGCTTCGGACTGAATACCACAACAACAGAAAAGGCAACAACAACAAAAGAAATAGCAGCGGCAACGCTACTATTGTTAATATGTTGCCCACTTTGTAATTATCCTTCTGTGGTATAACAGTCTAGTTTAGAACATTCGTCGAAGCTAAAAATTGTTCATAATAATAACTGATAATCGAACCACATCTTCTACCACAATGTTTTGTTAGGTGCGGCAACTTTTACATCGGCACTGCATAATAGCTGACAGTGTGGTGAAATGTTGGCATCAGTTGAAAACGAAACACTGCAGATGTATTGGTAGACTAGAAGTGGAAAGTCGGTCCTTTCACCATTTCACGGCGATTACCCACTTGGGAAGTATGCCAGCAATACACGTGTTGTGCGCATCACCCGAAGAGGACAGCCTCGTCATCCTCTCACAGCTGAGTCACTCACCTCCCGCCGACGGGCCCCGTCACGCCGGAACGCCTGCAGTGCATTCCGAGCGTGCCGGTACACGAAGCAGCGTCCTGCCGGCTGTAGCAATAAATCATAGTCGGAAATGCGAAAGAAAGTAACGTGAGGACAGAAAAAGGTAGATCCATACTCAGGATGTGAGTGCAGGGGAGCAGATTCAAAAAAATCTTGCGTCACTGCTCTAAGCAAGGTCCTAGGGGAGGCGATTCGCCATTGTCTACCTCCGACCTGCTGTGAAGTGTCAATCGTGTATGTGTCGCGTGCGAATAACGCCGATGAGAACATCTGAATTTTAATGCAGTAGCAACATGCAAAATATGTAAATATATACAGGGTGTTACAAAAAGGTACGGCCAAACTTTCAGGAAACATTCCTCACACACAAAGAAAGAAAATATGTTATGTGGACATGTGTCCGGAAACGCTTACTTTCCATGTTAGAGCTCATTTTATTACTTCTCTTCAAATCACATTAATCATGGAATGGAAACACACAGCAACAGAACGTACCAGCGTGACTTCAAACACTTTGTTACAGGATATGTTCAAAATGCCCTCCATTAGCGAGGATACATGCATCCACCCTCCGTCGCATGAAATCCCTGATGCGCTGATGCAGCCCTGGAGAATGGCGCATTGTATCACAGCCGTCCACAATACGAGCACGAAGAGTCTCTACATTTGGTATCGGGGTTGCGTAGACAATTGCTTTCAAATGCCCCCATAAATGGAAGTCAAGAGGGCTGAGGTCAGGAGAGCGTGGAGGCCATGGAATTGGTCCGCCTCTACCAATCCATCGGTCAGCGAATCTGTTGTTGAGAAGCGTACGAACACTTCGACTGAAATGTGCAGGAGCTCCATCGTGCATGAACGACGTGTTGTGTCGTACTTGTAAAGGCACATGTTCTAGCAGCACAGGTAGAGTATCTCGCATGAAATCATGGCGGTGAATCGAGGAAGTACAATACATACTGACGAAACTAAAATGAGCTCTAACATGGAAATCAACCGTTTCCGGACTCATGTCCACATAACATCTTTTCTTTGTTTGTGTGTGAGGAATGTTTCCTGAAAGTTTGGCCGTACCTTTTAGTAACACCCTGTATATCACGATAATGGACAAAATATGTAAGAAAGTATGTAAGAACACGAACATATATCCTTAAATATTTAACTTAAAATAGTAGTTTCAACGGGCATCAACATTTGAATTACTCCATACCCCATAGCCAACTATATTATATTAATAAGTATTGTATTATAATGTTCCACATATTCGTAAAGTACATTAGGAAGGAACATTCTACAAGCCTTAATTGTTTACTTTCAACGCAGATCTGAATAAAATAAAATAAATTTTTAGCCACATCAGTAGTGTTTGCGTTGTCTTCTCTAACCCAAGATCTTAATTTAGATGATAATTCTGACGCAAATGGAGGAATAACGGACACGAAGAGTCCCGAACACTTAACAGGTATTATTTGACAAACTTTCCTTGGCGCACACATTCCTATAAAAGTAGATCTGAACCGGTACAAGTCTCTAGTAGTCGGTAACTTCGGGCCAATAGACTTTTATTTGCCACAACGCCACACAAATCCAGGCTCCTTACTACACAATAATGGCTACCACAATGCTACAGACAGTACTGTTATACCAGAATGATTCACTCTGATTTGAAAGTTTCTAGGCGCTTCAATCTGGAACAGCGCGACCGCTACGGTCGCAGGTTCGAATCCTGCCTCGGGCATGAATGTGTGTGCCGACTTTAGGTTTTTTCGGTTTAAGAAGTTCTAAGTTCTAGGGGACTGATGACCTTAGATATTAAGTCCCATAGTGCTCAGAACCATTTGAATAATAATCACGTATTCCATAATCCACCTCAAAGTGCAACTAACTACGTTTATGGAACTAGAACGTGATTTTTAAAGATTAAGTTCTTCCTGATTTCAAGATTTATGATTGTAAGATATACAGGGTGTTTATAATTAAAGTTAACCTTTCAAAACGCTGTAGAACTAACGTCACTGGTCAGAATGTCGTCAAACTGCAACGGAATATTATCGGAGAAGGGGGAAAACGTATGGCCGATGAAAAAAAAAGTGTGAAAATTAATCGATAGATAGCGCTGTATGTGTCAGAATACGTAAATGAAAACACCTGTCTTGCGCACGATCCATTGAAATTCGTATAAACACACCGGATACACGGCTATTCCTCCTCTCGCGTCTGCGACTTTCGGCAAGACTGTCTCAATGTAGGATTGCGCTCTGTTTGTAAAGGTGTCTTACAAGACTGATTACTGTGCACACGTCGCTCTGCACAAGTTCCGGATATTGAAGGGTTTGGTCCGATGACTGCCGTGGGTCTGGAAAAAGTGATTCGGAAATTCGAAAAGACGGGTTCCTTTGGTTTGCAACCTGGCAGCCTTCTACACCTACGTCTACATGGATACTCTGCAAATCACACTCAAGTGCCTGGCAGAGAGTTCATTGAACCACCTTCACAATAATTTTCTATTATTCCAATCTCAAACACCGAGCAGAAAGAACAAACACCTTCATTTTTCCGTGCGATCTCTGCTTTCCCTTATTTTATTATGATGATTGTTTCTCCATGTGTAGATCGGCGTCAGCAAAACATTGGGGAGAAAGTTGGTGATTGAAATTTGCTGAGATTTCACTCCAACGAAAATTCCTTTGTTCTAACGATGTCCACCCCAAATCCTGTATCATGTCAGTGGCACTCTCTCCCCTATTTTGTGATAATACGAAACGTGCTCCTCATCTTTAAACTTTCTCAATGTATTCTGTTAATCCTATCTAGTAAGAATCCAGACCATGCAGCAGTACTCCAAAAGAGGATGGATAAATACAGTGTAGGCAGTAGATCTGTTACATTTTATGTGTCCCGCCAGTCGAATGCAGTCTTTCGGCTCCCTTCCCCCACAACATTTTCTATGTGTTGTTACCAATTTAAGTTGTTCGCAGTTATAATTTCTAGATATTTGATTGAATTTATGGCCTTTACATTTGACTGATTTATCGTGTAACCAAAGTTTAACGGATTCCTCTTAGCACTCATGTGGATGATCTCACACTTTTCATTGTTCAGAGTCAGCTGCCAATGTTGGCACCATATAGTTATCTATTCTGAATCGTTTTGCAAATTGTTTTGATCTTCTGATGACTAGTAAAGCCATCAGAAGTCTAGTACAGTTTACTGGACAATAAACGATAGCATTATCTGTAAACAACCTATGACGGCTGCTCAAATTGTCTCCTGAATAATTTATATGGATAAGGAACAGCAGAGGGCCTCTAACACTACGTAGGGTAACACCAGAAATGACTTCTATTTTACTCTATGATTTTCCGTCAGTTACTACGACCTGTCACCTCCCTGACTGGAAATCGTGAATCCAATCAGGTAACTTGCAACGGTACTTTCGCGTTCTCGCCAATACGGTACCAGAACGTTTAAATTCTACCACTGTAAAGACGGAAGATCCGCGATTCGGAATGTCAGAACTGTGCAGTAAGCAGCGGCAGGAACACCACCACAAAATCACGTAGCACTAACACTCCAAACCATCGACTCTCGGAGAGAGGTTTTAACCGTGTTCGACCCAATGGTAAAGTATCGAGCTATTTTTCTCCGAATCATACAGTTTGGGGGAAAGCAGTGAGAATAATTACTTTTGGAAACCTTTTATCAGACAAAGCCTGTTATAACAATAAACTGTTTCGCTTAATAAAACGGCCGCCAGCCCAAATCGGGCACAGTGTCTACACAAAAAGATGAAGTCAATTTTCGACACTGAATAAATAATTACTTTGACTTACTACGGTAACTTGGCAGTAAGTACTATAAATCCCACTTTCTGTTACTTATAGAATTTATCACTATACTTCAGTAATTACTTAAAGAACACACACACATATGTTTCAACAAGGATACAAAAAAATATTAAACTTAAAGCTATCATTCACATGATCAAAACTATTATTTAACAGGACTAAATTTCATTTCTTTAGGACTGTTATTTGTTAACGTTTTACTAACACCAATATTTGTCTGGCTTTCTTTGACATGGAGGAGCAACACGAACAATTACTGTTAAGATAGTTGCAGTTAAACAATTATGTTACTTTACTTTCAGAAATACTATTGAAAACTTATCCTCATGGCCATGCAAAGCGGTGGCCCTTAAACTGATACGTGCAAACTTTAGTATTTAATAATGATTTTCAGAATTTACTACCAAAACATTACTCTTGCCAGTAATTTACTATTATTCGAGCTTCAATAAACATCAGGATACTCGGAATAAATTCGTTTAGGTAAGGGCCCTGCTGAGGTAAACGACATACACTCCTGGAAATGGAAAAAAGAACACATTGACACCGGTGTGTCAGACCCACCATACTTGCTCCGGACACTGCGAGAGGGCTGTACAAGCAATGATCACACGCACGGCACAGCGGACACACCAGGAACCGCGGTGTTGGCCGTCGAATGGCGCTAGCTGCGCAGCATTTGTGCACCGCCGCCGTCAGTGTCAGCCAGTTTGCCGTGGCATACAGAGCTCCATCGCAGTCTTTAACACTGGTAGCATGCCGCGACAGCGTGGACGTGAACTGTATGTGCAGTTGACGGACTTTGAGCGAGGGCGTATGGTGGGCATGCGGGAGGCCGGGTGGACGTACCGCCGAATTGCTCAACACGTGGGGCGTGAGGTCTCCACAGTACATCGATGTTGTCGCCAGTGGTCGGCGGAAGGTGCACGTGCCCGTCGACCTGGGACCGGACCGCAGCGACGCACGGATGCACGCCAAGACCGTAGGATCCTACGCAGTGCCGTGGGGGACCGCACCGCCACTTCCCAGCAAATTAGGGACACTGTTGCTCCTGGGGTATCGGCGAGGACCATTCGCAACCGTCTCCATGAAGCTGGGCTACGGTCCCGCACACCGTTAGGCCGTCTTCCGCTCACGCCCCAACATCGTGCTGCCCGCCTCCAGTGGTGTCCCGACAGGCGTGAATGGAGGGACGAATGGAGACGTGTCGTCTTCAGCGATGAGAGTCGCTTCTGCCTTTGTTCCAATGATGGTCGTATGCGTGTTTGGCGCCGTGCGGGTGAGCGCCACAATCAGGACTGCATACGACCGAGACACACAGGGCCAACACCCGGCATCATGGTGTGGGGAGCGATCTCCGACACTGGCCGTACACCACTGGTGATCGTCGAGGGGACACTGAATAGTGCACGGTACATCCAAACCGTCATCGAACCCATCGTTCTACCATTCCTAGACTGGCAAGGGAACTTGCTGTTCCAACAGGACAATGCACGTCCGCATGTATCCCGTGCCACCCAACGTGCTCTAGAAGGTGTAAGTCAACTACCCTGGCCAGCAAGATCTCCGGATCTGTCCCCCATTGAGCATGTTTGGGACTGGATGAAGCGTCGTCTCACGCGGTCTGCACGTCCAGCACGAACGCTGGTCCAACTGAGGCGCCAGGTGGAAATGGCATGGCAAGCCGTTCCACAGGACTACATCCAGCATCTCTACGATCGTCTCCATGGGAGAATAGCAGCCTGCATTGCTGCGAAAGGTGGATATACACTGTACTAGTGCCGACATTGTGCATGCTCTGTTGCCTGTGTCTATGTGCCTGTGGTTCTGTCAGTGTGATCATGTGATGTATCTGACCCCAGGAATGTGTCAATAAAGTTTCCCCTTCCTGGGACAATGAATTCACGGTGTTCTTATTTCAATTTCCAGGAGTGTAGGTAGATCAAGGTTAAACACAAAGGTAAATTTAACACTTACATTCCACTGATTGAAGATGGATGGTTCACACTGTGATACACTTCTAAATAAAGTACTTTGGCTGTTACTAATGTCGAACGTGGCGTGAGGCTGTGCTGCGTAGTAACATTGCGCAGGTACGGCTCTTGATTTACATAGCTCCGTCATCCTCCTGGTGGCGACGATAAAATTACAATTTTTTTAGCTATTTATTGCCGTACTGCGCTAATCATGTAGAACACGTCCGAGGCCAAAAACCCAGTCTTGCAGGTAAATTCGGGGCCTCTAGTGCTTGACCAACATAATGCGTGTTCACCACTTACAGTGCAGCTACCGACTATATGAGCCACTTGCGCGCCATTTCTCACTCGCCGCCCCTCCACCTTTTTCATTCCGCCACAGAACGGAGTTCCGTTCTACCTATGATCCCTACACCTTTTCAATTTACACTTCTGCTTACAAAAAACCTAAGTATGAACCATCTACAATTGCATGATAGCATATACGTACAAAATTGACATAATTAATTACAGTTGTACTTGAAATATTACATAATTATTTACAAAACATGTTTTAATACATTTATTCCACGTACGTCAAAGAGGTTATTTTAAATAGATAAACTACACTTAACAAAATCTTACTCTCGTTATAGTATTTTCTTAATTTTTCAAAATTATTACGGAACAAAAAAAATTAAAATATACAAATTAATGGCAGTATTATGTTTACAATAGCATTACAAACTGAGACATTATTCCATAAGCACAATATCACTACAAGCCGCTTGTGTGCTACAGTGTAGAGGGAGGAAACGAACTGATTCGACGTCAGTGGAAATAGTGGCCACAGAAATGCAGGAGGAGACAAGTGATGGTGTGCAAACGTGTAGTGCACGAAGAATTGCCCAAACATTGAACATACCCTTGAGCACGGTGCGTAAAATTCTACGAAACATCTTTTCTTGCTATCCATTCAAAATTACCCATGTGCATTTTGCTTCCTGTTGACCTGCCAGCAAGAGAGACCTTTGCTTTAGAATTTCTTGCTCACATGGAAGTGGACAATGGTCGGCCTTGGAAGATTTTGTGGACAGACGAAGCCCCCTTCCATCTGACAGGATATGTCAAGAAACAGAACTGTCGAATAGGGGCAACGGAAAATCCACATGCAAATCAACCAGTACCACTTCATCCTGAAAAGGTCACTATGTGGTGCGTGTTTACAGCATCATTTATCACAGGGCCATATTATTTCGAAGAGACTGGTGCTTCTGGTCCTGGTACCTGTACCGTCACTGATAAGCGCTATGAGTGTCTTTTGCGTAGCCACGTCATTCCAGCTCTCCAACAGCGTGGTTGTGTGAATGGGATCATTTTTATGTAAGATGGCGCACCTCCGCACATTGCAAATCCAGTTAAGCAGCTGCTGAAGCGCCATTTCGGAAATGCCAGAATTATCAGCCGCCGTTTCCTTACAGCCTGGCTGTCCTGATCAGCTGATCTTAATCTGTGTGACTTCTGGCTGTAGGGCTATCTGAAAGATGATGTGTTGAGTGTTCCGACTGCAAACTTAGCTGCATTGAAGGTACGCATTGCGCAACACATTCTGAACGTGACACCGAAATCACTTCGATCAGTAGTGGAACATGCTGTTTCTCGATTTCAGCTTGTTGCAAAAAACCGTAGACAGCATATTGAACAGGTTTTGCGCCAGTCATACGGAAATTAATAATCCGATTTGATTTTGATTGATGCTTTTTATGCGATTTTTGGCTTCAGAACAATCGAAAGCGGGTGTTTCCCATCTGATGTGATATGACCTTGCCGTGGTGGACAGACAACTAAGAGTATCACACTTGTACACCCATGCACACTGAGTAGTACAGTTTAACGTCAACACCTTAGGCATTGTTGTATGATTCATTTGTCATTAGTAGTCGAACACTATTATATTATGATGCTTACAGCGCCATCTATTGCTACAATTTGTAACTATTTATTTTTGTTCTGCTATACGCTTTCCTCCTTCCCCGATAATATTCCGTTGCAATTTGACGTCATTCTGATCAGTGGTGTTATGTCTACAGCCGTTTGAAAGTTTAACTTTAATTATAATCACCCGGTATGTATCACTGACGTGAAAGCAGCGCGTTTGTGTGAATAGGAGTGTTGTGATGCTACTGTGTGCAGTTGTAGGTTTCCCTTGTGTAAAAAAGCATTGTTTGCTCTTTCTATAGAAACGTTAAGATCGATAAAGTAAATTTAATATTCTCATATTGGGAATGGAAAATTTGCAAATATTATTGTCATATTCCATTTTTCAAGTGAGAGGTCAGAACTCATATGATGGACTCTTTGTTCAAGAATACAAATGGGAAATGAAAACTGTAGATAGTTCGGTGGACTGTTGTTCATAAAATATAAACTGAGCAGCCAAAACATTATGACCACTGCCCAACGCGAGTTGGATGCCACCTGTTGGCGTTTCACGAACTGATACGATAAGGAAAGTACGCAAGCGTAGCAGAGACGGCTGGAGAATCATTCTAGAGAAGATGTGGATAGCAAATGGGGAAATCCACTGAGATAAGGGACTTTGACAAATAATGGATTGTTATTATTGTCATTACCCAGAGCCTGTGAGCGAATATCTCGAAAACGCCGAAGCTGGTCGTATGTTCACGTGCTACTGTCGTGAGAATCTACGGAAGGAGGTAGAAGGACAGTGAAGCTACCACTAGGCACTAAATGGTTGGACGTCCATGACCCTTTACAGAACATAGGGTTCGGGGGCTTGTCTGCTCAGTAAAGTAGAATAGATGGCTATCTGTGGCACCTCTGGTGAAAGAGCACACTGCTGGTGCACTTAAATGTGTTTCTGAACGAATCATTCAGCGCACACTGTTGAACATTGTGCTCCGTGCAAACGACTTTTACTTGTTTCTGTGTCGTCCCAACGACAGCGTCAGTTCCTATTGCAGTGGACAGGGGATCAGCGTGACGAATCAGCGTGACTGAACCGTGGAACAATGGAAACGTGTCACCTGGGAGGGGAATCACGTTTGTGACTAGACCAAGTCGATGATCGTGCCCATAAACGCCGTCATTCAGGGCGAACGCTGGCTCTACTGCTGGGAGCAGTATTATGCTGTGGTAGATCTCCTCTTGCGCTTGCATGGGACCTGTGGTAGAAATCGAAGACAACATGCCCCAGCGGACCCCTTGCATCCCTTGATGCTTGATATCTTCTAGAACGACGATGTCATCTCTTGCAGAGTAAGTGTACGTATCTCGAAGTCGGAATCGTGCTATAGTTTGAAGAGCATGATAGTGAAACCATATTGATATCTTGGCCAGCAAATTAAACCTGATGTGCATCCGATGGGACCGTTCTTGGTCGTTATAGGGCGCCATCATTGCGTACCTAAATCAGCGACCCATTATTTAGGAGAATTATGTGACCTGTGGGTAGACATGTAATGCCACACACCTCCACTATCCTACCAACGAACTGTCGGATCTGTGATACGCAGAATCAGTTACGTATTTCGTTTCAAAGACGGACAAACAAGCTGTTAAGCAGGTGGTCATAGTGTTTTGGCTCATCAGTGCACATACTACACTGCATCTGTGTGCCACGTGAAATTACCTGCGACGGAAGTTGTGTTTATGGTTATGGCCGTGTAAAAGCAGTTATCGTTGCAACTGAAGAATGATTCCACACATCAGCCAATAAATACTCGCCAACTGATGAGTCCTTGTTGAACTGTTACTACTGTTATTATTATCATTATTGTTGTTGATAGGATTGCTCATAGAACTCGTCACTCCAACTCCGACAGTCTATGAAGCGTTCCACCGCGATGTTCTTAGGAATCGTGAGAAGAAGCTCAGACTAATTACAGCGCGAGTAGCCGCATTGAAACAATCATTCTCGTGGCGATTCATACTTGAAAGGAAAGAGAAGAAACCCTGATAACTGGTACCACGGTAAGCACCGTCTGAAGTGCGATTCACAGCGGTTTGCAGAATACAGACGTAGGTGGAAGCTTTTCAGGGAGGATACGACAAGAAAACGTCCACAGAAGTGGTATACGAGCGGCGGGGATATTGCACCATTGTAACGCACGACCACGTACGACCTACGTCATATAGGGATCTTTGACTGGAAAGACGATGACGGTCCGCCCCCCACGCGCCCACTCTCTAGTCAACAGATTTGGCTCCGCGTGACTCCGTACTCTTCCCGTAAGTTGAACGCCATTGGGTTTGCTGCTAGTCTCGATTTTCTTTTATTACTTGTACGACTCGTTTCGGGAAATGATTCCCATTTTCAGTTTCGTTTTTCGTGTACTACGCCATTTATGGGTTGATGTTTACGACGTGTAATGTGCTTCATTGTTCTATTGCCTTTACTGTAACATGTAAACATTCACGATTAAGTAATTAATTATGGCTATTTATATAGAGTTAATGAGGAATTTGGAAAAAAAGAACAATTTTTTGGAGCCCACTGATGCAGGAACTCAAAAATATTAAACATAGCTCACATAATTTACAGTGCACAGTACACTTTGAAAACAGTAAACGTATATAAAGAAAACAGTCACAAAGATATTTTCACGTATAGCCTACAGAGATAATGCTACATATCGTCCACAGCGTACGATGTAGCCTACTATTGTTTCGGACTGAGTATATTTTTCTTACTTAATCTGAATGATTATTTGCTTTACATAATTTACGAGGTTATTTATTTCTGTGAATCACTATTTTATAGGCTTGTTTAATTATACCATCGAATCATATGAAGAAATCCTCTGAGTCACTTTCCAGTTTTTCATTTAATATTTTGTCTTTATATTTTTTGTTATGTGAATATGTTTCGAGTTCTTCCATCAGATCTATTTCATGATGTTTATTTAATCGGTGGAGTACTTTGATATTTTGTTATATTTGCAAATGGGTATCCTGTACTGTGTACGTGTGTGAAGTCTCTAACCTGCTCTGTGTACCTGGCGGGAAATCGCGGCCTGTTTGTCCTAAGTGGGAATCGGGGTATCACAGCATGTTATTTTATGTATTCCAGAAGGTGAATATGGATCAGATGATTATAAATCTTACTATGCATCAATTTATGTTGTAGTTTAATATATGTATAGCATTCAATTTCTACCTTGTGGTTTTTGAAGATTTTTACAATATCGTCTAATAAAATTCCAATATATATGATGCTAGATATACAGTCGTCTTGATCTTCTTTTCTGTAACGTGGATTGTATCTGGATCTTTTTTCACTCTGACCAGTTGAGTCAATTTTGGTAGCAGTATAGTTGTTGGCAGCTGCAATCTGTTTCACTGTATTTATTTCCTGTTGAATGTTTTCTTGTATCGAGGGTAGTTTATTTGGCCTGCGCAGCATTGGCCTATACACTGCCTGTTTATAAATGTTTGACCGATATGTAGTTGCAAAGATTACTCCGTTAGTATTGTATTTTTTCAATAAATTTTAAGTGTGCATGTATTACTATGTCTTTCGATATTTCTCTCGTGTTCATGTTCCACTGTAAATTAATTTTCTAATGTAGACTACTGAAGCAAGATAGAACGTCCACTTTGTCCTTGGGATCTCCTTTACTAGCAGTAATGTGTGATCTAAGTATCTCCCTCAAAGTTCAGTTTTCTGTAGGCAGCACTCTTGGTTGTTAAACAATTTTTGTTGCAAATGATCTACGTATATGTCAGCTATTGTACCAGGTATACATGATCCCAATGCTTGGCGATGTGGCTGCTTATAAATGTTTGGCATTACTGCAAAGTAGCTAAAGAGGCGAAGATTTGTACAGTGGAGGATATTCAAGGTGAATCACAAAGGACAGTAAGCACCCTAACAAAAACATCTACGTACATCTATACTCCGCAAGACGGTTTGTGGCACAGGGTACTTTCTGTACCACTGTTGCTGCCCTTTTTTCCTGTTCCAGGCGCGAATGGTTCCAGGAAAAACGGATGCTGGTAAGTCTGCATGGTATCTCGAATGGTTTTAATTTTACCTTCACGGTTCTTTTGGGGGAAATACAAAGGCGTCTGACTCTTCTGGGGACGCATGCTCTTAAAACTTTGACAGTAACTCACACCGAGATGCAAAACGCCTCTCTTACACCGTCTGTCACGGAGTTGGCTGAGTATCTCCATGAGTCGTCACTAAAAGAACCTGTAACGATACGCTGTGCTCTTCTTGAATCTTCTCTGTTTTCTCTATCAATCCTATCTCGTACGGACTCCAGACTGACGAGCAATGTTCAAGTATAGGTCGAACGTGTGCTTTGTAAGTCACCTTCTTTGTGGGTTGACGACGTTTCCTGAACATTCTTCCAATAAATCTCTGTCTATTATCGGGCCTTAGCAGCGCTTAGTTTTATGTAGTTGCTCCGTACACATACTCCTAGATATTTTGTGCAGGTGACTGCTTTCAATAATTGTTCCGCAAACGTGTAATTATCATTATTGAGTCTTTGTGCCTATTTATGGGCAATACGTTGCATTAGTTCGTGTTGCAGGTCAAATGCCAAACTCTAGAACCAATTCCCTGTTGGTCTTCCAGGATTTTGCTACAATTTTACACCGTTGCGACTTCTCTGCACACGGCATCTTCATCCGTGATGGGTCTCATGGTAATTTCGACGTCATACCTAGGTCACTTATATGTATTGTGAAAAGTAATTGTCCTATAACACTCTCTCGGCGTATGCCAGAGGTTACACTTACGTCAGAAGATTTCTCTCCGTTGAGAATCACGCACTGTGTTCTGTTTGAGTCAAAAGTCCAGTCACACGGTTGGTCTGCTATTGGGTACGCTCGTATTTTGTTCGTTAGGCACCAGTGCGGAACTGTATCGAATGTCTTCCGGAAATCAGGGAACACTGCATCTATCTCGGCTTCTGTGTATACTGCTTTCTGGGTTTTGTAGACCAACAGAGCGAACTGCCTTTCACACGAAATCCATGATGTGTTGAAAAGTGGCAGAAAATTTCGAATCGCTGTATTCACTACCAAGGGGACTACTTTGAAGGTGACGATGCAGAATAATATCTATGTGAGACGTCAGAAATACTGATAGCCTTGGGAGAGACAACCACCGCAAAACTCTTCCATATTGTATGCAAGATGCTCGAAACGGGAAAATAACCCTCAGACTTCAAGAAGAATATAATAATTCCAGTGCCAAAGAAAGTAGGTGCTGAAAGGTATGAATATTTCCGAACTGTCAGTGTAAAAAGTCGTGGTTGCAAAATACTAACACAGAGTTTTTAGAGTAGAATGGAAAGACTGGCAGAAGTCGACCGCGAGGAAGATTAGAGTAGGTTGCGGAGAAATGTAGGCACACGCGAGGCAATACTGACTCTACTACTTATCTTAAACATAGATTAAGTGAAGGCAACTCGGGTTTATATCATTTGTAGACTTAGAGAGAGCTTTTGACAGTGTTGACTGGAAAACTCTCTTTGAAATTTTGAAGGTAGCACGGGCAAAGCGCAGGAATCAAAAGGCTATTTACAACTTGTACAGAAATCAGACAGTAGTTGTACGAGTGGAGGGGCATCAAAAGGAAGAAGTTGAGATGGGAGTGAGGCATGGCTGTAGCCTACCCCCGATGTTATTTAATCTGTACATTGATCAAGCTGTATATCAAACCAAAGAAAAACTTGGAGGAGGAATTAAAGTTCAGGGAGAAGAAATTAAAAATTTGAAGTTTTCCGATGACATCGTAATTCTGTCAGAGTCAGCGAAGGACTTGCGAGAGAAGTTGAAAGGAAAGGGCAATGTCTTGAAAGGAGCATGTAAGAATAATATGAACAAAAGCAAAGCAAGGACAATGAAATATAGTCGAATTAAATCAGATGATTCTGAGGGAACTAGATTAGGAAACGAGAAAAGAGAGCAGATGAGTTTTGCTATTAGGGCAGCAAAATAACTGATGATGGCTGAAATAGAGAGGGTATAATATGTATACTCGCACTGGCAAGAAAAGTGTTTCAAAAGAAGAGAAATTTGTTTACATCGAACATACACTGAAGCGCCAAAGAAACTGGTATACGCATGCGTATTCAAATACAGATATATGTAAACAGGCAGAATACGGAGCTGGGGTCGGAACAAGTGTCTGGCTCAGTTGTTAGATCGGTTACTGCTGATACAATGGCAGGTTATCAAGATTCAAGTGAGTTTGAACGTGGTGTTACAGTTGGAGTACGAGCTATGGGACACAGCATCTCCGAGATAGCGATGAAGTGAGAATTTTCCCGTACGACCATTTCACGAGTGTACCGTGAATATCAGGAATCCGGTAAAGCATCAGATCTCCGACATCACTGCACCCGGAAAAAGATCCTGTAAGAACGGGACCAACAACTGAACAGAATCGTTCAACGTGACAGAATTGCAACCTTTCCGCAAATTCCTGCAAATTTCAGTGCTGGGCCATCACCAAGTGTCAGCACGCGAACCATTCGACAAAACGTCATCGATATGGGCTTACGGAGCTGAAGACCCACTTGTGTACCCTTGATGACTGCACGACACAAAGCTTTACGCCTCGTCTGGGCCTGTCAACACCGACATTGGACTTTTGATGAGTGGAAACATGTTGCCTTGTCGGACGAGTCTCGTTTCAAAGTGTATCGAGAGGATGGTGAAACGTCCCCTTGGAAACATTAAACATGACTGTGCTTAAACTGACTCACAATATTTTTAGCGCAACGCAATCTGACTTTCAAAAATCCCTACAAAAGAATGGCCCTGACTAACATTAACCTATACCTTTCACAAATCACTTACCGCACAAAAATCTTCGTTACTCGAACTACTGCAATACAGCGAGCGCCATTACTGCCAGCTAAATAAAATATTCAAACTACGGAAGGCACTAACTACTGATAGGCATAGTTAGCAAATGAAAGATTTTAATAGAGAACAAAAAACGTATTTACCTTAATAGTGTTGAAAAATCATAATATACATAGCAGTTCATGACATCCAGTCTTACAAATTTCAAAACTCCGCCATTTCTCTCCCCACATCCACCACTGCTGGCGGCTCACCTCCAACTGCGCAACGCTACGCGCTGTTAATATCCAACTGCCCAACACTACAGTGGCAGACAACAATGCAAACTATCCACAAACTGCACACAGCACAGCCAGTGATTTTCATACAGAGCGCTACGTGGCGTCACCAATAAGAAAACAGAAACAGCCTACTTACATAGCCCCCATGCTCCCCACAAAAAGTTTTACAATTTGTTTTGGGCACTGGCCAATACATATTTGTTGAAAGTTTTTTCACAATTACAGTAACAAAGAACTCAAATGCACACACTTACTGATACAATGTTGGTCAAATGCTAAAATTTTCTCACAGTCCGTAAAGACAGTCCCGATCATTCATCAGCCGGCCGAAGTGGCCGTGCGGTTAAAGGCGCTGCAGTCTGGAACTGCAAGACCGCTACGGTCGCAGGTTCGAATCCTGCCTCGGGCATGGATGTTTGTGATGTCCTTAGGTTAGTTAGGTTTAACTAGTTCTAAGTTCTAGGGGGACTAATGACCTCAGCAGTTGAGTCCCATAGTACTCAGAGCCATTCGAACCATTTTGATCATTCATCACAGTAAAACTGCCGTTTCCTTTCTCAAGTCTGAGCAGTAAAAGACAATGCACACGGAAGTAGTGGATTTCCATGCAGTCCTGAAGAAGTAGTGTTGTCCTTCCAACGGAAAGACAGTGCTGACTCTTGACATGCTGACAGGTAATGGACCACAACAGAGCAAACCCACAGCAGAGTCATTCGACGTTTTGAAGAATATTGGTAGGTAGGTCATCACAGAGCAGACCCACTGTAGTCCTGGTAGAGATTACGGTATTGGTGGGTCATCAAAGATGCAGACCCACTGTAGTCCCCATTGTAGTGTTGGGCAGCTGGATGTTAACAGCGCGTAGCGTTGCGCAGTTGGAGGTGAGCCGCCAGCAGTGGTGGATGTGGGGAGAGAAATGGCGGAGTTTTGAAATTTGTAAGACTGGATGACATGAACTGCTATGTATACTATGATTTTTCAACACTATTAAGGTAAATACGTTTTTTGTTCTCTATTAAAATCTTTCATTTGCTAACTATGCCTATCAGTAGTTAGTGCCTTCCGTAGTTTGAATATTTTATTTAGCTGGCAGTAGTGGCGCTCGCTGTATTGCAGTAGTTCGAGTAACGAAGATTTTTGTGCGGTAAGTGATTTGTGAAAGGTATAGGTTACTGTTAGTCAGGGCCATTCTTTTGTAGGGATTTTTGAAAGTCAGATTGCGTTGCACTAAAAATATTGTGTGTCAGTTGAAGCACAGTCATGTTTAATTTTTCTAAGGGGACGTTTCAATGGACGTTTACAGGTATGGAGACAACCTCATGAATCCATGGATACTGCATATTAGCAGGGGACTGTTCAAGCTGGTGGAGCCTCTTATGCTGTGGGGAGTGTGCAGTTGGAGTGATATGGGATCTCCGATACGTCTAGATGCGACTCCGACATATCGTTGCGACTTCTCTGCACACATCTTCATCCGTGATGGGTCTCATCGAAATTTTGACGTTATCCGTAGATCACCTATATGTATTGTGTAAATTCATGGTCCTATAACACTCTCTCGGGGTACGCCAGAGTTTACACTTACGTCAGAAGATTTCTCTCCGTTGTGCATTCCGACGGACTTGGGTAGTTTCAGTAGAACAATGCGACATCCCACACATCCAGAACTGCTCCAGGAACACTGTTCTGAGTTTAAGCACTTCAGATGGCCACCAAACGCCGCAGACATGAACATTATTGAGCATATCTGGGTTGCCTTGCAACGTGCTGTTCAGAAGAGACCTTCACCCCTTGTACTCGTACCTATTTATGGACAACCCTGCAGGATTCATGGAGTCAGTCCCCTCCAACACTACTTGAGAGATTAGTCAAGTCCACGCTACGTCGTGTTGCGGCACTCCTACATGCTTTCGAGGGCCCTAAACGAAATTTGGCTGGTGTACCAGTTTCTTTGGCTCTTTAGTGTAGATTTGAACGTTAGGAAGTCTTTCTGAAAGTATGTTATGGAGCGTAGTCGTGTATACCAGGTGATCAAAAAGTCAGTATAAATTTGAAAACTTAATAAACCACGGAATAATGTAGATAGAGAGATAAAAATTGACACATATGCTTGGAATGACATGGGGTTTTATTAGAACCACCCCATATTGCTAGATGCGTGAAAGATCTCTTGCGCACGTCGTTTGGTGATGATCGTGTGCTCAGCCGCCACTTTCGTCATGCTTGGCCTCCCAGGTCCCCAGACCTTTGGGATTACCAGAAGTCGCAAGTGTATCGTGATCGACCGAAATCTCTATGGATGCTGAAAGACAACATCCGACGCCAATGCCTAACCATAACTCCAGACATGCTTTACAGTGCTGTTCACAACATTATTCCTCGACTACGAGTACAGCTATTGTTGAGGAATTATGGTGGACATATTGAGCATTTCCTGTAAAGAACATCGTCTTTGCTTTGTCTTACTTTGTTATGCTAATTATTGCTATTCTGATCAGATGAAGCGGCATCTGTCGGACATTTTTTGAACTTTTGTATTTTTTTTGTTTCTAATAAAACCCCATGTCATTCCAAGCATATGTGTCTCTATCTACATTATTCCGTGATTTATTCAATTTTAAAATTTATTCTGACTTTTTGATCACCCGGTAGAACTGAAATTTGGACGATAAACAATTTAGAGAAAAAGGGAAAGGAGGCCTTTGAAATGTTGTGCTACTAAAGAGTACTGACGATTATATGGGTAGATCATGTAACTAATGAGGAGGTATTGAATAGAACTGGTGGTAAAAGAAATTTCTGGCGCAACCTGACTACGAGAAAGGATTGGTTGATAGGACGTACTCTGAGACCTGGTACAAGGCGACGCTAGTGAAAGTGGAAGGAAAGCAGGAGGCGACGTGGGCTGTGGCAGAGCCTCACAGTGGTTGCGGCAGGTCCGCCGCCGCCGCCGCCGCCCACGCGGCTGTAGGCCTGGGAAGTCCGGCCGGTGGGGCAGGTGGGCGCTGCCGCGTTCCCTGCCCTCCGCCGCCCACGGCGGGCAGCCGCCGCCGCGCCACACCCTCTCCGCTCCTCCACATACCGCGCCGCTGCGCCGCGCGTCTCTTCAGGCGCCCACTAACCACTCAGGAATGTCGCACCGACTGATGCAACGGTGCAACGGCACCACTCAGTCATCAGGGAGCGGCGTCAGCACTGGAGGTGAAGTTACCGTGTTATACGAAAACAGTGATCCGTTTCCCCTCCTACTACATAAATGAACGGGAAGAAATTTTTCTGCAGTGACGCACTACTAAGTCGGACACGCTTTTTGTTTCTTTGACTCATGAGTCTTCTGGTGTGGTGCGACCAACCGTGAAATTCTCTCCAGTTCCAAACTCTTCGTCTCAGAGTAGCATTTGCAACGTACGTCTCCATTATTTGCTGGATGTATTCCATCTCTATCTTCCTCTGCAGTTTTTGCCCTCTACTGCTCCCTCTAGTACCATGGAAGTCATTCCCTGATGTCTTAACAGATGTCCTATCATCCTGCTCTTCTCTTTGTGCCGGCCGGAGTGGCCGAGCGGTTCTAGGCGCTTCAGTTTGGAGCCGCGCGACCGCTGCGGTCGCAGGTTCGAATCTTGCCTCGGGCATGGATGTGTGTCATGTCCTTATGTTAGTTAAGTTTAAGTAGTTCCAAGTTCTAGGGGACTGATGACCTTAGAAGTTGAGTCCCATAGTGCTCAGAGCCATTTGAACCATCTGAATCTTCTCTTTGTCAGTGTCTTCCACATATTCCTTTCCTCCTCATCTTTAGCTTATCAGTCCATTCGTCTGTAGCACCACATCTGAGATGCTTCTGTTCTCTTCTCTTTCAGTTTTCCCACAGTCCATGTTTCACTGCTGTACTATGCTGTGCTCCAAACGTACATTCTCAGAAACTTCTTCCTCAAATTAAGGACTATGTTTGATACTTGTAGACTTCTCTTGGCCAGGAATGGCCTATTTGCCATTATTAGTCTGCTTCTGATGTCCTCCTTGCTCGGGAGGACGACGGTTAAATCGAGCGTCCGGCCATCCTGATTTAGGTTTTCTATGATTTCACTAAATCGCTCCAGGCAAATGCCGGGATGGTTCCTTTGAAAGGGCACGGCCGACTTCCTTCCCCGTCCTTCCCTTGTCCAATGAGACCGATGACCTCGCTGTTTGGTCTCTTCCCCCAAACAACCCAACCCCCTCCTTGCTCCGTCCGTCCTTGGTTACTTTGCTACCTAAATAGCAGAACTCCTTAACTTCATCTACTTCGTGACCATTCATCCTGATGTTAAGTTTCTTCCTGTTCTCGTTTCTGCTACTTCTCATTAGTTTCGTCATTCTTCGATTTACCTCAGTCCATATTCTGTATCCATTAGACTGTTCATTTCATTCAGGACACCACGTAATTCTTCTTCACTTTCACTCGGGATAGCAGTGTCGTCAGCGAATCGTATTATTGATATCCTTTAATTCCGTTCCCTGAACCTTCTTTTTTCCATCATTGCTTCTTCGATGGACACACTGAACAGTAGGGTCGTGAGACTACATCCGTGTCTTGCACGCTTTTTAATCCGAGCGCTTCGTTTTTGGTCGTACAGTCTTAGTATTCCCTCTTGGCTCTTGTACATATTGTATATTACCCGTCTCTCCCTCTAAACACTGCAGACGGGAACAGATATTATAATGTATCCAACAAATAATTGAAGACTTGCGGACAATATCCTCAATTATTTGTTGGATGTATTACAGGTTCAAAATGGCTCTGAGCACCATGGGACTTAACATCTGAGGTCATCAGTCCCCTAGAACTTAGAACTACTTAAACCTAACTAGCCTAAGGACATCACACACATCCATGCCCGAGGCTGTATTCGAACCTGCGACCGTAGTGGTCGCGCGGTTCCAGACTGAAGCGCCTAGAACCGCTCGGCCACATCAGCCGGGGGATGTGTTACAGTATTTGTTTTTCTCTGTAGTTTTTACCCTCTACAGCTCCCTGCCATGGAAGTTATACCCTGATGTCTTAAGAGATGTCCTATCATTTGTCCCTTCTTATTGTCAGTGTTTTCCGTATCTTCCGTTCTTCGCCGATTCTTCGGAGAATCTCCTCATTCCTTATGTTACCAGTGCACATAATTTTCAACATTCTTCTCTAGCACCACATTCAAGACTGTTCGGTTGTGCTCTGTTCCGGTTACCTAAAGTGCGTGATCCACTAACATGCAGTACTGTCTTCCAAACGCTCAATGTCAGAAATTTTCTTCCTCAGATTAAGGCCCATGTATGAAACTAGCAGATTCCCCTTGGCCAGGAATTTCCATTTTTTCTCTGCTAGTTAACTTTTTATGTCCTCCGCGCGTCGTCCGTCATGGATTATTCTGATTCTTGTTTAGCAGAATTCCTTAACTTTGTGTACGTTTTGATCAACAGTTTTGATGTGTTTCTCGCTATTCTCATTTCTGACACTTCTCATTCCTTCCGTCTTTCTTCGGTTTACTCTCAATCCATGTTCTGTACTTACTAGGCTGTTTATTTCTTTCAACAGATTCTCTAACTTTCCATCACCTTCACTGAGCATAGCAATGTCATTAGTGAATCAGATCAATGGATAGTGTCTTGAAAGGAGGATATAAGATGAACATCAACAAAAGCAAAACAAGGATAATGGAATGTAGTCGGATTAAATCGGGTGATGTTGAGGGAATTGGATTAGGAAATGAGAGACTTAAAGTAGTAAAGAAGTTTTGCTATTTGGGAAGCAAAATAACTGATGATGGTCGAAGTAGAGAGGATATAAAATGTAGACTGGCAATGGCAAGGAAAGCATTTCTGAAGAAGAGAAATTTGTTAACATCGAGTATAGGTTTAAGCGTCAGGAAGTCGTTTCTGAAAGTATTTGTACGGAGTGTAGCCATGTATGGAAGTGAAACATGGACGATAAATAGTTTGGACAAGAAGAGAATAGAAGCTTTCGAAATGTGGTGCTACAGAAGAATGCTGAAGATTAGATGGGTAGAGCACATAACTAATGAGGAGGTATTGAATAGGATTGGGGAGAAGAGAAGTTTGTGGCACAATTTGACTAGAAGAAGGGATCAATTGGTAGGACATGTTCTGAGGCATCAAGGGATCACCGGTTTAGTATTGGAGGGCAGCGTGGAGGGTAAAAATCGTAGAGGGAAACCAGGAGATGAATACACTAAGCAGATTCAGAAGGATGTAGGTTGCAGTAGGTACTGGGAGATGAAGAAGCTTGCACAGGATAGAGTAGCATGGAGAGCTGCATCAAACCAATCTCAGGACTGAAGACCACAACAACAACAACAACAACAACATCATTGATATCCCTTACCCTGTTTCGTCTATTTCCGTCATTATCTCTTCGATGTGTTGGTGAAACAGTTGGTTGAAAGACTACATCACTGTCTTAAACTATTTCACGTCCGAGCACTTCGTTCTTCATCTTCCACTCTTATTGTTCCCTCTTGTCTCTAGTACATATTGTATATTACCAGTCTTCCCTCGTGGCTTACTTCTATTTTTCTCAGAATTTCCAACGTCTTGCAACATTTTACATAGTCGAACTGTTTTTCTACGTCGATAAATCCTACGAGCGTGTCTGGATTTTTCTTTGGTCTTGATTCCATTATGAAGCACAACGTCAGAACTGTCTCTCTTGTGCCTTTAACTTTCCTAAAGCCAAACTGTTCGTCATCTAACAGTTTTCCAGTTTTATTTTCCTTTCTTCTGTATACTAGTTTTGTCAGCAGCTTAGATCTTAATCTGATTGGGCGATAGTTTTCTCACTTACCTGTCCTTGCTGTCTTTGTAATTTTGTGGATGATATTTTTCCTAATGTCTGATGGTATATCGCCAGTCTCTTACATCCATCAACTTGGATAGTCCTTTGGTTGCCATTTTCCCCAGTGACTTTAGAAATTCCGGTGGAATGTTTTCTATCCTTTCGCCTTATTTAATCCCAAGCATTCCAAAGCGCCTTTAATTTCAGAATGTACGTTGGATAATTCATCTCTTCCATATCGACACCAATTTCTTCTTCTGTCATCAGACAATTACTTCCCATAACAGAACCTTCAGTATATCGTTTCTCCCGATCTTTGTGTGTGTGTGTGTGTGTGTGTGTGTGTGTGTGTGTGTGTGTGTATGTCTCTTTCTCTCTCTCTCTCTGCGTTTGACGGTGGAATTCCGTCTGCATTCTTAATGTTGCCGCCCTTGCTTTTAATTCCACCGAAGGCTGTTTTAACCTTTCTATGCGCTGAATCAGTCCTTCGCATGATCGTTCTTTTTTACATTTGTTCCCGTTTCTCCTGACCCATTTCACCTTGGCTTCCCTGCACTAACACTAAACACCCAAATTTGTAGTTCGTCAAAGGTTGTATGTGGAGGGCGACGCCGAAGGAACTATGACAAGAAGAGGCTTGCTTTCCTTGTCTCATCTGAAGCTGACGATGGAAGCCGAAACCGGTCATTGTGAATTACATAGCATACGTTATCATGGCGGACATTCATGGTAAAGTGACGCAGGTGACCTCTGATTCGTTGCAGACTTAATGTCTTTAGTTAATATATTTCTGTAATGGAATGGGCAGTCTAGGCCCTGCCTGAACCACATGGAACTCCTTTGGTATGAATCAGAAAGTCGACTTTTCTCCAGATCCCAGCATCCAGTGTCACTCTATCTTCTGCTTTTCGGTTTTTGAATAAGAATCGACTGCCATTCCTCCACAGTCGTTCAAACACCTCCATGAAAGTTTCCTCGCTAGAGTTCACGCCGTCGAGAAGGCGAAGGGTGGACACACCCCACATTCATGTCCACTAACTGTTCCGATCAGATAGTATATATGCGAACGGGACCCAATAGAAAACGAAAACGTTGGAGGTCCGTGGATTACTCTCCAGCAAGGTGTATGTGTGAATCGACCATTTTGCGCTGACACCATTTCATATAATTGAAAATATACCGATTTTAACTCCATGGATCCATTATACTGATTTTAACTGCATGGATTCATTCTGTTGAGTTCAGTGCAGTTAATCTGTTTCCTTCTCACTAGTGCCGAAATAATCGTCGCAAGAGATTCGTAACGGAGATGATATTTTAAAATTTATCTTTTACTTTGCCGTTTCACTTGCACAATTATTTCTAGGATGTTACTAGTTTCGATAAATATTTCATCATCCTCAGACGTGTGTAGTGGTACAAGCCGTCCGTCGTATCCATATGAAACTACAACGACATCTACATGGATACTCTGCAAATAACATTTAAGTGCTTGGCAGAGGGTTCATCGAACCACCTTCACAATTTTCTATTATTCCAATCTCGTACAGCGCGCGAAAGAATGAACACCTATATCTTTCCGTACGAGTTCTGATTTCCCTTATTTTATCGTGGTGATCGTTTCTCCCTATGTAGGTCGGTGTCAAAAAACATTTTCGCATCCGGAGGAGGAAGTTGGTGATTGGAATTTCGTGAAAAGATTCCGTCGCAACGAAAAACACCTTTCTTTTAATGATTTCCAGCCCAAATCCTGCGTCATTTCTGTGACACTCTCTCCCATATTTCGCGATAATACAAAACGTGCTGCCTTTCTTTGAACTTTTTCGATGTACTCCGTCAGTCGTATTTGGTAAGGATCCCTCACCGCGCAGCAGTATTCTAAAAAGAGGACGGACAAGCGTAGTGTAGGGAGTCTCCTTAGTAGGTCTGTTACGTTTTATAAATGTCTTGCGAATAAAAGGCAGCCTTTGGTTAGCCTTCCCCACAAGGTTTTCTATGTGTTCTTTCCAGTTTAAGTTGTTCGTAATTGTGATACCTAGGGATGTAGTTGAATTTACGGCTTTCAGATTAGAGTGATTTATCGTGTAACCGAAGTTTAACGAGTTCCTTTTAGTACTCATGTAGATGACCTCACAGTTTTCGTTATTTAGGGTCAACTGCCACATTTTGCACCATTCAGATACTTTTTCTAAATAGTTTTGCAGTTTGTTTTGATTTTCTGATGACTTTATTAGTCGATAAACGACAGCGTCTTCTGCAAACAACGGAAGACGGCTGCTCAGATTGTCTCCCAAATCCTTTGTATAGATAAGGAACAGCAAAGGGCGTATAACACTACCTTGGGGAACATAACAGGATATGACATTATTCAGTAGTTCCATATGGTTGCGATTGCTTGCTTACCCAACTATATAGATAGTGAAATATTGGGCTTAACTAGTCAGTTATAGGAATAAGTGTGCAACTCAGAGAGCAAAACAAATGATAAATTTTGAAATCTCTCAGCATTGGGATTCTGTCTGCCTTTATATTGAGCCACTTTAATTTGGTTCTGAGACAAAATGTTGCAGAAAAAAATATGAAGGTAGAATTTCCATAATATTCTTCTGCATTGTAGGCCACGTCATATAGTAAAACGATGAATGAACATTTCGACCAGTAATGGAAGTTACCTCCATCATACTGTGTAGTTGTAGTTTTACATATTATGATGAAGGCGACTTGCAATAGATTCCGAAACGTTCGAACATAATTTTAGGTTATGAAGCGACCTACAACCCGAAAGAACTTTATGGACACTGATTGCGGTCGTTAAAGCTGAAGAACGATGGAATTTTAACAGCTCACTGCTGGATAATATGCTGTCATTGGTCAGCGCAGCTTGACGTCACAGGAGAGATAGCAAATGCGCGGACATCAATTCTACGTTGGCGTAAGCCGTCACTGTGATCTTGTTCCTCGGTGTGTGTTTCGTACTTATTATAACCAATTATACTTTTGAGCTCTTAAACATTTTGGAACAATTACTGCTCCAATCAATTAAGCTGGAAGCGATATAGTAACATGGTTAAAAATAGAAGAGGCTTTGGCGTGTATCGCAGTTGTGTATTTTTATCGTTTGTAATTACTATCTGATATTCTGAGTACTATTTTAACAATATTACTCTTCCATACAGGGGTACTAAGTTAGCGGAATTTCTTCTAAATTCGACGGTTTTTACACACTGTTCGGCGGGTTAAATTTTTGCATTTAGTGGTCAACAGATTTTTGAATGGAATTGTGGGTTGTCTGCAACAATATTTTTCTGTTTAACTCAATGTTCCATTATACAATTAGAAACTGTAATTAGTGTGAAAAATCCAATACTCGCAACGCTATAGCTCTAACTAACAATTACGATTAAATTATGACGAGGATACAATTTAACCTCCCTTCTTCCTACGAATCCATTTCGATGAAACGTGCAAATTACACAATACCTATGAAATATCACGCCGTCTATATATACCAACCAGCCCTGAAAGACATACGTTTGTTATTTGTATGCATGATTATCGTCACACGATTCGGCCATAGTCGTAGTGCTATTGAAAAATGGCTTGCTTATGTTTTCCTGTCAAGTTTAAATCCTGAAAGTCTACAAGGTCAGAAAATAACAAATAAATCAGAATACCTCTCAGTGCTTTGATTTCATTCTCTGATAACCGCTAACGGCCTCAACATTAAAAACTGTGAAAATAAATTTAGAAGAATTTTGGAAATTTTTCAGCTGTGACTGATTCTCCAAGGATTTTATAAAGGAGGTTGGTCTCTTTAGCAGTACAAGAAGTATGGGGACATGATACGTAATGACTGCTAGGGAATTACTTTTCCAGAGATTGATATGTTACTGCATTCAACGATATTTAAAGTAATGACACTCCCCTGAAATGTTAACGCTATTCTTTTTTCTGACTGCTTTAGGTGTTGAGGACAGAATTCAGTCTTCTGTCTCTACTGTCATCGATGTCTTTATAAAGGCAGAAGACTGCGCTCAAAAAAAATTAAAAATATGGTTCAAATGGCGCTGAGCACTAAGGGACTTAACATCTGAGGTCATCAGTCCCCTAGAACTTAGAACTACTTAAACCTAACTAACCTAAAGACATCACACACAGCCTGCCCGAGGCAGGATTCGAACCTGCGACCGTAGCAGTCGCGCGGTTCCGGACTGAAGCGCCTAGAACCGCTCGGCCACCACGGCCGGCACTGTGCTTCAGATAACGTCCTCTTTGTTTCTTACGAAACATCGAATCTGCCGTGCTGTGAAATGCTGTGACGAAACCTGTGGCGTCCAGAGTTCAAAAATAGACAAAGTAAAATGGAAAACTACGATTTTTTTTATTTTTGAATGTGTGCCCCTTGCTCATCCCTTGCTCCTGTAGAAGCAAGGTTATTAAAAGTGAGTCGAAGGAACGCACCAACTAAACTTTGAAGCCACGTTTACAAACACACAGCAGAGACGTCAAACAGTTGTAGCATTGCTAGCACTCCAAGCGGTTACATTTCACGTTGCAATGAACAGACGACGAACAACTCTTACGATCAAACCTACGGCGAGGCTCTAGATTTGATCATATTTGTTCCCTATTACACTGTCAATTTTCTTTTACATAAATATCTGACATTCAACTTTGACAGAGAAATATGATACTATAATACTGGCCTCAGCCGCAATGTCCGGGTTGACATCGTGTCTTTCCAGTGACGTCACAGCGGGCAGGCCGAGTTTCGCGCAGAAAACTGGAATAACATTATCTGATCAAAAATATGCGAACACCTATTAGTGGACATTGGTATGGGAGATGACCTTTCTGATGGCTTGAACTCTGCTGGGGACACTTTCAGTGATTGTAGAGGTGTCTGAATGTTTGTGACTGAACGGCAACCGATTGCTCCTCAGGAGCCGAAACCAAAGAAGGTAGTGATGTAGGACTCTGGGGTCTGAAACTGGGTCTTTAACTCATCGCAAAGGCGTTGCATTGGGTTCAGGCCTTCAGGTCGTGACTCAGGGCTTGCTAGTCTATTTTAGGAACGCTATTGTCCACAGACGCTACTTTGTTACGGAGTGCTCTGTCATGCTAATGCAGTCATGTTTCTGTACTATACGTAGTATAAAATGCCGTAAAATGTGATCATGTCCTTACGCGTTTAGCGTTTTGTTAAGGGCAGATGTATTTCAAAATTGCGGAAAAATTCGAAACTTTTTATTGCGTAATTTATTAGATTGATTCTTCAAGATTAACATCGCACACTTTCATAATCGAAAAGTTTTGATCCTTTACCGAGTAACATGAAACGTCTGACAGCTAGCAAAGCAAATTTTAAATCTGACTAGAAATCATTTCTCCTGGGCAACTCCTTCTCTTCCATTCACGAATTTATCTTTAAAAACTGATAGCCAGACAAAAAAGAAAAAAAAAACAAAAAACTTGTTTTTAAGTGTAGTTGCACGAGTGGGACTAAAATAATAATGTAAACATTAGTATTAACACTAACCATGTGTACATATCCTGTAAACTGACTCTTTACACATCGTTTCGATAAAAGAGTCGTCCAAATGATATTTAGAACATGTCATTAACTAACTAACTAACCAACTAAATATGACATGGTTCATCACTCGTTTCCAGTCATCCACTGACCAGTAGCGTCTCTCCTAGCACCACCTCCAGCGTCATTCAGCACTGAGCACAGAAATCTGTGTCTTATGAAGAGCTGCTTGATTCCTTCCGCTGATTTCATGCGATTTTATACAATCACCTCTCTGCAATGTTCGATGGTCCTTATTCGCCAGTACATGGGGCCTGCCTGGTTGTGGATTCGGCGTAATTGTTCCTTCAGGTTTGCGCTTCACAATCACATCGCTAACAGTCGTTTTGGGGAGCTTTAGAAGGACCGAAATTTCCATGACGGATATGATGTTCCGGTGACATCAGACGAGCAGTCCATGTTCGAAGCGACTGGGCTCTCATGGCCGATACACGCTGCAATCACTACTGACAACGCAACACTCCCCGCCTCTTTTTGCAGGCGTGTCCGGCTCTCGTGAAAACTAGTGGTCAGTTCTGCATTACGTGGGGCTGTCCGGATACGTTTGAGCAAGTAGTGTACATCTCCCTGATGAAAGCTTACAAATGTACACGAAATCCCGTTTTTATATGACTGCTGTGTGTATCAGGGTGATGTCACGAATTGTCCCACACAAAAAATATGAAGGCCCAGTGTGGACCTATGTGTATTTACAACTGCGTGTCACGGAATGAAGTCAACGACCAGCTCCTCTTTTGCAATATTTGTTGAGGCATTGTGCATAGAAGGATGATCAGCCCTGCTTCAACCGGTGAGACTAATATGAGCCCTATTGACGTCTAATTGCACTGAAAGAAACTCCTGATACGACCTCTACAACAGGTTCCTACAATTGGTAACTTCCCAACTTCTCAAACAGCGGACCTGAAACCTTAAAGTTTCAAAATGCGATTGTCAGTAATGAGATTTAAAATAGGCCGATTTTCACAAGTTCATTAAGTCTAGTCAGATCCTAGTTGCGTCCATTGTTCTCGCTAGCCTTATTCTTCTCTCTATAGCTGAGAAATGCAAAAAAAAGCTTCCGTCGAATAACGGGACTCACTTCTGTTGCATCAAAATTTTTGTCTTCCAAAACCAGTAGTATCGATAAAGTTCCTTAACTCCCAACACTTTTAAACACAGCTTTGTCGTAACTTATGCGTTGTAATTGTGGTCTTTAAGACAAACAGAAGTAGAACGCATAGGTGCAGGAGGAATTTTGTTTGCGGGTACTAAAATCATATTAAAACAGTGAAGAATTTCCTATTGCTGTTCCGCAGCCGCATTAACGTGTTCTGTTACTAGAACAGCTGCGGGTCGGAGAGGCTACAGCACTTAATACAACGGCTGTGGACAAAACAAATGAGCGACACAGACCACGCCGTTTATCTGTAGCCTAAGAGCAGAGCGAGTGTCGGCAGCGCGACGGACAATGGCTGGAGATACGAAAGACACAGGAACGATAGTAACAGTACCAGGACGATTGTAAGACGGAGCAATGAGGAAGTCAGGATGCTCTGTAGCGCACGCGATACGCTCTTGAACGCCATTCGTTGATAATGGAGTAACGGGCGAAGTTACTTTTCGCAGTAACAGCCATACATCACTGGTCATTGTTGAGGGTAAATAATGTTTTTTTGTTGTAATAAATATGGGCCATGTAGTATCATTTAATGACCGAAACTGTTGCCATATCGGGTGGTTACAATGTAGACTGTAAATACTGTATTGTAGCGACACTTGATAGATATTTCTAACACGTTAATGCGGAACCTATTTACGCTGGAAAGACATTAGTTCCAGTTTCACCACCAGGTGCAGTTCTGGCGTTGTGAACATAAGAAAGACGTATAGAAATGTTTGCATAGTATGTAATGGACTAGGAAGGGAATGTGAGCAGAAAAGGTAAAACGAGTGAGAAGGGCAATTTGGTATCCCGCCTGGATAGACGGTGCGGGGGTCTGAACCTGTGAACTGACTCCGCTGCAAAGCGAAAATCTCATTCTGGAAACATTCCCCAGGCTGTGGCTAAGCCATGTCTCCGCAATATCCTTTCTTTCAGGAGTGCTAGTTCTGCAAGGTTCGCAGGAGAACTTCTGTAAAGTTTGGAAGGTAGGAGACGAGATACTGGCAGAAGTAAAGCTGTGAGGACGGGGCGTGAGTCTTGCTTGGGTAGCTCAGTTTGGTAGAGCAGTTGCCCGCGAAAGGCAATGGTTCCGAGTTCGAGTCTCGGTCCGGCATACAGTTTTAATCTGCCAGGAAGTTTCATGTCAGCGCACACTCCGCTGCAGAGTGAAAATCTCTTTCTGGAAACATCCCCCAGGCTGTGGCTAAGCCATGTCTCCGCAATATACTTTCTTTCAGGAGTGCTAGTTCTGCAAGGTTCGCAGGAGAGCTTCTGTAAAGTTTGGAAGGTAGAAGACCACAAATTACGGCCACGTTGGAGCTGTCTCCCAAACCACATTGAGTGTACGTAAAACCATGAAGAACGCAAAGCTCTCGTGGCTTGTCCCCTTCCATTTTTTTTTTTTTTTTGCCTCGATTCAACTTTTTCTCGCTAAGTTTCCTAGTGGTGACGGCCAATTAACGTCATTGGTGGAATGAAATCTGCAATGAGAGCTTTGATTTTCTTCAAAAAGAAACTGGGTGATAGGGTTGGCGCACTTTGTTAGGTGTGGGACGGTGTGTGGCGGCAGGCTACCTGAGTATTTGCAGCACCGGCGCAGTAGCGACTTGTCCAATTAATTTCACCCCTCCCAGCTTACACTGTCGCCTTGTCGCCATACACAGCCACAGCTTGCATGTGTGATCTGTATCAAGGGCTCTCATTCCCGACCAGTATTGTTCGTAGTGTTAAGGCATGCTCTCACTCTCAAAGTTTGTAGAGCTCTATAACGTGACAGTTAATCCTACTCCTGTACACGAATTCATCCAACATTGTTCTGATTTATAATTCATACAGTACTTGTGCCTTGTAATACTTTAGGAATTCTCGCAATAAATCTTTTTGTGACACCAGTATCTTTGCATTATTTAGTAGTTAAATTTCACTTTTATTATCATGGCCCTTTGCCAGATACGAGTGATAGATATTAAACTAAATAAATAGAATTACGTCGAAGGCACAACTCTTAAACTGACTACAAACAAGAACATATCATGATTTCCTCCATATATTGTCTTTTGAGTGATAGGAACTATGGTAGTTAAAGAGGGGTAGAGTGTATTAACCTAAATAATACGTATTTCTTTAATGAATGTGGGTGACATATCCACCTCTCAACCCCGACACCTCGCAGCCACTCCCAGAATTGGAAATAATATCGGATGATTAATGCTATTACAGGCTGTCGCTGCCAGATAGGAAATGAAGTTTTACAAGTGCACGGCTTTAGTTTTTCTGTGCAAGAGAATTTTGGCAGTATTACTGGCTGTATCGTTTTTTGAATTGTCTCTGGCCTTTATGTCAAACATCAGTTCAAACTGACCTCAAAAATTACTTGACAAGAATATAGTAGAAAATTTTCTGTCACTGTCAGTACTTAGCAGTCAGTTTAAGAGGAAACTTCCTGGCACATTGTAATAGTGTGCCGGACCGAGACTCGAAATCTGGACTTTTGCCTACCGTATGCAAGTGTTTTACCGACAGAGCTCCAAGTGCACGACGCAGGAGCTGTCGCACAGCTGTACTTCCGTCAGTACCTCGGTAGAGCACTTGCCCGTGAAGGGCAAAGAACCCGAGTTCGAGTCTCGGTCCGGTACACAATTTTAACCTGCCATGAAGCTTCATATCAGCCCACAGTCCGCTGCAGAGTGAAAATTTCCTTCAGCTTAAGAGGAAGTTGGAAAACTGGGAATGGCCGCTACTAAATCTAAAATCAATAAATCTGTAACCATAGTGCTGGACTGGCTGAAAATTAAACAGCGTTTGCAAGGTGCTCCGAAGTACAAAAATCGAGTGGTATCTCGTGAATCCCTGCGGGAGGTAGAATGTAAGTTCAAGCGATATGTGGTGTGTGCAGCATGTGTGATTAATGTCAGCAATTACAACGCTTTGGCATTCGCCAAAGGTTTCAAATGTGTACCACCTATTTGGAAAAGAGTAACTTCCGTTTATGTGGCTGTCACTTGACCGAAAATCCTAAGACGTTCTCGTCTTATGTTAAATCTGTAGACGGATCGAAGCCGTCTGTCCAGACACTCTGTGACTATAATGCCACTGAAACAGGGAATGAAGAAGAAAAAGTCGTAATACCAAACGTGTTTTCCGAAACTGTTTCATAGAGGAAGATCACACGCTAGTTTCTCCTTTAAATCTTTGCACGAAGGATCCAATGAGAGACATCGACATAATTGACCAATGGATACCAGAAGACCATGAAGATAAAATTGGAGATATAGATTCGAACCCACATGGGGCCATACCAGGAATAGTTGTTCCCTTGACTCATACGTGACCGGAACAGGGAAGGGGATGTGACAATGGCGCGCAAAGTACCCTCCGCCACACACCGTAAGGTGGCTTTCGGTGTACAGATGCAGATGTAGATGTACTGGAATCATACGCTGTTTGTCAGGGGAGTAGGCACGTTTCTAAATCTGCTTTCAGGCAGTCTGCGTGGAAAGAAAATTTTTGACTGTATGAAGCATCATCAACCGTCCAATTCTGGAACGAGAAACTAAAAAGTCGTGATGCAGTGCGGTCCTATCATCCCAGGTTGGGCGTCCTTGCGCGGCCGGATGTCTACGTCAAGTCAATTTCCATCTGCTCTGTTTCTGCTCGCCGCTTCAACCTCGCCAAACGGGTTCCTCGGTTCCTCACGTCCGGTTGCTTGCGATAGCAAGCTGCCATGTTTTTCACCACACTACCATGATGGACGAGCTACCGTGTGGGGAACGGATTCGAACTGTCAGTCAACAATTTAATTTGCCCTGACAACTTCCTAGGTGGTCTCGGAATGATATGTACTTTCACATCACCATGAAGTGCGTGGCAGAGGGAACTTCTTTGAGCAGTCTTCTTTGAAGCAGCGTAAAACATTTCCTCGTCCTGTTTCAGCCTTGTCATCATGAAGCAGCACTTACACACAACGCCCTCAATCGCTTGGACGTATTCTATTTCTGTCTTTCCCTACAATGTTTACCCTTTATGGGATTCTGCAGAAGCATGGAAGTTATCTTCCACGTTTTCATTTCGTAGCCAATTTTGTGCACAGCCTCCTCCTTTATTTCATAATTAATCTAGTTTATTTTCAGCATCCTTCTTTAACAACGTATCTCGAGCGCTTCAACTGTCTTCTTTCCCATTTTTACAAAGTTTGTTAGCCACCTCCACTCTACGCTGTGCTCCAGACGTACGCTCTCGGAATTTTTTTTCTCACATTAAGGGGAGCCGGTACGATTTATCTCCTCCATGTTAATTTTAGCAAATAGAAGTAACATTTTCTCTAAAACCATTTAACATATTGTTCTGAATTTTGGACTACATGTTCAGTGAATATTTCTCTACAAAGTTATAATGCCATGTTAAGAAATATTTATTCGTTTTTGTTTTACAATTTTTTGAAACAGATGCTTAATTTTTTCTCTAAAATTTTGCACTTTTTCTTCTATAACTCTTCAATTATACAATTTTTTTTGCAATTTGTTATAAAAATGAAGAAAAAGAAGTAAACAATATTGTGTATAAATTTAATTGATATACTCTTAGCAGTTTTTGAGAAAATGTTCCTCGAAGATGAAAATGTTAAAGTTACAGGAAATGGCTTCCAATGTTTTTTAATACATTCCTGCCCCATATGATGGATTATCAGAATCCTCTTCATTTTCCAGTGTTAGTTTCCTATTCACTGGTCTTTTCTTCCCTTTGCTGCAAGTTGTAGGCTTTTGTCTCTTCTTCGTGCATCTCTTATTCTTCCTTCATCAATTAGGTGCATTGTGGAAATGGTGTTGTGTCCTGGTTGGAAACCTAAACGTTTCAGCACATCACATTTGATAATGTTTCCTACATTGTATGTTGCCACTGCATAATACATTCCAAAATGCAATGTTTTTATCTGTACAAACACTCTTTTGGGAATCCTAATCCAAATTAAATTATTTACACTTTCATTTAGATTTTGTGTTTTCCATATAAACACTTTTCCAATAAATTTGGCTGTAATAAATCTCTGAATATGGACTTAATTACATCAATTACAACATTTGGCAAACTGTTTTTATGGGCATATTCCTTTCCTGATTGGGACTTACACCATGAGTCATCACCTGTGGGGCACAGTGCATGTTGTGGGTGCTCATTTGTTGCTGCAGTATGAAAAAATAGTGCCATACCGCTCTCGTCATATGCTCAATGTTTCTTGTATTTTGCCTAATTGCACACCCATAACACCTCTGCAATCTATCAATTGCTTCATTTCTCAATCTTCCTCTTCCTCCAAGGGTCTTACCATCACTAAGTTTCTGGGATCCTATTGTCTGCTTTAGTTTGCGCAAGCGAGCCCCATGCGCTTCTTGCACATGTCCAATGCACCCCTGTTTTTTTAATGTGAATTTCATTGCCATAAGGTTTGAGTTCCTCTACAGCTTTATATCCCTTAGAATCACATCTCCTAGATAGTTAGTGTATCGTACATTATACCACTCATGTGATCTGGAAAAAATTGCTTTCACTCCCTCTACTTCCATCGCTCCACTCGTGCCGTGAAAATTTGCTTCACTATGTTCGTCCTTGGTATTGCCCTTACATCTACAATGTTTTGAGAGAATTGCAACATCAATTACTTTGCAACTGTCCCCACTGATGGCTGTCACAGCTCCATTTAGAGATTTACGACCTCTATGTTGCCATGATCCATCTAAAGCAACAGTCAAATCTCTGCAATTCCCATTATCTGTCACAGCTTCTTCAACTGATTTCTTCATTGTTGCTTTAGCAATATCTTCAGCAGAAGATCCCACCAATTCATTATAAAATCCAAACTTGGTTGGTGGTTTTGGCGAGTTCATAATCCCACATAACATTGTTCCTGCAGCACTGCCCTTGCCAATGCTAACATTTATATCATACACCTTCTTTCCACTATTACCACTACGAGGAATACTGTTAGAATTAGAAAACTTCTGCAGCACGATTGTTAACCTTCAATACCATGTTACATGCCAAACCAATGTGTGAATTTATTTTCAATTCCAGTCCTCTTTCTTTGCAAACTTGGCATAATACGTTATGTTTCAAAATATTAGAGAGCAAGGAAATGTTAATTATTTCGTTCACATCATTACTGTCACTTTCATAGTTTTCAAGTCCTTCTTTGCTGTTACAAAGTTTCTTGCTGGAAGAAGTTCTATCACATTCATTTGGAGTAGTCGGTGAAGCAGTCTGAGCAGCCTCTGCCTTTGAAACAACAAAAGATTTCTTCTTCCACTCATCATGCCTTTTCTTAGATACTCGATTGCTGAAATGGGGCATACTGATATCCACAAACCAAGTAGGTAAAACAGGTACGAGCAAAATTCGTCAAATACGCAAAATTGAACAACTAAACAACACAAAGCAAACTCCACAAGTCAACACACACGTTATAGCGTTTCTGTTTACCAATATGAGCCGTCACTTGTCACAGAGATAGAGCCATACAACGTTGGAAAACAAAACACTGTCTAATTCCGCAAAGATACCCTGCTTGCAGCCAGCGAGCGGCGCCGTCAGAGGTGACACACCAAGTCGCTACAACCGTTTACGCGGCGCGTCAACTTTGCAGAGATACAAAATCACACTTAAATCCACTTGGAAGTGTGAAACTTGATTTGTTTTATTCAGAAGACTCCAAATAATTTTATAACTATAAAAAACAAAAAACGTTAATTTTGTCATTTTCATCGTTCCGGCTCCCCCTAAGGTCTGTGTTTTATACCAGTAGAAGAAATGTAGGTAGGAATGCCTTCTTTTCCAGTGCTTTTTTACAACATCTCTGCTTCGACTACCGTGCTTTGTTTTGTGTCGAAGGTTGAACAGTTTCTACACTTCGTCTACGGCATGGTCTTCACTTTCTGGTGTACGTCAGTAATCTCATTTCTCCTACTTTCTTTGGTTTAGTCTTATTACAAATCCTGATTACACTGTTCACTTACTGTAGGTTACAAATGTCATCAGCGAATCTTGTCATCCATTCATCTTCAATTTTTGCTTTTTATTCTACAATACATTAAGATTTCTTCTCGTCCCAATCAGGGATGGAGCGAGAAAATAGTGCCCACATTTAATGGAGACTTGGGAATGGTTGCTACAATTTGTTACAATAATATTTCCACAAGAAAATGTTGGACTTTTAATACTACGCATCTAATACACTCTAAGGAAAAGAACAGGACGCACCACGGAGGAATTACCCGAACTGTAGACGTGATGCGCATGTACACACAAACAAATGACTACAATTTCAATAATAATGGACGATTTATTTAAGAGATGGGCAAACTCAGGAACTTAATAATGCGTTGGTTCACCTCTGGCCCTTATGCAAGAAGCTATTCGGATTGATATGGATTAATAGACTTCTTGGATGTCCTGTATAACGGATCTTTTACGTTGGGATAAATTTATTTTATTTTTTGTTAAGATGATTTCGTTAAATAGCTGAATAAATTGTAATTAGGAATAGTTTAACTAAGCAGGGGAGAGAAGATAAAGTCAAAGAGATGTTCATTGGGCGGACATTGTCGTAATGTAACGTCATTGCGTTGTTCGGTTTTAAAACAAGTCGTTTGTGTTGCGTTGTGCTGTTCGGTCGTGCGCGTATCTGAAACGAATTAATTCTGGGACTAGAATAAACTTTCACAAAATAGTTACGATTCGATGTTCCGACAAAAGGGGTTAATTTCAGTGTTAATTTGAATTGTGGGCGACAGGATTAGTTTTGACAGATACGTGAAAACGGACGTAACGGAAGTTGTTCGCATATCATCCTTGAACGTGACTTTTTATTTAATTAACGATTGCGGGCTCATTAAAAGCTATTATCTCATGATTAGGATCAATCCCTCTTTCCTCCTAGATAGTGATAATTCATTAACATTTACGTCATAAGAAAAAGGATTATTAATAAAAGTGATGTCAAATGACAATTACGTGTTAATCCGTTTGTGTGGAACCGACGTAATATCTCTGAAATGACATTGATATATAATTTGGGTTAAATACTGAACTGAGATAGGAAGTAAATTGAAGTTAGTGAACATTTGATACTGAGACTATAGAAGCAGAAGCGCTTAAGGTTTCTCTGCTCTAAAATGGCAAAATAGGTACGAACTTTAACTCAATAGTCGACATTATGTATTGCAAAGACATTAGCATTTCATACTTATTTTGACGACGCGCTGTTAAACAAAGGAACGTTGAGTCTCTGTACAAGTAATAAAATTAAATCTAAAAACATAATTAATAACGGCGAACTCCGCTTTAACAAACTGTATTGCGTGTTGCCATCGGGCAATAACTGCTCAACCCTGGAGACTTACGTGGTGAAATTAGAAGTCAGGCATATAAAACAAACTTAAAAATCCATTCAAGCTACAGTGGAGTCGGCACAACACGACGTGGGCAGTTATACCTCCTGGGGTATATTGTGCCAAATTCTGCCCAACGGAAGCGCGGTATAGCCAAAATCCAGAGCTGATTGTAGGGCCCTGCCCACAGTGCACCACACTTTCTCAACTGGGAAGCAATCCAGCGACCCTGCTGACCAAAGTAAGGTTTGACAAGCACGAAGACAAGCGGTAGAAACTCTCTCTGTGCGCGAGCGGGTGTTATCTTGATGAAATGTAAGCCCTGGATGGCTTGCCATGCAGGACAATAGAATGGGGTGTAGAATATCGTCGACGGACTGCTGTGCTGTAAGAGTGCCACGAATGAAACCAGAGGATACTGCTATGGAATGAAATGGCATCCCACACCATTACTCCTGGTCGTCGGGCCTTACGTCGGGCAACAGTCAGCTTGGTATCACATCACTCTCCAGGACGTCTCCAGACATGTCTTTGCTGGTCATTGGGTCTCAGTTCGAAGCGGGACTCACCAGTGAAGACAATTCTATGCCAGTCAATGAGATGCCGAAGACGTCTCTGGAGATGCACGGACGGTAGGGGGATAACAAGCTGACTGTCGACCATATGGCCTGACAGACAGGAGCAGTGGTGTGTGGTGCCATTTCTTTTCATAGCAGGACCCCGCGGTTGTTATCTGCGGCACCCTTGCAGCACGTCATTACGTCGACGATATTCTATGCCCTGTTCTGTTGCCCTTCACGGCAAGTTATTCTGGCCTTACATTCCAGCATTTCACGGAGTTGTATGGTGACTATAATTTCACACCTTACAAGCACTCATCCACATACTTTGCCGTGAACTACAACCACAATTAGGTACCATTTCATAGGTTGTACATCGTATATATGAATATTTAAAGGAGACTGACATTATCACTTACGTCTTGTGAATAACTGTTAACGCTTATTGCACGAAAGGTGACGGAGTATCTTTAACAATAGAATGGCATAATGAATGATTGCTCAGAGCCATTTGCACCAGCCAGAAAGGCCCGTACAGGACCTGAAACATGCGGTTGTGCATTATCCTGCCGAAATGTAGGGTTTCGCAGGGATCGAATGAAGGGTAGAGCCACGGGTCGTAACACATTTGAAATGTAACGTCCACTGTTCAAAGTGCCGTCAATGCGAACAAGAGTTGACTGAGACGTGTAACCAATGGCACCCCATACCATCACGCTGCGTGATACGCCAGTATGGCGATGACGAATACACGCTTCCAATGTGTGTTCACCGCGATGTCACCAAACACGGATGCGGCCATCATGATGCTGTAAACAGAACCTGGATTCATCCGAAAAAAAATTATGTTTTGCCATTCGTGCACCCAGGTTCGTCGTCGAGTACACCATCGCAGGCGCTCTTGTCTGTAATGCAGCGTCAAGGGTAATCGCAGCCATGGTCTCCGAGCTGATAGTCCATGCTGGTGCAAACGTCATCGAACCGTTCGTGCACGTGGCTGTTGTCTTGCAAACGTCCCCATCTGTCGACTCAGGAATCGAGACGTGGCTGCACGATCCGTTACAGCCATGCGTATAAGATGCGTGTCATCTCGACTGCTAGTGGTACGAGGCCGTTGGGAACCAGCACGGTGTTCTGTATTACCCTCCTGAACCCACCGATTCCATATTCTGCTTCTGTTGTTCCTGACGCTTCATCCAAGCCGTGCTGGACATCTTCAGGAATGCTCTTGGTTCTTCCTTCCGCAAGACTGAGCAGTTGGAAGAGCACTACTGAAGATTTCCAACGCAGCTTTGGGTGAAACGCCAGGAAGAAAAACGTTTCACAGACCAGGGCCATACAGTCCGATAGATACGCCAGCCGTAAGGACAACCGGTCCTGAGAGCCTTCTATGTGTGATATCATGTATGTATGGAGGGCAGTGCTTCAGTTTTAAGTGAGAGACGGAACAAAAAAAAATTCCCCACAGTAGGAAGAGTACCCGGTCGTCTTCAGAGAAACGAAATATCCAGTCGTTTTTACGGCCCCGAAAGACAAAGTCATAAAGAATCCCAGAGGACGGCTCTGAAAGAAGGGTGTGTGTTGTGCAGCCAGAGAAACGCGAGCAGGCGGCTAACGAGCCGGAATGCGAACAAGGCCGTTCGGCGCCTGAGGAGAGGCTAATGAGGCCCTCACGACACCGTTTTCTTTGCCAGTCAGGCGATATCGACTTTCGTGAGCGATCGAACGCTCGCACTTCCGCCGAGTTGGCGAATCGGCGGGAACAGGACCGCTGCACACGTCATACCTAGAGTTTCACTGCTAAACAATTGCAATAAACATTGTTCTGAAAAAGTCTCTATATCTTATACAAATGTATGTGTGTATGTACATGTGTTCAACATTTCTTCCTATACTAATGGATCGATTTTAACAAAACTTTTTACATGTATCACTTGATATCTTGAAAGAACCACCCACATATCAAAGGGGTGAGGATAGGGATGAAAAAGGAGCGTAGCACAGCGAGTGCAAAATATCCAGATAATATTCGTCCAGTATTTGGGAATGAAAGCACCTAGCGACTCGCAATATGCACTACACACAAAACGAAACCTTTATGAGACTCTTCCTCGTTCATACCTCCTAACAAAATGATGACAACGAAGAAGTTTATCATAAATGTAAACGACATTGTCCGTGGAACGCAGCGATCTGGTGCCAACTTTGATTAAAACAACAGTCGAGATGGCAATAGCGTTTGCTTATAATGATCGGTTTCGGCTTATGTTAATGCAATTCTCATATTTTTTTGGCCCCCTATGGCTAGTGCTGTCGGCTCCTCGGTTCTTAACGTGGTACCACGATCGTTGTACCACCAGCCATAGGGGGAGGGGCCAAAAATATGAGAATGGCATTAACGTAAGTCGAAATCGATCATTATAAACAAGTGCTATTAAATTTTCGACTGTTGTTTTAGAAAAAATTTATCGCTTACTACGCTTTCGCTGTTGATGCAGTAAAACTGCCGCATCAGGTATCACGTTTAAATTTATTAAATAAGCCACGACTGCAAAATGCTAACACGAATTCTTTACAGACGAATGGAAAAATTAGTAGAAGCCGACCTCGGGGAAGATCAGTTTGGACTCCGTAGAAATGTTGGAACATGTGAGGCAATACTGACCCTACGACTTATCTTAGAAGCTAGATTAAGGAAGGGCAACCTACGTTTCTAGCATTTGTAGACTTAGAGAAAGCTTTTGACAATGTTGACTGGAATACTCTCTTTCAAATTCTGAAGGTGGCAGGGGTAAAATACAGGGAGCGAAAGACTATTTACAATTTGTACAGAAGCCAGGTGGCAGTTATATGAGTAGAGGGGCAGGAAACGGAAGCAGTGGTTGGGAAGGGAGTGAGACAGGGTTGTGGCCTCTCTCCGATGTTATTCAATCAGTGTATTGAGGAAGCAGAAAAGGAAACAAAAGAAAAATTCGGAGTAAATATTAAAATCCACGGAGAAGAAATAAAAACTTTGAGGTTCGCCGATGACATTGTAATTCTGTCAGAGACAGCAAAGGACTTGGAAGAGCAGTTGAACGGAATACATAGTTTCTTGAAAGAAGGATATAAGATGAACATAAACAAAAGCGAAACGAGGATAATGGAATGTAGTCGAATTAAATCGGGTGATGCTGAGGGTATTAGATTAGGAAATGAGACACTTAAAGTAGTAAAGAAGTTTTGCTATTTGGGGAGAAAAATAATTGATGATGGTCGAATTAGAGAGGATATAAAATGTAGACTAGCAATGGCAAGGAAAGCGTTTCTGAAGAAGAGAAATTTGTTAACATCGAGTATAGTTTTAGGCGTCAGGAAGTCGTTTCTGAAAGTATTTGTATGGAGTGTAGCCATGTATGGAAGTGAAACAGGGCCGATAAATAGTTTGGACAAGAAGAGAATAGAACCTTTGGAAATGTGGTGCCACAGAAGAATGCTGAAGATTAGATGGGTAGATCACACAACTAATGAGGAGGTATTGAATAGAATTGTGCAGGAGGGGAGTTTGTGGTACAACTTGACTAGGAGAAAGGATCGGTTGGTAGGTCATGTTCTGAGGCATGAAGGGATCACTGATTTAGTACTGGAGGGCAGCGTGGAGGGTAAAAAACGTAGAGGAAGACCAAGAGATGAATACACTAAGCAGATTTAGAAGGATGCAGGTTGCAGTAGGTGCTGGGAGATGAAGAAGCTTGTACAGGATAGAGTAGGATGGAGAGCTGCATCAAACCAGTCTCAGGACTGAAGACCACAACAACAACACCTCTGCACTACTAACTCTGTTCGCAATACATTTCGCTTAACTTACACCTCTGAATGAACCTGCAAAATTGTGTCATTGTAAGACATGTACGCTGCCGAGTCACATTACTGTCACCACCTCTCAAAAGCCTGAGTATCCGTCTTTCTGCAGCGCGGACCACCGCGAGTCGTGCAGCAAGAGAGTCAGTGGTGTTTTGGAAGATAACGACACGGATGTGGAGCAGAGTCGACTCCAGTGCCGTGGAGAGCCGCGCTATATTTCTCGGTTGAGGATCCACGCCGCGAAAGGCTCTATGAAAGTGGTCCCTCAGACTCTCGACTGAGTAGAAATGGGTCAGTTTGGTGGCCAGGGGAATCTGGCAAACTCGTCCTAGTGCTACTCGAATCGCACACGTACACTGTGTGGAGAGAAGGCATCATGTACAAAATTCTCCGAGTAATTCTCTGCAAATCTATAGCTCGCTTAATAGGCAGCATGCTCAATGATAGGGCGTTCCAAATAAGTATGGGCACTGACTAGAGTTCCATCAAAAAACTAAAGAACGGTTTACCACAAGGATCAGTGCTCGCACCACTGTTATTTAGCCTCTATATTGCAGACCTGCCGGAAACACAATCAAGAAAGTTCGGGTATGCTGACGATTGGGCCCTCGCTACAAGATGTAGCACAATTGAAGCATCTGAGGACATCCTTAACGAAATATCTGAAGATAACGAGTGAATATTTCCCTAAGTGGAGACTTCAACCTAATGCTTCCAAAACAGAGGTTAGTTGCTTCCATCTCAACAATAAACTCGCTCGAAAGGAACTCGCTATTCAAAACACCATTCTCAGGCACAATAAAACTCCGAAGTACTTGGGCATGACGCTAGACAGAACACTATCTTTAAGGAGCATCTAACAAAGACTGCCGAAAAATTAAAGACAAGAAACAACATTTTTCAAAAGCTCTGTGGTACTACCTGGGGAGCAACGGCCTCCACTCTCCGCACCTCTGCTTTAGCAATTGTATTCTCGGCTGCCGAATACTGTGCTCCGATTTGTCTAAACAGCCCACATGTAAAAAACGTGGATGTCCAGTTGCATAACACTCTAGGGATGATTTCTGGAGTAATTAAACCCACTCCAACGCAATGGCTCCCAATATTAAGCCACATCTCGCCGCCACACCTGCGACGTACTGACGCCCTTGTACGTGAATACAAAAACATTATGTGAAATCGAAGCCTGCCAATCCACCAAGACATTGAGGCTGCAAACACTAATAGGCTTCGATCTAGGAACCCGCCAACAAGGACAGCAAGGACCTGGGTACAAGAAGGTTTCAGTATCGCAAACGCATGGTCTGAAAAATGGAACGCAACGCAAAATCATAACATGCCTTGCATCACACAAAAGCCACTTGGTTATGACTTGCCACGCAAAAAGTGGTCCACTCTAAATCGGATTCGAGCTCGTCACGGCAGATGTGCTTACTCCCTGTATAAATGGGGTAAAATACCCTCCCCTCAGGGTGACTGCGGAGAAAATCAGGCCATCAGCCACATTCTTGAAGAGTGTTCCAGAAGATCCTGTAATGGAAGCCCCGACGATTTCCTGCTCGCAACTCCAGAGTCGATAGATTGTATTAATTGACTTGATGTTTGTTTGTAATCCTTAAACTTTGTTATATTAGTGATGTTTGTTTGCAATTTTTGACGTTTGTTATATTAGTAATTTGTCTGTTTCTTTCTGATGTGTCTTTATTGCCATACAGTAAAAAAAAAAAAAAAAGCTAAACAATCGAATAGAAAGGGTCTCAATTGGGTTTCCAGAGTTTTATTCGTCAGCAATCGGTTTTGGCTCTTTCCTCAGTCTTCTCCCCACCATTATGGCTATCAGTTTATAATCTTCGCCGTTTAGCAAAAGCTTCCACCTTTTACCCGAAAGCCGGCCGCGGTGGCCGTGCGGTTATGGCGCTGCAGTTCGGAACCGCGGGACTGCTACGGTCGCAGGTTCGAATCCTGCTTCGGGCATGGGTGTGTGTGATGTCCTTAGGTTAGTTAAGTTTAAGTAGTTCTAAGTTCTATGGGACTTATGACCTAAGATGTTGAGTCCCATAGTGCTCAGAGCCATTTGAACCATCTTTACTCGAAAGCCAATGACCATGCCCTCTTGGCCGTTTGATAAATCGCTGCATTTCGACAATGACTGCGTCTGTTGTGCGTCTCCCCGGCATGCTTTATGCACCCTCCACTGCTACTGCTGCTATCTGCCGTTTGTCAGTTTGCGGTGGTCACATTAATGTGACTGGAGTGAGTGGTTCAAGTGATATGAAGCTGTATGGTATGCCCGCACACCCACCGTCGTCGCGACTGCACAGATATCGATTCGACGTTTCCACCCGGCAGCAGAGCTGATCACAAAAGTTTGTGTATATATATTGTCGCGGCTAGTTAAGAACCATTCCCTGCCGTGCGGGTCGGGCATAAAACATCTATGAATCACGTTGTGAAGCTAGTTGTGTGAACTAGCAGTTGAAGATTGATCGCGTTTTTCCAGAGATAATTCATACACTTTCAACCACGACGGATCCAAAGACAGTTTTGTTTTTTATTACTCTTGAGTAAGATATCAATTGAGTTCCTGTCTATTTTTACTAATTTGTTTCCCTGAGTAATTTGATTTAGTTACTTTAGCAGTCTGCATGCATTCGTTGAATCCTATTAAATCTGTTTGTAAAAAGGTTTATCAGCTTCCTTCAATAACCCTTGAATGTTCACAGATATTATTCTCTATGTACTAGCTGATTATGGAATTTAGTAAATACTGGGAATGTCTCGTATATTTCTGTTTTATTGACACAATTAAGTTCTTAAATTAATGATAGATGGCACTGGGGGATCAATGAAAGGTGAGCTGATCGAAGTCTGTATTGTTTCGGTATGATAACAAACAGTAAATACCACATTCCCTCGTGTACCAATCACCAAAGATATGATTTCCCATGAAACTGTCCTTTGCCATTAATGTCCGATAAATGATAAATATGTGTCTGGGCCCCACAATGTCTAAGCTTCTCAATTCTCACGACACGATATTAATTATGGGTTGGAATCCTTTCAATGTCTGTTCACCACAAGTTTAGTCTTTTAATGGGCACTATTTTTCAGTTCTCGTTTATTAGTTGAATCATCTTGACAACGAGCGCCAAAGATACTAGTGTGATAAGATCCAAACTATTTTCGGTCCCAATAGAATGGAATGGCTCTGAGCACTATGGGACTCAACATCTGAGGTCATCAGTCCCCTAGAACTTAGAACTACTTAAACCTAACGAACCTAAGGACATCACACACATCTACGCCCGAGGCAGGATTCGAACCTGCGGCCGTAGCGGTCGCGCGGTTCCAGACTGAAACGCCTAGAACCGCTCGGCCGGCTCGGTCCCAATACTCTTTAATAATACACATACAGCGAATTATGTCCTAATTCAACATAGAAGTTTTCGTATTGTCAATAAATCTCTACACAATCGTAAGTATACGATTGTAGCGTTTCGTTTAACACGTACAATCTCCATTCACTTGACTATCATTGTTCGTACACCCAGTCACCTCTAATTGACTCCGTCTCCGAATTTACCCCAAAATAATCTATTCTCCACGACTCCAATATCTAATCCAGTTCTAAGAATGCAATTTAATTAGGTTTCTAATCCCAAAATTCCGACTATCACGGAAGAACTGCGAACACACTCGCCACCACTGAAAACAAAAACTCAAGTGACCTAACAACGCTGCGTATTGGTTTACATATCACATACAAAATAAAACACAGCTCTGTTATGTCTTCCTTGCATTGCCTTTGTACTACTTTGCGTTACTCTATTTCGAATATCTACTCTTTGTAAAATTTTAATTAACTAGTACATCGAAATAATACTACCGTTTTTTTGGCCCTTAGGTCATTTCGTATTACAGAATTTAATGTAATACTCGTTTCTGTATAAAGGGCGGTTACAATGGTGATGGCCAAATGACAACAATAATAACATTATTAGTAATAATAATAATAATAATAATAATGAAATGTGATATGACGTCCGAAACAAGGAGATCTTGAAAAACTAGGTTTTCATCCAAGACGGAGCACAAACTATCCCTACTATAAGCATTGTGTTTGCTAATCAAAAGCTTTTCAAAACTTTTTGTCGCTTACGCGCTTCGAATACAAGGGCAAACTGAAATGTAATGACTTCGAATTTTTTGTGCGAAAAAACTTTTCCAGTAAAGCAAACATCATAAACATTACATTTACTCGTTCTTGATGTCTATATATTTGTTTCTCAATATAGTCACCATGGCGACCAACTCATTTCTCTCAACGAGAGAACACTTTGTTGATACCGTCACTGTAGAATATTTGACGTTGTTGACGTAGTCACTACCTCAGCTCTGCTTGCATCGTTCCATCACTGTCAACGTGAAGTCGTCGAAGGCGTTCGTTGAGTTTTGGAAACAGATGAAAATCGGTTGAGGCCAAAACGAAACTGCATGGAGGATGAGCGATCACAGTGAACTCAAGGCGTCGGATTGTTGCAGATGTCGCAGCGTTAGTGTGTGGTCTAGCATTGTCAAGCTGAACGAGACGGCGCTCCATGTGTGGACTCAATCTTCGAATTCCGAGCACGATCACAGCAGACCGTTTCTCACACGCACCGACGTAGTTACGTTACAGACTGCCATGTTACACGCTATAGCTCGGAGCCCTCTAGAGGCAGAGGGCTGCAAATATGTCAACATGGAAAGTAAAGATGTAGAATGTTAGCAGGGTTTGTTTAATTTAACAAAGTTTAAAACTCTGCAAACGCAAATTCGGAGGCAATACTTTTAGGACGCCCTCGTATGTAATATATTTTTAGTCATATGTAGAGGAATGATAAGTTTTAAGCTGCTTTATACAGGGGAGTTCGACTCTTAAAAAAGTAGGGGCTTTGGAGGTTATTTACTACCAGGAAACAAACACTGTAGGTCTAAGAACCGTCTACATGACATAGGCTTGGGAATGAAAGGGGGGTGACACTGAAGCTTAACTCAGGAGTGCTGATTATCCATCCACAGTGCCGAGTGGGTCCATCGGCACCGTCCGACCGCCGTGTCGTCCTCCGTTAATGGCGTTATTGGGTGTGGTATGAAGCGCCGTCCAGTAAGTATACCTCTCGCCCTGCCGTTATCAGTTTTCGTGACCAGGACCTGCTACTACTTGGTCAAATATCATAGCTCCCCAACTGCTATGACTGAGTGCAGCCCGTCCCAGTCCCCCCACCAAGGCAAAATCTCTGGCAGCATCGGGAATCGAATCCGAGACCTCCACATCACAATCAGCTGTGCCGACCAGTCAGCTACTGAGATGAACTGAAACTCAAGAGCACCTGCAGCAACTGCAATCAAATCTGTTAAGTCTTTGACGCTGCCAGGTAGGTTGACACGCTAATTCTCTTCTTTTACATCCCTAACTCAGCCCAGGACATACCCGCCTGTTTTGTGCAATGATAGCAGCATTTTTCATTCTGGTGTATGCAGAGGGATCCTTAAAAATGTAGACACTTTCGGTAGTTTATATGTCTGGAACAAAATGACATATCATCGCAATTTTGCGTGGTAGCGCAGCCCATTGATTTCTCAACAGATCTTGGCTCGCGTTTTCCAGTAGATGACAGTGCAACGATGAATGAGGTAAGACTGTCGTTTGAACCACGCAAGGCCGTATTGAAGTGGTACTGGAAGTACGAAAACATGACGGAGGTACAACGGCAATGACGTAAAGTGTACAGGAGTCAGCCACCAACACTTGCAACAATTTACCGCATTCGGAATGAATTTGAGGCCGACAGAACTGTTCAGGATACGCATAACGAATGGTCTGGTCGACAAAAAACGTCAGCAAGTCCAGCTTCCAGAGTTTGCTGGGAAGCAGAGTGCACGTGAAAGCAGTGTAAGTCGATCAAGCGTACGACGAATTCTGAAGGCTGCAAAATGGAATGCATTCATTCCAAGATCGCTCCACGATATGAACGAGGATGGCCTAGTCGAAGAATGGAGTACTGCGAGTGTTCTGAAAGCTTGCTTCCCTAGGATGAACGGTTTGTAGGGATGATTATCTGGTCTGATGAGGTGCAATTCAAGCTGAACAATACTGTAAATCGCTACGACTGCGTGTACTGGGCTCCTGAAAATCCTCGAACATGTTAATCTACCGGGTGTTAATGTGTGGTGTGGTCTGTCACCGCGCAGTTTGATTAGCGAGCATTTCATTGAAGGTACTGTAACTGGAGAGATGAATCTTCACATGCTGCAAACGTCAGTTTAACCTGCCATCCGTGAGGTGTTTAGAAATGAAAGATTTTACCAACAACAAGATGGCGGTCCGCCTCACTACCATAGAGATGCCAGAGCCTACTTGGATGAAAATGTACCAGGACGATGGATAGGATAGATCGAAGAGGAACTGTTGGGTGTCCACCACAGTCGGTCTCCAGACCTTACACGTCTTGATTTCTACCTATGGAGGACCTTGAAATAGGAGCCAGCTACGCTGAACGAGCTTCGGGATCCCATCGAGGCGTCCCGTGCAGCCATCACACCGGTAACAGTGACAGCGGTAACTGGGTCAACAGTTCAGCGGCATCGACGTTGTTTGGCTGCTAATGGGGGGTAACTTTGAACACGTAAAATAACCTACACCCGCGAAACAATTGTAACGGTATGTCATTTTGCTACATTAATATCGACTATCAAAGAGTATCTACATTTTTCTGGACCCCTCTGTACATCAGCACGTATTCTACGGCTGCCGCTGCTTCTCGCTTCTTGGTTTTCATTGTTTCTTGACGTTCCAGTCTCCTTCAGTAATACCTCTCGCCGCTATTGCTTCCGCGGCGTCATCTTGGCCGGATCTCGAATGTCTGGCAAGCTTTTTTCTTTGATGTGGCGTCCATTGCCATATTCGTTATGGCCACCCTGTGTCTGGCTCACTTTGTTACCGTACCAGAGCAGACGCTTCGTTTCTGTGCAGTCTAGAATTATTCTGCTTGCGACGTTCATGATCTCTCTGATTCTGCCAGTTCTAACATGATCAAGCCTGGAAATCCACGACTCCGCCTCCAGTAACCCACATAGACAGCCAGCAGGCGGTCCTTTTGCCTTCGAGTTAGCTCCAACAACTTTGTGGCATACGTCGCGATATTTTCAGTAATGATTGTTTTGTTATGCGGGTTATGCTGTTGTTTCAGAGAAAACCATTTACTTGTTTCATGACTCACTTGTCCTGGCCAATTGTATTGTTTATACGCCAGTCGTCCATACCTGTACTGTTTGAAGGCAGTGTCACTCCAACGTACGTAATGTTACGACACCCTTTAACAGCATCACAATCCAATTGTACTATGTCTCACCTTCAGATATTATGCGTTAGGTATGTTTATAGTAAGCCCCTACTTTTCGTACTCTTCCTTTAATTTGCGAAGCATTAACGTCCCAGCTACTACCACCTTGTTCTCTGCATCTCCTTTTGAAACATTTCAACTCTTCCTCTAAGTAGATCTTAAACAACGTAGGTGCGAGTGCCCATCCCTCGTGTAGTCCTTTTATCAGCTGAAACTCTTGACATAGTTGGTTTTTCATTTTCACCATTGCCGTACAGCCTTTGCAGAACAATCTGACACCTCTCACGTAACCAACTTCGATTCCATCAGGAACCGGTGTGCACAGCGACCGTAGACTATAAGGAAGGAGGGACACACAGCAGATAGTCGCAATCCCGTTAGCTTTTTTTAAATTTTATTTGCGAATTGACCACTTAGGATCACGCCACAATTTCATTTCTTCTTTGTCTGAAGTTTCCTCTTTCTCCAGTGCTCTTTCACATGGACACTGTGCTGTTGCTTCTGTTCATCCGTCCAGACTCTTCCAGTCTTCTTTGTTCTTTCGACTTGAAATCCTTCCAAATTTTGAATCATGGTCCGAAATATATCCCCATTTAACATCTGAACTTCCTGAATGTTGGACCTTCCCACATCTTTACAAGCTTCACTAATCCATACCGTTGCGGTTCTAGGTGCTACAGTCTGGAACCGCGCGACCGCTACGGTCGCAGGTTCGAATCCTGCGTCGGGCATGGATGTGTGTGATGTCCTTAGGTTAGTTAGGTTTAAGTAGTTCTAAGTTCTAGGGGACTGATGACCTCAGAAGTTAAGTCCCATAGTGCTCAGAGCCATTTGAACCATTTGAATCCATACCGTTGTTGTGTTCATTTTCCACAGGTAGTTGACTATCCTTTTGGTTAGTCTGGTTTTTTTCCATTCTGTACAGGTGCCCTAGAAATGATAATCTTCTCTTTTTCATGGTCTCCGAGATTTTCTTCACTTTTTTGTAGATTTCATTGTTGCTCCGACCTTCCCGGCAATTTCAACCCGGGTTGGACCCATGATTTTCCGTAATATTCTTCTTTCTGATATCTCCATCTTTTCCAACTTGTAGTTGATTGAGAGGCATTCGCTGGTGTACAGGCACTCTGTTTTTACCAGAGCACTGAAGTGCTCTATTTTGGCATTAAAACATATGCACTTTTTGTTGCAAATGTTTTTAGTTAATCCGTTAGCTCTCTCAAGTTTTTGAGATCAGGCCCCCCACAGCAAATTTCTCCAGTCCGTTGTCTTGTATGTCTTCACCGAGATATTAGTTTTTATTATTCTTGCAAATCTAGATTGCGGCTATAAATAGCCTTCTGCCTATACACCTGTGAGAACATATGATGACATGAACTGGTGCGAGCCTGTTGAACTGTAACGCAAATGCACTGAAGATGGCTGTTTGTAGCCGAAACCTAGATTTGCAAGAATTACAAAAACTAATGAAACTGCAACTGACTGCTGTGTGCCTCTCCTGCCATTCACGTAGCCTGAAGACAAACCATTGTCGATCATCTTGTCCACAACTTGTTTAGTGGACTTGTATCTGCTGTGTCGTCCGAACAAGACACAGCCAGCTCAAAAGCACCACAGGCGCAAAGATGTGAGCTGGCTCCAGGGCCACAAAGACTCGCCACTTGAACGTGTTCCACCAGGGCCAAGGGCGGAGATGAGGATGAAAGTATCGACTTCGCCTCGGCCAACTGCCGGCCGAGTACAATCCACCAATGACCGGACGACACGGACACAAGCCTACTCGAAAGACAGAAGAGCAGCTCTCGTCCACGTGGTTATAGATCATCGTCCAGGGCTGACTTAGACAGGGAACGTCGTTTAGTGAACTCTTAGAATTGAACGGACAGTTGTTGTAATTGCATTTGCTATGTACTGTGAATTTTACCTACGATTATTTTGCACTTAGCCATTAAGTGCCTTTTCATTTGTGTTATATTACGAGGGTCGTTCACTAAGTAATGCCTCACATTTTTTTTCTCAGAATGTATTTATTATTGAGAGTCAGAATCTGGTGACATTATACAGGGTGATTCAAAAAGAATACCACAACTTTAAAAATGTGTATTTAATGAAAGAAACATAATATAACCTTCTGTTATACATCATTACAAAGAGTATTTAAAAAGGTTTTTTTTCACTCAAAAACAAGTTCAGAGATGTTCAATATGGCCCCCTCCAGACACACGAGCAATATCAACCCGATACTCCAGCTCGTTCCACACTCTCTGTAGCACAGCCCGCATCTCGTGGTCGTGCGGTAGCGTTCTCGCTTCCCACGCCCGGGTTCCCGGGTTCGATTCCCGGCGGGGTCAGGGATTTTCTCTGCCTCGTGATGGCTGGGTGTTGTGTGATGTCCTTAGGTTAGTTAGGTTTAAGTAGTTCTAAGTTCTAGGGGACTGATGACCATAGATGTTAAGTCCCATAGTGCTCAGAGCCATTTGAACCATTTTTCTCTGTAGCATATCAGGCGTAACAGTTTGGATAGCTGCTGTTATTTCTCGTTTCAAATCATCAATGGTGGCTGGGAGAGGTGGCCGAAACACCATATCCTTAACATACCCCCATAAGAAAAAATCGCAGGGGGGTAAGATCAGGGCTTCTTGGAGGCCAGTGATGAAGTGCTCTGTCACGGGCTGCCTCGGGTAGTTTGGTTTTCAGCCTAGTCAACAGCGCCTCAAGCGAACAAATGTACAACTAAATGAAACTTTATAGCTCCCTTAATTCGCCGACAGATAGTCCTTAGCTCTGCCTTTTGTCGTTGCAGAGTTTTAAATTTCTAAAGTTGTGGTATTCTTTTTGAATCACCCTGTACATCGACATGTCTTGCCCATGACATGCTTTTCTACGTAATCTGCATCACGTTCTATGGCCGTACGCCAACGTTGTGGAAGAGAATGTATTCACTGCTGGTAAAGGCTCTTGTCCTGTTGGCGTTGCCATGTTTTCACTACATGACTGACACTCTTGTCAGCTTCAAAGTGTTTTCCCCCCAGAGAGTCTTTAAGCGGCCCAAAGAGATAGAAGTCCGAGAGTGTCAGGTGTGGACCATTGGGTGGACGAGGCAATGCGGTCCAACCAATTTGGCGACGTGTTCCCGGGTTCTCAGACTTGTGTGGGGGCGTGAATTATCGTGTTGGAGCAGGATTTGTGCTGGATTCTTGTCCGATCGAACACATTGGAAACAGTTCTTGAGTTTATTCAGAGTCTTCACGTATCCCTCTGAGTTGGTGATTGACCCTCTTGACATCATATCCACGAGAATGACGCCAGCACAATCCCAGAAGACTGTCACCATGACTTCTCCGGCACAGGTGGCTGCCTTGAATTTCTTTTTTGGTGAACTCGTATGATGCCACTCCATGGACTGCCTTTTTGTTTCCTACGCAAAGTGGTGCACCCAGCTTTCGTCCCCCTGTCGCGTCCCACTGAGGAGTCCTGAGAAGGAGTAGGAAGGACTGCACGAATACGCGTCATGGAACTTACCGACAAGTTAGGTCGAGAACAACTTCCGCTAGTGGGTCTCCTGCTCTTCACTTGCTTGGGTGAAAAGTAGGCTACACTCCTGAAAATGGAAAAAAGAACACATTGACACCGGGGTGTCAGACCCACCACACTTGCTCCGGACACTGCGAGAGGGCTGTACAAGCAATGATCACACGCACGGCACAGCGGACACACCAGGAACCGCGGTGTTGGCCGTCGAATGGTGCTAGCTGCGCAGCATTTGTGCACCACCGCCGTCAGTGTCAGCCAGTTTGCCGTGGCATACGGAGCTCCATCGCAGTCTTTAACACTGGTAGCATGCCGCGACAGCGTGGACGTGAACCGTATGTGCAGTTGACGGACTTTGAGCGAGGGCGTATAGTGGGCATGCGGGAGGCCGGGTGGACGTACCGCCGAATTGCTCAACACGTGGGGCGTGAGGTCTCCACAGTACATCGATGTTGTCGCCAGTGGTCGGCGGAAGGTGCACGTGCCCGTCGACCTGGGACCGGACCGCAGCGACGCACGGATGCACGCCAAGACCGTAGGATCCTGCGCAGTGCCGTAGGGGCCGCACCGCCACTTCCCAGCAAATTAGGGACACTGTTGCTACTGGGGTATCGGCGAGGACCATTCGCAACCGTCTCCATGAAGCTGGGCTACGGTCCCGCACACCGTTAGGCCGTCTTCCGCTCACGCCCCAACATCGTGCAGCCCGCCTCCAGTGGTGTCGCGACAGGCGTGAATGGAGGGACGAATGGAGACGTGTCGTCTTCAGCGATGAGAGTCGCTTCTGCCTTGGTGCCAATGATGGTCGTATGCGTGTTTGGCGCCGTGCAGGTGAGCGCCACAATCGGGACTGCATACGACCGAGGCACACAGGGCCAACACCCGGCATCATGGTGTGGGGAGCGATCTCCTACACTGGCCGTACACCACTGGTGATCGTCGAGGGGACACTGAATAGTGCTCGGTATATCCAAACCGTCATCGAACCCATCGTTCTACCATTCCTAGACCGGCAAGGGAACTTGCTGTTCCAACAGGACAATGCGCGTCCGCATGTATCCCGTGCCACCCAACGTGCTCTAGAAGGTGTAAGTCAACTACCCTGGCCAGCAAGATCTCCGGATCTGTCCCCCATTGAGCATGTTTGGGACTGGATGAAGCGTCGTCTCACGCGGTCTGCACGTCCAGCACGAACGCTGGTCCAACTGAGGCGCCAGGTGGAAATGGCATGGCAAGCCGTTCCACAGGACTACATCCAGCATCTCTACGATCGTCTCCATGGGAGAATAGCAGCCTGCATTGCTGCGAAAGTGGATATACACTGTACTAGTGCCGACATTGTGCATGCTCTGTTGCCTGCGTCTATGTGCCTGTGGTTCTGTCAGTGTGATCATGTGTTGTATCTGACCCCAGGAATGTGTCAATAAAGTTTCCCCTTCCTGGGACAATGAATTCACGGTGTTCTTATTTCAATTTCCAGGATTGTATTTAGTGGGTTAGAGTACGGAACTAGGCAGGAATATCGGGTATCCGGGGAGGATATCATAAAATGGGAGATAGGATTGCTATTACTGGAAGCACCTCCTGACATATTCCCTATGTGCAAGCCTATCTACAAAGTATCTACAATGTATTATAAGACTTCCTATTCTTCCATGAGCCTAAGTCTTGTGGCGCAGAGGCGAGCGTGCCGGCCAAAGCGTCGACTACATCGGATTCTTCTACGTCCAGCCCCTGCCACACAGTGGCACTCGCAATCCTCCTCCCGACGACTATTCAACAAAAGACCATTCCAGTAGGGTGGGTAGCCCTTTTATAGGCGCCCTAGCCCACGGTCCCATCCTTCTGGAAGTTTCTACCCTTAGGTATACGGATGGGGCTGAGGACGCGAGAGCGCGTGACACCCGCATGGCGTACACGCATGATATTTCCTTACTGACTGTGTGCAAAGATCACTTTTCCTCGGTTACTCCGAGCCTCATGATGCTACAGAGTCCGCCCTTGTTGGCAGAACAAATAGTAAATAGTGGCTGCATCCGGTCACATAGGTCCTTCTGCTGCTCTTGCTAAGAATTTATGTTCTACTATACTACTAAATTTAGGGTGTCCTTCTGCTGTTCGCGACACCCCATAACGATTTGTGACAAAAAGGCCTCTCCGTCGGTCTCAAAACGCAGCAACAATTCGGATGAAATGGCCATTTTTTAAAAATTGTGGTCCGCTGTGAGCATTCGTAGATCCCATCGTGAGCATCTCTTTGAATATCCAAGAGTCTCGATCATTGCAGACGCACTTCCAATGCTGACCGACAACTTTAGAGCCAATTGTCGAGTTGTGATGCGCCGGTGGGCGTGAATAATGGCATCCGCACAATTCAGCATGTCTCGAGCATTGGCTGTGACAGAACGTCCCGAGCTTTGCCGACTATGGAGCTCTGTTTCTGCATTTTCTGAGGCTGTAACTTTCTTTACCCATCGACTAACCTTACTCCTATCAACTGCGGCATCACCATACGCTGCACACAAACGGTTATGGACGTTCGCCACGGTTTCTTTTTCTGCACACAACAATTCAATAACAGCACGCTGCTTGTAACGAGAGTCGTATGTAGACGCTGTATTACGGCTTTGCCATCTGTCAGAACGGTTCGAAACTTCACCGACGCACCGAACAAACATCAAATGTGAAGCACCAACAAGGACGTTGGTCTATGTACACTCCTGGAAATTGAAATAAGAACACCGTGAATTCATTGTCCCAGGAAGGGGAAACTTTATTGACACATTCCTGGGGTCAGATACATCACATGATCACACTGACAGAACCACAGGCACATAGACACAGGCAACAGAGCACGCACAATGTCGGCACTAGTACAGTGTATATCCACCTTTCGTAGCAATGCAGGCTGCTATTCTCCCATGGAGACGATCGTAGAGATGCTGGATGTAGTCCTGTGGAACGGCTTGCCATGCCATTTCCACCTGGCGCCTCAGTTGGACCAGCGTTCGTGCTGGACGTGCAGACCGCGTGAGACGACGCTTCATCCAGTCCCAAACATGCTCAATGGGGGACAGATCCGGAGATCTTGCTGGCCAGGGTAGTTGACTTACACCTTCTAGAGCACGTTGGGTGGCACGGGATACATGCGGACGTGCATTGTCCTGTTGGAACAGCAAGTTCCCTTGCCGGTCTACGAATGGTAGAACGATGGGTTCGATGACGGTTTGGATGTACCGTGCACTATTCAGTGTCCCCTCGACGATCACCAGTGGTGTATGGCCAGTGTAGGAGATCGCTCCCCACACCATGATGCCGGGTGTTGGCCCTGTGTGCCTCAGTCGTATGCAGTCCTGATTGTGGCGCTCACCTCCACGGCGCCAAACACGCATACGACCATCATTGGCACCAAGGCAGAAGCGACTCTCATCGCTCAAGACGACACGTCTCCATTCGTCCCTCCATTCACGCCTGTCGCGACACCACTGGAGGCGGGCTGCACGATGTTGGGGCGTGAGCGGAAGACGGCCTAACTGTGTGCGGGACCGTAGCCCATCTTCATGGAGACGGTTGCGAATGGTCCTCGCCGATACCCCAGGAGCAACAGTGTCCCTAATTTGCTGGGAAGTGGCGGTGCGGTCCCCTACGGCACTGCGTAGGATCCTACGGTCTTGGCGTGCATCCGTGCGTCGCTGCGGTCCGGTCCCAGGTCGACGGGCACGTGCACCTTCCGCCGACCACTGGCGACAACATCGATGTACTGTGGAGACCTCACGCCCCACGTGTTGAGCAATTCGGCGGTACGTCCACCCGGCCTCCCGCATGCCCGCTATACGCCCTCGCTCAAAGTCCGTCAACTGCACATACGGTTCACGTCCACGCTGTCGCGGCATGCTACCAGTGTTAAAGACTGCGATGGAGCTCCGTATGCCACGGCAAACTGGCTGACACTGACGGCGGCGGTGCACAAATGCTGCGCAGCTAGCGCCATTCGACGGCCAACACCGCGGTTCCTGGTGTGTCCGCTGTGCCGTGCGTGTGATCATTGCTTCTATAGCCCTCTCGCAGTGTCCGGAGCAAGTATGGTGGGTCTGACACACCGGTGTCAATGTGTTCTTTTTTCCATTTCCAGGAGTGTATATTACTGACTTTTTAAGAAACGAACGACCCTCGTACAAGTAGTGTTGCAGACATCGTTATTCATTTGCGCGACTTTGTTACCAATTTGTTGGAGTGTTGTAGAACCTACGTTCTCCTGTCCTGTTACGTGACCCTGGGGCATAGCTGGTTAATAGTGGCTGGGAGAAATTGTCTTAGTGGTGTGCTGCACCAGAAGCCGTTTCACGAACTCACAAACTCGGTCTACCGTGACAACAGTGGCAACTCGGAATCCACAGCACTAGGGACGAGACCTTTACATAACTGGCGACGAGTGTTTGCAAAAGTATCATAAGATTTTTTGGAAGTCTTAAAAGAAAAGGATAGGCGATATACCCACCGTATTTATGGATTTCCGGAAGGCTTCTGACACTGTACCATACAACCGGCTTCTGGTAAAATTGCGTGGCTATGGAATGTCGTCCCAGTTATATGACTGGATTCGTGATTTTCTGTCAGAGAGGTCACAGTTCGTAGTAACTGACGGAAAGTCATCCAGTAAAACACAAGTGATTTCTGGCGTTCCCCAAGGTAGTGTTATAGGTCCTTTGCTGTTTCTTATCTTTATAAACGGTTTGAGAGACAATCTGAGCAGCCGTCTTAGGTTGTTTGCAGATGACGCTGTCGTTTATCGACTAATAAAGTCATCAGAAGATCTAAACACATTACAAAAAGATTTAGAAAAGATATACACTACTGGTCATTAAAATTGCTACACCAAGAAGAAATGCAGATTATAAACGGGTATTCATTGGACAAATACACTACTGGCCATTAAAATTGTTACACCACGAAGATGACGTGCTACAGACATGAAATTTAACCGACAGGAAGAAGTTGCTGTGATTTTCAAATGATTAGCTTGTCAGAGCATTCACACAAGGTTGGCGCCGTTGGGGACACATACAATGTGCTGACATGAGTAAAGTTTCCAACCGATTTCTCATACACAGACAGCAGTTGACCGGCGTTGCCTGGTGAAACGTTGTTGTGATGCCTCGTGTAAGGAGGAGAAATGCGTACCATCACGTTTCCGACTTTGATAAAGGTCGGATTGTAGCCTATCGCGATTGCGGTTCATCGAATCGCGACATTGGTGCTCACGTTGGTCCAAATCCAATGACTGTTAGCAGAATATGGAATCGGTGGGTTCAGGAGGGTAATACCGAACGCCGTGCTGGATCCCAACGGCCTCGTATCACTAGCGGTCGAGATGACAGGCATCTTATCCGCATGGCTGTAACGGATCGTGCAGACACGTCTAGATCCCTGAGTCAACAAATGGGGACGTTTGCAAGACAACAACCATCTGCACGAACAGATCGACGACGTTTGCAGCAGCATGGAGTATCAGCTCGGAGACCGTGGCTGCAGTTACCCTTGACGCTGCATCACAGACAGGAGCGCCTGCGATGGTGTACTCAACGACGAACCTGGGTGCACGAATGGCAAAAAGTCATTTTTTCGGATGAATCCAGGTCCTGTTTACAGCATCATGATGGTCGCAGATGTGTTACGACCCGTGGCTCTACCCTTCATTCGATCCCTGCGAAACCCTACATTTCAGCAGGATAATGCACGACCGCATGTTGCAGGTCCTGTACGGGCCTTTCTGGATTCGGAAAATGTTCGACTACTGCCCTGGCCAGCACATTCTCCAGATCTCTCACCAACTAAAAACGTCTGGTTAACGGTGGCCGAGCAACTGGCTCGTCACAATACGCCAGTCACTACTCTTGATGAACTATGGTATCTTGTTGAAGCTGCATGGGCAGCTGTACCTGTATACGCCATCCAAGCTCTGTTTGACTCAATGCCCAGGCGTATCAAGGGCGTTATTACGGCCAGAGGTGGTTGTTCTGGGTACTGATTTCTCAGGATCTATGCACTCAAATTGCGTGAAAATGTAATCACATGTCAGTTCTAGTATATTTGTCCAATGAGTACCCGTTTATCATCTGCATTTCCTCTTGGTGTAGCAATTTTAATGGCCAGTAGTGTAGATGTAAGCAGAAAGAAATATGGGGGTGAGGGGGATTGTGTTCGGCTCCTGTGCTCCCCCCACAAGTTGGCCCGTCATGATGGTTGATGACACAGAGAAAGAGGAAGAAAAGCGGGATGTTGCAAGTGGAATTGCTGAGGTGTGGTGGTATGCTGGCAGCGCAAGCAGAGCTGACAGTGTGCTAACGAAACGGAACGCGGAGCCCTGTTGCGTACGCTACGGCGGAACTGGCTTTCGCTTTCTTCCAGCGGTCGTGAGTCACGGCCGGATACGCTTATCTGGCCAGGCAAGCAGACACTCGCTCGCGTCGGCGGACATTCCTGGCTATTACGAGCCGCCGAGCGTCCGGGAAGCGGCAGGCGCGGCCTCGCGGGCAGGGCAGCCCGGAGGTGGTGGACCTGCCTCCGCCCGCTGACGACATCAGCACTCGGGTGTCCGCATTGTCGCGTGACTCACACGGCGGCTGCTGCGACATTAATATTTCTGGCCGACCCGCTGCCGAGCAGATGTCGAGGACGGCGCGAGGAGCGCGCCCGTCGAAAAAGCAGAGGACGCGGCGGCGGCTCCGTCCCGTTGTCACTTAAAAGGAGTTACAGCCGTACACGATTCCCTGCCGCGTCGCCGTCGACTCGCGACAGCCGCAGTAAACTGCTACAAATTTACAGCACCGTAAATCAGCGGGGGAATCCCCGTCCTGTCCGAGGCCCGCAGCGCCTCATTTTATGAACGCGCGCCTGACGTACGACCTTCCCGAAAGCGGAGCAGTCGCCGTCTTACTACACGGCTGTTGCTGAAGTAAATGGTTCGTGACTCTACACAAACAAAATGGCGCCGAATGTAGAAAACCGTCTCGCCATCCATCACTCCCCCAGATAATCGAAACTTCGCCGGGTCAAATAGGGGTCGAAATCAAGGGACACCTATTTTGGCTCACGTGCGAACGCTCAATAGTTCCTGAGAAAATGATAAAACTTTGACGCTACTCCATCATTACGCACGCGCAACGTTAAGCGGGTAGATCCGCCGCGAACGGTACTGATTAAAGCTCTGTATAAAGGAAAGTATGGCCATCCTATTGCCCTGTGTTTGCTGCTGTCCGCAGTTCATGTTTGGCTGAGACCGCCTCACGTGACACTAGCAGCCACTGTGGCCCCATGCGTTACGTATGAGACATAGGAAGCGTCGTGTATTTTCGAAGTTTTAAGTAGAATAGTGTTTCAGTGCTGTGCTTTTGGCTGTTCGTTTCAAGGCGAAAAGGGAGGAAAATGTACAGCATTACTTTCAAATGGTTCAAATGGCGCTGAGCACTATGGGACTTAACATCTGAGGACATCAGTCTCCTAGAACTTAGAACTAATTAAATCTAACTAACCGAAGGACATCACACACATCCACGCCCGAGGCAGGAGAATTACTTTCGAAGGGAGATATGCAACTAATATGGTTTAAACTTATATTTAGGATGCTCACAGCAATAAACTGTACTTTGTTCCACACAATATAATGAAAAAAAAAAGAAAGATTTGCACTATGAAAGTACCAATACTACGACCTTTCAGTGAGTAATCATTAACGTTACCAGGAGATTATTATTACTGTTGCAACCTTGTCGCTAATCTACATCATATTAATAGGAATTCACTTGTTACTGTTTCCTACAGCCTACTTTTGATCGTAGGCCTAGTTTTATTTTTTTTATTTATCTATTTTTTATTTTTTTAAATAAAATGTGTGTGAAATCTTATGGGACTTAACTGCTAAGGTCATCAGTCCCTAAGCGTACACACTACTCAATCTAAATTAGCCTAAGGACAAACACACACACCCATGCCCGAGGGAGGAATCGAATCTCCGCCGGGACCAGCCGCACAGTCCATGACTGTAGCGCCCAGACCGCTCGGCTAATCCCGTGCGGCCTAGTTTTATTCGAACATATTTTAAAAGTATTGCACTCAATTGTACTTCCGTAATCATTCTCCTAATGTCACACAACAATCTGCAGACAAAATTATACGTTACAGATCTGACAAAAATACACTTCTGGAAATGGAAAAAAGAACACATTGACACCGGTGTGTCAGACCCACCATACTTGCTCCGGACACTGCGAGAGGGCTCTACAACCAATGATCACACGCACGGCACAGCGGACACACCAGGAACCGCGGTGTTGGCCGTCGAATGGCGCTAGCTGCGCAGCATTTGTGCACCGTCGCCGTCAGTGTCAGCCAGTTTGCCGTGGCATACGGAGCTCCATCGCAGTCTTTAACACTGGTAGCATGCCGCGACAGCGTGGACGTGAACCGTATGTACAGTTGACGGACTTTGAGCGAGGACGTATAGTGGGCATGCGGAAGGCCGGGTGGACGTACCGCCGAATTGCTCAACACGTGGGGCGTGAGGTCTCCACAGTACATCGATGTTGTCGCCAGTGGTCGGCGGAAGGTGCACGTGCCCTTCGACCTGGGACCGGACCGCAGCGACGCACGGATGCACGCCAAGACCGTAGGATCCTACGCAGTGCCGTAGGGGACCGCACCGCCACTTCCCAGCAAATTAGGGACACTGTTGCTCCTGGGGTATCGGCGAGGACCATTCGCAACCGTCTCCATGAAGCTGGGCTACGGTCCCGCACACCGTTAGGCCGTCTTCCGCTCACGCCCCAACATCGTGCAGCCCGCCTCCAGTGGTGTCGCGACAGGCGTGAATGGAGGGACGAATGGACACGTGTCGTCTTCAGCGATGAGAGTCGCTTCTGCCTTGGTGCCAATGATGGTCGTATGCGTGTTTGGCGCCGTGCAGGTGAGCGCCACAATCAGGACTGCATACGACCGAGGCACACAGGGCCAACACCCGACATCATGGTGTGGGGAGCGATCTTCTACACTGGCCGTACACCACTGGTGATCGTCGAGGGGACACTGAATAGTGCGCGGTACATCCAAACCGTCATCGAACCCATCGTTCTACCATTCCTAGACCGGCAAGGGAACTTGCTGTTCCAACAGGACAATGCACGTCCGCATGTATCCCGTGCCACCCAACGTGCTCTAGAAGGTGTAAGTCAACTACCCTGACCAGCAAGATCTCCGGATCTGTCCCCCATTGAGCATGTTTGGGACTGGATGAAGCGTCGTCTCACGCGGTCTGCACGTCCAGCACGAACGCTGGTCCAACTGAGGCGCCAGGTGGAAATGGCATGGCAAGCCGTTCCACAGGACTACATCCAGCATCTCTACGATCGTCTCCATGGGAGAATAGCAGCCTGCATTGCAGCGAAAGGTGGATATACACTGTACTAGTGCCGACATTGTGCATGCTCTGTTGCCTGTGTCTATGTGCCTGTGGTTCTGTCAGTGTGATCATGTGATGTATCTGACCCCAGGAATGTGTCAATAAAGTTTCCCCTTCCTGGGACAATTAATTCACGGTGTTCTTATTTCAATTTCCAGGAGTGTATAAAGCTTGCGGAATCATATAGCCACTTCTATTTACTAAGGAACCACGCATATGTATTTGAATCCAATGCTTTATTTCGTATAACAAAAGAGACATTGGGCGAATTTTCGTAGTACCGAGTAGCAGGAACAAGAAGTAAGTCAATGTAGAGCTTCAAATTAGCGATGGATATTTCCTTGCACTTGCGAACTAATATTGGTTCACTTTTGTCCTGTTGACTATTGGACTGGACCAATTTAACGCTAATCACGAAAACAGCTGTTCAAACTCGATACCGCAACAAGAACTGCGAAAACTGCTTTTGCTATTAATAAAGGACAGCAGGGAAAACCTGTTTCCTGCTCGCCACAACAAATGCTTTTCGACTCATTTAGTTAAATTTGTTGAGATTTTTTGTTGCTAAATATACGACACGTTCCGTTTCAAGCCACTGATCAGTTTCAGCGGTGCATGAGACGGCTGAGTGCACTTATTTAATATACACGGCTGAATATGCTGCTGAGGTCAATGTATCATCAGCGGCGCAGCGGACCCAAAATGGCGGCCACTTGCAAGCTGCCCATACTTTTCCTATACAGAGCTTTAGTACTGGTCTAGCGCGACAGCCATCTAGCAGTAGAACGGGTGAGAGTACGAAAATTAGCACACACATTATCCGCGCGCCAGAATAGAGAGCGGCTCGAAACTGCTGCCAGTCTGCGCATGCGCACTAGGTACCGATAACTCGTGCATGCGTAGAAGGGGGTGCCGCAGTGCTTCCTGCTTGTTATTTGCTTATTGTTCGATGGCTAGTAGCTAATTTCAGATTTTCGTGTTGGGGATTTTCCGCGTTTTTTTTTTCAGTAACCAGGTTTTCATAAACGCAGAAAAAGCTTTTTTTTGGCAGTAGACTTTCTTTTATACTAGCTGTCTGTGAAAGTATTTTTTCTTTTGATTACTTCGTATTATAGAAGTGAAATGTGTGACCCGCTGTATCGTAATACGGTACTTTGGCAATCGTTTCATTCTGAGTAATATGCATATAACGTTACACGGTGATTTTCGACACTTCCTTACGAAAGTCCATGTTTGATTTGATTGCATCTCTTGCTTTATTTCAGCATGCCAGAAAAGAGAAACTGGCAGTGATGGCGAGAAATTCCGTGCAGTTTCGCGCAGTGTGACAGACGAGGACTGCAAAACTCTTAAGTAGCGCATTGCACGTTGCAGTCCATTTTCCAAACTTGGAAAAATAACGCAAGAGCAACTTTAAGTATTGGTCCTTTAAAGTGTTTCACATTGCAGGACATATACCCACAAGAACTTTTGAAATGGTGGGCTGTACTATTCTGTGGCTAAAAGCCAACTCTTAAAAGATTCCCCAGTCGGCACGAAACGTAATGTTACAACCAGCCTGCAATATGACAGGGCATGTACTGGTATTTTATCAGTGATCTAGGCTGGTATGATCACAAAACATATAAACATGTGATTTAATTCTTACTTTCAAGAAGGTGAGATAGCCTCCCTCATGACAGTGTCACACCTGCAAATTCCATCTTTTATCATAGACAGCATCTTCTCGAAGCAGGCCATGTCCATCCTCACGAAGTTCCGAAATTCTTGCTGATCTTCGGGCCTCAGCTCTTTCGTAAACAATATAATCCCCTGCCTTCATTCATTCTTTTCTGCCAGGGTCGAACTCAACAACGTCTGGCTTTTGGTTTCGTCGTCGTTCTGCCCTAATCCGAAGATTTACTCTCACTGCCTGGGCAATAGCTCCAAAAACAAGTGGGTCCTCCATGTGCAAATTTTAATTTAGATATGCATGTACCTGTGGAACCAAGTGTCTAATATAAAACTAACTGCTGAGTCTGTAATTCAGAACAGTAGTAAGCTACATAATAGAATAACAATTAATTAATAAATAATGATAAAAAACAATTTCTTATTAAATAGGAACCCTGAGCTCACATAAATAATTTGAACGAACATTACAAGAGATCAGATGGTGCTACGTTTCGCGCGTTATTGCCGTCTGCTGCGCATGTGCGCCAGGTATATCACGTGTGGATGGTGTAAAAATAAGAGGTCTACCTGAACCAGCCTGTAGTTACAGATATTCAGGCTTGGGGCGCTGGTGCATAGATGTACGGTTTATGCCCGTCGTGTAATATGGGCTTTACGCTGCTGAGCTGGTAGCGTAGCAGTTAAGAACATGGTTCGAATCTGTCCGCCCAGTGTTCACACAAAATGGTTCAAATAGCTCTGAGCACTATAGGACTTAACATCTGACGACGTCAGTCCCCTAGAACTTAAAACTACCTAAACCTCACTAACCAAACTAACATTGCACACATCCATGCCCGGGGCAGAATTCGAACCTGCGACGTAGCGGTCGCGCGGTTCCAGACTGAAGCGCCTAGAACCGCTCGGCCACTGCGGCCGGCTCAGCCGCGCGGTATTAGCCGAGCGGTCTCAGGAGCTGCAGTCATGGACTGCGGCTGGTCCCGACGGAGGTTCGAGTCCTCCCTCGGGCACGGGTGCGTGTGTGTTTGTCCTTACGATAATTTAGGTTGAGTAGTGTGTAAGCTTAGGGACTGATGACCTTCACAGTTAAGTCCCATAAGATTTCACACACATTTGTGGCCGGCTCACATCAAAACTCGTAATTTTTTCCCCTTTACTGGTCACGGAAGTATGTGACATTAATATTGACAAAGGAAATGAACAGTTCGAGTTTCTAGGTATTCAGATAGATAGTAAACTGTCGTGGAAAGACCACATTCAGGATCCTGTTCAAAGACTTAATGCTACCATTTTTACTATTCGATCGGTATCTGAAGTAACTGATCGTTCATCACTGAAAGTACTCTACTTTCCTTATTTTCATTCGATTATGTCGTATGGTATTACATTTTGGGATAACTCTTCCCATTCTCAACGGACATTTTTGGCTCAGAAACGGGCGATTCGGGCAAAAAGTGGTGTAAGTTCGCGACTCTCTCGTCGATCCCTGTTCACTAGGATGGGTATTCTGACATTGGCCTCTCAATATATATATTCTTTACTGTTGTTTTTTGTTAACGATATCAGATTATTCCCAAGAATCAGCAGCTTTCACTCTGTCAATACTGGGCAGAAATCCAGTCTGCATTTGGATCGCACTTGCTTGACCCTTGTGCAGAAAGGTGTGCAGTGTACTGCTGCATCCATTTCAATAAACTACCACAAGAATTCAAAAATCTTAGCAATAATCCACTCGCTTTCAAATCGAAACTGGAGAGTTTCCTCATGGGTCACTACTTCTATTCTGTCGAGAATTTCCTTGGAAATTTAAACTGATTCCTATGCTATATTGTTGATTGCGTTTACTTAAACTTGTGACTTGTCTTTTTTGGGTTCATAGAGATTTTATTTTATCTGTTATTACTTATATATTGTAATTTCATGTACTGACACGTTCCAAGACCCTGGAGATTTGCACCTCAGTTTGGTCCTACGGATCTAGTAGTCTAAAATAAAAAATAAAATAAAAGGAAGTATGCATTTCAAATCTTATTTATTTATTTACATAGTTTACACGCTCATTGGAACACTAAACTTAAGCATTATACAACAGAGCCTACAGTGAATAAGTTTAGGTCTTCGCAGTCAACAGTTTCTTCCTTTTCCAAAACTTCTTCAATCGAAATCGTCTGGATGCTCGTTCTTCAGCAGATACGACGTACTTCTTCCGTTGTGATGTTTTGAATGTCAGTCCAATGTATTTGTTCTTCAACAGCCGCTTCTCTTCTCTATGTTCAATCTGATGACTGTTAATATTCATTTCATTTAGATCCATTTGTACTTCTTTAACCCAGTTGTTTTATGTTTCAGTGTTCCAAAAGTACTTAAAGAGTTGTTTCAGGAGTCTAGTATTCGGTACGCGAGAACTGTGACCACAAAATGCAACTCCTCTTCTTCGCATTGTATCAGCAAATGGATTCACTTTCTTAGTAGACCATCGAACTGGGCAAGAGTTTCCACTGACCATTAACTTGGTGTCTTTTATTGATAATCGTTCGGAGTATTCTTCTATCAACTTTCTGCAGTTTATCAGTTGTTCCTTGAGTGTTTAGTTTCAATAATGTTTCATTTGAATACGTTGTCGCCGGTTTAACAACGGAGAAATAATGCCGAGGTTTAGCATTTATTGAAAGAGATCGTTTCTTGTAAGTTGCTCACGTAGTTCTCTGTGCTCAATGTAGTTTTAATGTTCTACTGTTTATTGATGCTGTTTCATTGGCATTGCAAGTAGTGACTTCAACGACATATTTTAACTTTTTTATCATCTTAATTTATTGAGCATTGTGAAGTATAATATGGGGTGTGCCAACTGGTAAGGTTGACATCATTTCCGTTTTCTAAAAGAAAATTGTAGTCCCATCTTTGCCACTAATCGTTCTACTTCTTCTATGTGAAATTCTGCTCCAACGATACTGTTTGCTAACAACACCAAATAATCTGCAAATGCAAGATAGTTAAGTCGAATCTTTCTTCAGATCTTAACAGATTGTGGATATATCTTGTTTCATTCGCACATGATTTTCTGCAGCGCACAGTTAAATAGTAATAGAGACAATCCATCACCTTGTCGAAGGCCAATTGGAATCTCAAAAGGTTCAGAGATTTCGTTTGTATATCTTACTCTAGATTTAGTATTTCGAAGAGTGACCGCAATAAGGTTGACATGCACCTGTGGAATGTCAGAAGTTTGAATGTGGTAGGAAAACTAGAAAACGTGAAAATGGAAGTGTAAAGGCTAAGTTTAGATCTAGTGGGGTCATTGAAGTGGAATGGAAATAAGTTAAGGACTTCTGGTCAGACGATTAAAGGGTAAATTAACTGCAGCAGAAAGTGGTACAACGGGAGCAGTACTCTTTATGAACAGGAAGGTACGGGAGAGAGTGAGTCAATGTGAACGGTTCAGTGATAGTATCAGATTCTTCAGGAACCAACGTTGACACAATATTCGGGCATACATGCCGACGTCGCAGGCAGAAGACAAAGATACAGAGAAAGTATATGAGGATACTGAACGGGTAATTCAGTACATAAAGGGAGATGAGAATGTAATGAAGATGGTGGATTGCAATGTGGTTTTAGGGGAAGGAATAGAAGAAGGAGTTAGGGGACAACATGAGAATGGTTGTTTGAACGAGAGAGGATATTAAATGAGTTCTGCAATAAGTTTCAACTAGTAATAGAATTCAACTAGTAGTAGAATCACAAGAGTAGGTATACGCTAGAACCTCGTTTATCTGGACTACGTTGGACCTTATGTAATTTGGACTAACGAAAACCCTTATAACCCGGAAATATACTACATGCAAAAACTCTAATATGGACTAAAATATACAAACATTTTATTTTGGATCCAACAGAAAACACGTTTTTGGCAATTAAACTCTATAGTTACTGTAGTCTTCTCAAGTTTACTTACTGAAATAGTGTGTAAGTTTCTTCTGTTTCAGACTTGTGTGGCGTTTGAGAACGGCACGATCGAGTAGACGCATCACTAACATCAGTTCGGCTGGAGTTGTTTCCGGCTGATGTTTCAGGTAAACTATTACTTTTTCCCGCTGTGCCGTTGCCTCCGCATGAGGCATTACCTCTTCCCCTGAAATATTACTTTCCTTGACAACTTCACCATCACTGTCGTTCTCTGTATTACAACAGGCGACAATACAAATTTCGTCATCAGTCGTCATGGCGTAATAAGCATCACTGTCATTCTGCAACCACGCGTCTACGTCACAATGGTCTACATTCGAACAACCAGAAATGTTTGAATATTTTAAGGGATTCAGAGGTGTTGAGGACTTCACAAACTTCAGTGGTGGGATTACAAATATCAGGCCCTGCTGTTTTCCACGCTTCAGAATCCATAGCTCAGTAACTTGATCCCAAGAAAATGCAACGACAAGGATCATTTCTTTGATATTTACCAATTTCAGAAATCATGGAGACTCTTCCCTCTTCTTCAATAATTTAGCCAAGAGCTGTCTTCCGCATGCACGTTTGATGTTCGTCAGTTAATCCAGTCTGACACAGCTGATGTTCTTACGCCATATTATGTAGCTATATTTTTCAGCAGTTCTACTTTGTTTGTTATGTTTAGTGCTTCCAACTTCTTACCCATCGAACCAACCACTTCCTTCCGCTTTGAAACCATTGTACTCGCACACAGTCAAACCAGTGGAGCAAAGTGTCCTTGATAACTGTTGCACTTTTAAGTTGATAACTATAGAACTCAGGTACGGTAATGTACTTAATTTCTTCACTATTCCTGTTATGAACACCAAAAGCACAGAAATAAAGCCGCAAAAGTGAACGTAATCACAATCGACAAGTATAAACAATCAAATCTTAACTCGCGACAACAACAGAATAAAATGGTGCTTATGCAAGCGGTCTCCGCCATCGTGAACAAGTCTGCGGAAACGATCTGACAATGTGACTGCTCAAAAAATCCATTTTTTTTGCTTGCTATGCGTAGTAACTGAATTGTGAAGGGACGTGGAACGTGGCCAGTCTATTATGCAATGCGCATTAAAGAAAAAGTCCAAATGTTAGTAAAACAAACAATTTTGAAATCAGGAGAAAAGAATAATTCGATCTTTTGGTAATTTTCACTCCAAATCCCTTGAAAAGAAATAAATGTATCAATGTGATTAAAATTAGAGAAAACGCACTTACATGAACTGATACCAGAAATGCTAAACATCCCATGCAGTAATTAACATTTGAGAACTGGAAATTAGTGCTGGATATGAATTCCAACACGGAAGTCCAGCTTACACTAAGCAGTTACATTACTCGTTGAGGCAAATTCATCATTTCTCACAACACACTGGAAACGGTTTACTGAGAGCTACGAGAATGAAGAGCCACAATTGATACAGAATATAAAACTTCATGGTAGATGTAGCGGCTCCTTGGCAAAGCCGATACTGTGCAGTAATTGGAAAGCTTAATAATAAAGTCAGTCTTCGACAGTTTTCCTTAGCTAGCTACATTCTGAAGTCACAGCTTTATCATAAGGGCTTCAGTTGTTAAGTAATGACCGTCTAGTGTGTTGACATCACAATGAAAATCGTTACAAAACTAAAGCCTTGATGACGACACTGTGATTTCTACAGAAAGGCGAAGTAAAAAACGCTCTTGAAAAGAAAGTAAATGGTTTTTATTATTACGTTTTACAGAATTTGTCCGCCCCTCGTGGTCTCGCGGTAGCGTTCTCGCTTCCCGAGCACGGGGTCCCGGGTTCGATTACCGGCGGGGTCACGGATTTTTCCTGCCTCGAGATGACTGGGTGTTGTTGTGTCGCCTTCATCATCATCATTCATCCCCATTACGGTCGGAGGAAGGCAACGGCAAACCACCTCCATTAGGACCTTGCGGGCCTCCCGCATCGATCCCCTACGCTCTGTAAAGAAGCATGGGATTTCATTTCCCTTTTTTTCATTTACAGAATATGAAACGTTAATTCTTTGACTTTTTTCCTTTTAAAACCTTGATTTTGCAATTAATTGCTGTCACATTTGTTCGCACATAGTATTATAAAATATGACCGCTGAAATACCATTAACACAGCTCAGCAACAGAGCACAGCCTCGCAGCAGGCAGGCACTATTGGCTGTTGGGAAGTCAGTCTCGCCGAATTCGTTCGTTCTCCACCACTCTGGTGGGCACTAATGAAGATTTCCCCAGCCGACGGAATGCACATCTGTTTATCGTCGGAACAGGATTTGCACGTACAAATCCAATAATTACTTCACGCTAATGGAACGTGAAGCGGGTAGGGAGCAGAGAGGCAAAGTCCTCAAACATGCTGCAGCGCGTCGGGCTTCTCAAAACACTCCACAATTCTCAGAATTTTACGTAAGCCTAATTCTTCCCAGAAAATAATTTATCCTTTCAAACTCACCATCAAGCACATTATGTAAAATTACAAAGTATTGCAGTTTACTCGCGAAACCTGAAAAGAAAAAAAAAAAAACTTATTGCTTTATTTTTATGAAGCAGTGTTTCACATATTTACTTGTGACACTGCTTTTGAGAACTCGTATTATGCTTCCATTTTCACACAATTATGTCGGTGATGAGCCTTTTGGTTTAACTAAGAAACAAATCAAATAAAGTACTATGATATATGCAACTAAAAATAATTCAAATAAAGTAATATAATATATACAGCTGACATGAATTAATAATTACGAAAAACGTAATGGAGACTCAACTTACTATTTTGGAATAACGTAAATTCTGTTACTGAACAGTTCCCTATCTTCTTCTAACAAGGTACCCCAAGTGAGAAATGCCGTCGGCACAATAAAAGCTACAGCAGGCTTTCTTGGGAAACACCCAAAATATCGAATTTTACGGCTGTCAAATTTGGTGCGTCTCCAACGTCTCTGTGTGGACACAGGTGGGTAGAGTGTCATGAAGCTGTCCGTTAGTTCGCTGAAAACTTTGATGTGATGGTGGAAGCGTTGGACCAAATGGCCACATGGAGACACTAACGACAGCTAGCACAACATCCTGTTTATCATTAGCTTTAAAGGATTCTATGTCCATTCGGGATTCGATGCAAGGAAATTCAAATTATCTGGAACTGGTTTCGAGTGAACGTATCGTCTCTCATCTCAGTTCAGACTGCTAGACGCGAATTTCTTTCCAACGTGCTTGGAGCAGAGAAGAAAGGAAGACTTCTAGTCTCGGAGCTATAGTGTCTGCACCTCGTCACTGAAATCATCTGACCCACGGGTCTAACCATGTGGCTACTTCGGATGCAGTATATTTTGGAATATGTGTCCTTGACTAAAAGCTGGTTGACATTGTGCAGAGATTTTCACATGCAGTTTTCGAAGTGTTGAAGCTTCCAGCTCTTGTCCGAGACGCAGTCGTACCCATATTGTCAGAAGAGGAGCAACTGAACTGTCACCAACCTTTTCCAATATGCTTGCAATAATCAGCAACAACATCTCTAAGGAATCCTTGCTTCACTCTGAAGCCACCATGTGGTGACAGAAAGGGACTGACTGTATAAGTTGGCTATAATTTCGCACCTTACAAGCACACATCCACATACTTTGCCGTGATCTACAAACATCATTAGGTATCATGTGATAGGTTGTACATCGTATATATGAATATATAAAGGAGACTGACATTGTCACGTACGTCTTGTAAATAATTGTTAACGCTTATTGCATGAAAGGTGCTGGAGTGTCTTTACAACAAAAACGGCGTAATTAATGATTGCCTATACTAGTAGAGGTTGGAACGCCAGTGGAGATGAAACGGCAGGCTGAACTGAAGCTCTGGGTGGAAGGCCCGCACAGGTGTAGGTCCTGCTTAAACACAGGAAATAGCAAGACGGACGTCATAGCACCTAAGCGCTGGAGGAGTCGCGACCGACCGATATTGTCGCCGAACCGGAAGGATTATACTTCGGAAACGCTGAAAATCTTGGACGCAGGTGAGAGGAACGAAGAAGCGGCACCTCAGAAACCACGCAGGCTGGGTTATTTCCAAGGATTTTTACTCAGAAGCGTACCATTGTACGAGTATAGGTTTTTCCTCGCAAACTTTCCACGGTGGACCACAAATGACTAAAATATGGTTGGTGGCGTCGGAAGAATCTGTAGAGAGAGAGAATATTCCGTGGTTTCGGGAATATGATTTGTTTTCGGAATTACGATGGTGGGGACCGAGCCTTGCTGGGAAGACAGCATTGGAGAGACGAGGCCTTCCGTTTTGAGCTCTTGTGTGTAACGGTCGCTCAGTATCAGCTTCTTGTTGGTACGGACGGATTTGCTGTCTTTCCACTCACGAGATTTTATAGTTACAACGGTTAGGCACTGTACCACTGTACTGTTGTGAACTTATACGATTCTGAACTTCACCTCCGGGTTGGAAGCCGTCGTTGAGTACGCAGCGTTCAGTGATTGAGATCACTTCTTCTGCCCATACTTAAGTAGAGATGTTATCTGAACTCCGTCCTTGTGACTGGGAGTTCGCGTTTCTCGTCTGGAGAACACAAAGAGGAGAAGACACTATTAGAGTATGGTAGTCAGAGGACCGCCTTCAGCCGTCCTACTCTTTGAAAGAGTTTATTTTTTGGCCGGAGTTCTTCCATCGTCGCAGAAGTGTACGAGAACCATCACTCCGACGCACCGGAAGCAGTACATTCGGTGATATTGCTAACTGCTTTGGCTTATTAGGGGCTATAAGGCTAAACAGCTGTGATCACGCAGCATTTATCTCCACTGACGTTGAACTCCATTGTTGATCATCTTTAAAAGTAGTGTCTTTTTGTGTTTGGTACATAGATGATGTCAGCCATTTCATGTTATTTATATTAGATCGGGCAGTCATAATAAAAAGGGCAGAGTTGGTCAATGGATGAGTAATTTTAGTTAGGAAATACACTCCTGGAAATGGAAAAAAGAACACATTGACACCGGTGTGTCAGACCCACCATACTTGCTCCGGACACTGCGAGAGGGCTGTACAAGCAATGATCACACGCACGGCACAGCGGACACACCAGGAACCGCCGTGTTGGCCGTCGAATGGCGCTAGCTGCGCAGCATTTGTGCACCGCCGCCGTCAATGTCAGCCAGTTCGCCGTGGCATACGGAGCTCCATCGCAGTCTTTAACACTGGTAGCATGCCGCGACAGCGTGGACGTGAACCGTATGTGCAGTTGACGGACTTTGAGCGAGGGCGTATTGTGGGCATGCGGGAGGCCGGGTGGACGTACCGCCGAATTGCTCAACACGTGGGGCGTGAGGTCTCCACAGTACATCGATGTTGTCGCCAGTGGTCGGCGGAAGGTGCACGTGCCCGTCGACCTGGGACCGGACCGCAGCGACGCACGGATGCACGCCAAGACCGTAGGATCCTACGCAGTGCCGTAGGGGACCGCACCGCCACTTCCCAGCAAATTAGGGACACTGTTGCTCCTGGGGTATCGGCGAGGACCATTCGCAACCGTCTCCATGAAGCTGGGCTACGGTCCCGCACACCGTTAGGCCGTCTTCCGCGCACGCCCCAACATCGTGCAGCCCGCCTCCAGTGGTGTCGCGACAGGCGTGAATGGAGGGACGAATGGAGACGTGTCGTCTTCAGCGATGAGAGTCGCTTCTGCCTTGGTGCCAATGATGGTCGTATGCGTGTTTGGCGCCGTGCAGGTGAGCGCCACAATCAGGACTGCATACGACCGAGGCACACAGGGCCAACACCCGGCATCATGGTGTGGGGAGCGATCTCCTACACTGGCCGTACACCACTGGTGATCGTCGAGGGGACACTGAATAGTGCACGGTACATCCAAACCGTCCTCGAACCCATCGTTCTACCATTCCTAGACCGGCAAGGGAACTTGCTGTTCCAACAGGACAATGCACGTCCGCATGTATCCCGTGCCACCCAACGTACTCTAGAAGGTGTAAGTCAACTACCCTGGCCAGCAAGATCTCCGGATCTGTCCCCCATTGAGCATGTTTGGGACTGGATGAAGCGTCGTCTCACGCGGTCTGCACATCCAGCACGAACGCTGGTCCAACTGAGGCGCCAGGTGGAAATGGCATGGCAAGCCGTTCCACAGGACTACATCCAGCATCTCTACGATCGTCTCCATGGGAGAATAGCAGCCTGCATTGCTGCGAAAGGTGGATATACACTGTACTAGTGCCGACATTGTGCATGCTCTGTTGCCTGTGTCTATGTGCCTGTGGTTCTGTCAGTGTGATCATGTGATGTATCTGACCCCAGGAATGTGTCAATAAAGTTTCCCCTTCCTGCGACAATGAATTCACGGTGTTCTTATTTCAATTTCCAGGCGTGTATAAACATTTGTAATAAAGATTGTTTTTAATATACAATAAATGCATAAGCAGCAACAACGTTTATCATTTAATATAATTAGTTCCCTTAATCATTCCTTTATGTTGAGGTTGTAATTTATATGTTAAAGAGATCCTAAGATCTGCTTCAGAGGGTAGTCAGACAGGGCCAAATCTTCATTGGAGCGTTTATTATTTTCCGTTGCGCACAGTCATTTAACACCCGCCTGCAGTAGCATCTTGGAACTGAATGAACAGTCATCCCAGTGAGAAGCTTCCGTCATCAGCTTTTGACGCGCTGCAGGCAAGGATGTTTTCAGGCCGAAGTGACACAGTCTGCCGTTTGGGGCTCCAAGCTGAGAGGGGCACCAGAGGCGTCACAACTTGCAAGATTTCTATACAGGACGTATCACTCTTCGTAGCAGCCACTTGGGGTGCCAAGCAGAGAGTTGCGTCTTGGATACAGCACGTATCACAATTATCAGTGAAAACTGACCTCGGTGAAAGTGGACGAGGGAAAAGAATGGGGGAGGGGACGCCAAATGACAAGTTGCTTGTGTGGAAAAATGTTCGTGAACCGACCCTGGCTGCAGTCCTGGAGCATGGACGACTACCAGCTTGTACATGGTCTCCCACATGGCCGCGCGGGGTAGACGCGCTGTCTTAGTCGCATTGTCACGGTTCGCGCTGCTCCGCCCGTCGGTGGTTCGAGTCCTCCCTCGGTCGTGGGTGTGTGTGTTGTCCTTCGCGTAAGTTAGTTTTTAGTTAGATTAAGTAGAGCGTAAGCTTAGGGACTGCTGACCTCAGCAGTTTGGTCCCATAAGACTTTCCCACAAATTTCAATTTTCCCACTTGTCAGCGACAATACCAGTTAGCAGTGCTTCAGCTAAGACGTCAGTTTCTTCTCTTCGTAGGCTAAAGAGTTACACGGGGTCAAATGTGGACCAAGCCCGACTGAGAGGCTTAACTTTGCTACACATTTACAGAGATGTTGGTGTTAAGATGTAAGTAGGCTGTTTAGGTTTTTATGTTGGTAACGCCACGTAGCGCTCTACATGAAAATCACTGACTGTGCTGTGTGCAGTCTGTGGCTGGTTGACTCATTGTTGGAATATTCGCTTGTGTAGTGTTGGGCAGTTGGATGTGAACAGCGCGTAGCGTTGAGCAGTTGGAGTTGAGCCGCCAGCAGTGGTGGTTATGGAGAGGGAGATGCCAGAGTTTTGAGCGGACGATCTGGAAGTGTGTCCGCGAGAAACATTGTTTGTTCTCAATCAAAATTTTTCATTTGCTAACTATACCTATCAGTAGTTAGCGCCTTCAGCAGTTAGAATCTTTTATTTAGCTGGCAGTATTGGCGCTTGCTGTATTGCAGTAGTTCGAGTAAGGAAGATTTTTGTGAGGTAAGTGATTCATGAAAGGTATAGGTTATTGTCAGTCAGGGCCATTCTTTTGTAGGGTTTATTGAAAGTCAGATTGCGTTGCGCTAAAAATATTGTGTGTCAATTTAGTGTTGATCAGAAAAAGTAAAGAGAGAAATGTCTGAGTACGTTCAGTTTTACTCAGCTGTCTCTGTATCAAATAACGTAGAAGTTTACCAGCACAGTAATTCATAATTTTCTAAGGGAACGTTTCAAAGACAGTGCATGTGAAAGTGTTGTTAATAAAACTTCTCTAAGACTGAACTGTATGTGACTGCTTTAGTCTTTAATAAAACTTGCATCTGACTGCGTATTTAACTGAACTGAACTTTATCTGACTGCATGAAAATATTTTTGGAAAATTAATACTCAAAATACACATCTGACTGCATGAAAGTTTAGTGGTAAAAAATAAATGAAAGTCACCAACCTGCATCTGACTGCGTCTGTGGACTTAGCTCGTGCACCCCTTCCCGTTTAGCCGATAATAAAACATATATTCAACTCAGCCGTAGTGCAATGGCATAAAATTATCATTCTAGATAACTTTACTCATTTTGGCCCTGTTTGTTACTTAATAAAAATTCTGTCCTGATCTGAATAATTTGACAACTGTGCAATGGAATATAGATTATTTTACTCTGATAAATGAAATTATTGGCTTTGCTCATGGGAACTTTACTTTAATGTACCTTTTGGTTCAATGCAAGCACAGGATGCGGAGAACGACATAAGGTGTGAGATGAAACTCTAATTTTATCTAAAAAATATTTATTGTTCAAACTTTCAAGGCACATGTGAAAAACTAAAAAAAACTTCTACATGTAATTGGGAGTTTCGTCAAAAGTAAAAAAATGAATTTGCTGTGTTAACCGGTAAGATCGTCCTTCGACTGCTATTCTTCTAGAATTTAAGCACGAGAATTTTCCGAAGTTGTATTTAACAATCTTCTAGTCAAATTCTGAGGGATGACTGTTTATTTCTCGAATTAAAAGCTGTATTACTGCAAAGGGTGTACTTTTCTTTTTTTATGTCAGCCCTAAATATCCTAAATCTGGTAATTGGTAAGTAAAACTACCATTAATAGCTTACTTAGGTAGTAATCTACGACAGCTTCACATCATTGGAAAATTTGTTTGCCACCAACCACCTCGTTCCCTGGATTCCATCCCGGATCCGTCCCTGCATCGTAGAGACTGTCTTTGTGCTCTGAGGTTGCTATTTTTGATCGCCATCTTTGAATTTGATCTTATAGAGACTGTCCTCATATTCTCAGGTAGCAATCATGGATTGTCATCTTGGACCGTGATGTCGTAGAGACAGTCCTCGTGTTCCCAGGTCCGCCATCTTGAAATTTTTTAATTTCACACCAACAGCACGATGCCGTACTTGAATTTATTGCCATTCTGTATGTAGGACAACAGCTCTACTTCCAACACTGACAGCTTAGAAGTGGGGAAAATCTGCAGCACAGCTGAGCTACAATTTTTCAGTCTCCTGCCATATCGTACACAAGGCCACTGGACTATGTCAAAGGGGAGAAATCTGGCGACAGTGCATGACATCATTAATGGCATCTGAGGGATGAGGAAATCTGGCAACAGTGCAGACTGTCCACTAACTGGTACAGCCATACTACTCTTGGTCGGATGACTATACCTGCAGGTCTCCTTTCACGACTATGCCAGGAAAAGAGTAGAAAGATAATTATATGAAGCAACGTTTATGCTTTCCATATAAACTCCTTAATATCATCAGGACACGGTATATTCAGTAGCATCGTCCCTAATGTGCTTTTAAACTCTGAAAAGAAGATGTCATGGGGCATCTTTCTAAATGTATTCCAAGCGACCTATGCTTTGATTTTTTTTTTTTCAGAGAACCACTGGGTCATTTAGTCCTTCTTTTTTTTTCGTTGTCGGTCTTCTGACTGGTTTCATGGAGCCCCGTAGCAGCACTCACAGACAAACACGCTCAGCTGTTTGTGGTATGTATTCCAGTCTCTTTCGTGTACAATTTTTGCTCGCTACAGTTCTCTCTAGTAACATGGTTCTTATTCCACAATGTCGTAACACCTGTCTTATTACATCGTCCTTTCACTTCATCTACGTTTCTTCGACGTTTCTGGTGGATACCCTTCGTTGCCGATTCTGCGAACCTTCTCTCGCCAGCCGACCTAATTTTCAACATTCTTCTGTAGCACCATATGTCACAGGCTTCCATTCACGTCTTTTCCGATTTCACCACAATCTTCGATTCACTACGATGCGATGCTGTGCTCGAGACGTACATTCTAAAAAATTTCTTCCTTAAATTAACAACTATTTTTGATACTAGTAGAGTTCTTTTAGCGATGAACGCCCTCTTTCTTGTGTTAGTCTACTTCTTGCTTCGTCAGTTATGCACTATTTTGCTTCCAAAGTAGCACAATTCCTTACTTTTGTCTACTATGTGGTCCCAGTTTAAATAAGTTTAACGTTAATCTGATTTCTACTGATCCTCATTCCTTCTTTCTTTGCTTTACTCTCCATCCTTAACTGTTCACTCCGTTTAATAGATCTTTTACTTTTTCTTCGTTTCACAGAGGACCCAAGTGTCATTAATGAATCGTATCACTAATATCCTTTCGCCCTGAATTTGAATCTCACTCTTAAAGCTTTATATTACTTGCGTCACGGGTGAATCGCTGTACAGGAGGTTAGAAAGACTGAACCCTATCTTGTACCCTTTTTACTACAGAACTTCTTTCCTGGTCCTCTATTACAATTGTACGTTCATGATTCTTGTGCGTATTCTATATTACCGTCTTTCCTACCCCGCTTTTGTGAGACTTTTAATCTTCTTGCACCATTTTATATTGTCGAAGTCTTTTTTCTAGTTCTCTGGTACTTATACTTTTCCTAAAGCCGAAATGATCGTCATTTAACAGATCCTCAATTTTCTTTCCATTCTTCTGTTCGTTGTTCTTGTCACGAACTTGGATGCAGAAGCTATTTAACTGATTGTGCAATAGTTCTCGCACTTGCTTGCTTTTTCCGCCTTCTAGATTATGTGGACGGTATTTTTCCGAAAGTCTGTTGGTATGACTCATAGATCCTACAAAGAAACTTGAATAGTCGTTTAGTTGTAACTTCATCTGTGTTCCAGAAATTCCGACTGCCTTCTGCCTTATTTGATCACAAGTGTTCCAACGCTGTGTCAAACTCTGTCTCACATAGCGGATTCCATGTCTCTTCCAAATCGCGCCCATTTCTTCTTCTATTACGACATCAGTCAATTCTCTCCCACTCGCACAGGTCTTCAGCTTGCTGTTTCCAACTACTTGCTCCCTGCTTTGCATTTAAGAGTGTAAGTCTTTTTGCACTTTCAATGTTGACGCCTTTGTTTTCAGTTTCACCGAAATATACTGTAATGATTTCTCTTCTCTTTACCCGTGTTTCCAACAAACGTTTAGTTTTGATTTGTTCAAATTTTTCCTGCTACCTTTTTACAATACGCATTGCAGAACTACCTAACGTCGGTAATCTAGAGCCGTTATAAACATCGAAGTACTGTTTTCGGAAATAGACAGCATCTAACGGTGAGAGTGCTTTGGATTATTTTGACTATTTGCAACGTGTATAATAAGAAATAGACTGGACTTAATAAATCTACTGAATTGGAGAGAGAGATATATTTTTGTGAGACGAGTAAGAGCAAAGAATAACTCCGATGAAATATAGCTTACTAACACCAAATAAATATACAGGTGCGGTTAATTTTGGAAGGCTGGTTGTATGGGCTAACCTAGATGTAGTAGTCAACAACAGCCACACCTGTAACGAATCTCTAGCTCTCTACAACAAACCATGATGTATTGCGTCCAAAGCCGGCCGGTGCGGCCAAGCGGTTAAAGGCGCTACAGTCTGGAACCGCGTGGCCGCTACGGTCGCAGGTTCGAATCCTGCCTCGGGCATGGATGTGTGTGATGTCCTTAGGTTAGTTAGGTTTAAGTAGTTCTAAGTTCTAGGGGACTGATGACCTTAGAAGTTAAGTCCCATAGTGCTCAGAGCCATTTGAACCATTGTGTCCTAATTATGTCAGTGCCTGATTTTAAGTAGGTGATTAAATTTACGCATGAGGAAGACCTACATGCTCTACGCAAGCTTCTTCATTTCTGCACAGCTGCTGCAACCCTCATCCACATGAGTTTGCTTACTATAAATCCTTGGCCTCCCTGTACAATTTATAGCAACCACACTTCCCCCCCGCCCCCCCAAACCCTCACTAGATGTTCAGTCCACTGGTTTAACCTGCAACAGATGTCAAAGGCTTCTGTTCTTTTCTTGTCTTGACCAACAAAGAGGCGCTGCTCTCAAGATGTACACATAAAGATAAATTTTAAAGATGGAAAACTTTGTTAAATTCGGCTGTTGTCTTGCAGTTCGGCATGGGAATGAGGTTATTTAAGAGCATACATTGGATTCCTGGTTTACAATCCTTCCAAATGATGTCAAAACAGGTGTATACCTCCACTTGGGGGAAAGTATTTACTTCAGTGTATATGACAATATACGTATTGCTAATGTGGTCCCTTTAAATATGACTATTAACGAAAACTGAATTTCTATATTGTAAGGTGGCAACGGCCTTGCACCTTACATGAGTCTATTTAACGTGACACTTTAGGTTTTGTTGGAGTAATACTCTAAATTACGGTGTAGGAAACGATGTAGGAAATCTATGTGGAAACGCAACGGCACGCGAGAATTCCGCGATTTTGTAATTATGAGATTTTGCGGAAAGGCAGTACGCGAGACAGAGCTCGGCTACAACCCCAGCCAGCCGCCAAAGGCCACAGCCTAATGGTATGAATGGTGAACTGGAGGATTTCTGTAATCCGTTTAGAGAGGCCACAGCGGCCGCCAACCTCTGAAGGACGCGCGGCTGCAGGTGCTCAAGCGTTTACCAAAACAGAGAAGTGGATATCTGGACGGGCTTTCCTGTGCGTGCTCTCGCCTATGTCCCACTAATTTTACACCTTCGAGTAACTCAAGTGGGGCAGGCCAGGAATTCCGAATAACAAACTTTCAATGCAAGACGGGGGATCTTGCCGGGAAAAATGAGTGGACTCTTGGGAGAAAACTTCCAGTAAACGTGTTATTGTCCAGAGCTGTCGTTCTTCCCAGCCGGCGAGGGCGGAGTTTACTTGTGAAATTTTGTAGAAATAAAAGAATGGTGGAAAAGAGTTCTGTTCCCAGGCCGTACATTGGTCGGCACTGGCAAACTGGATATTTTGAGAGCTTCTAGTGATGTGATTCGCTCGGTAAAAGTTGAGGGGAGAAAACAAAGGTGAAGAGCGATCTTGCTGGTCTCTCGGTAAGGGTCTTCCGTTCTGGGCTCTCGTACTGAGAGGACGTTAGCCAAGTCGTCTCCCGTCTTGGTCTTTCGTTCTGAGTGGACGTTAGCCACGCCAGCTCTTTGCTGCTGGGAAGATCGTTGCAAATAGAGAAGTTTATGGACAGCGGTCTGTTGTCCGAGTAGTGTAGGAGTGTACTTTCCGAGACGCCACACGCCAACCGCACAGCCGCGCCGTCGCCGCCGGAGACCGCCGCTGCAACAGAAGGATTACGGCGAGATCGCTCCCGCTTCGGCCTGTGTTAGGAGTAACGTTAAATAGATGGATCACGTATAATTTCTGTCTCCACAGAGGTTTCACGGTACTTTGGGGTGTAGTGGTTCTTCGTATTTTACGTTTTGTGTCGATGTCGGTCGGTCAGCCAAGTTACAAGAGATCGCCTTTTGGATCAATTTTAACACAGTTCACTGCCAATGCCAGTCTGGAGGATAATTTGTAAATTGTTCATTGTGTTTCATTCAGCATTGATCTGAAGGTTATAATAAAATTATTGTGATTCAGTAGGGCCTTTACTTTCAGTAGTTGATCCTGAATTCACCCTTTTGCTTTGTTTTATTTTTGTGTATGTGTTTGATGTCATTGGACACCCTAAGTGTTCGTGATCGTTCATGTTTGGAAGTAAAAACAGGTGTGATTTATTGTCAACGCTGCCACCACAGATTAATTCGGGGTGTCAGGGCCACATTTAAATCTAGCGTTATCCATTTTTGCGTACAGTTCCACTCCCAGTTTCTCTGTAAGTTGTTTGTCAGGGGCAAACACACGCAAAAATCGGACAAGCAACGGGTGGCGTGTTACAGTATCTACAACAACATCTATATCCATACTCTGCAAATCAAGTGCGTGGCAGAGGGTGCTTTTCCTTTAATAACTTCTTAGGTTTAACCCTGTTGCTTAGACGCTTTTGTGCGTTCTGTAATCGGTTTAATCTCAGTTTCGTGCACCCTACTGGAGCGATATGTAGAGAGTTGTTGCATATTCCTAGATTACCCACTTAAAGCTGGTTCTTGAATCTTTGCAAGTACGCTTTCAATGAATTCTTTGCGTCAGTCTTCAAGCCCCTGGAAATTAAAGCTTTTCCATGGGTCAACAAACCTGCGACTATTCGTGCTTCCTTACTGTACGTGTTCGATATCCCCAGTTAGTCCTATCTAGTATGGGTGCCACCGACTTGAGCAGTATTCTAGACTAGATCGCAAGAGTGATTTGCAAGCGATCTCCTTTGTAGGCTGATTGCATTGACCTAGTATTCTACCAAAGAACCAAAGTCTGTTACCGGTTTTTCCTAAAACTGAGTCCGTGTGATCGTTCCACTTCATATCCCCCAACCTGCTGCACTCAAATGTTAGTATATATTTATTTTATTCAGTTCTACACGTCTAGTTCGGTAGGACTAAGCAGAGGAGCAAATATCCGTGTTCAACAAACGAGTTAGAACACAAAATTAATATCAGAAATGTCAACAATAGATTAAAATAAAATTTATACGAATTTCATGCAGACGACAAGCTGCCGAGTATATGCTAGCATAATCAACGACTTAATAAACGTATTTGCTTAACTTTTTTCTTGGAATTTCACGACAGAAGGGACGGATTTATTTTTTCAAAATAAAAACAGTCTTATTTGAGAAGTTCTTTAATACGAATATCGCGTTTCACCCGTTTGGACATCATCAAATCGTATTAAAGTAGCTGCATGTGTAACACACCCGTCATAAAACCATATAAAATGGAAAATAGACAGAAAACTAATTGGATCTGTAGATATCCAGCTACACACGAATCAGATCACGTCACATCACATGTACATATCCAGTTACTTTTGCATCCATTTTTCATTTTGTATGGGTGTAATGGCTTTAATGGCCCTAATTTCGATTTAAGTGTTAGGAAATCGTTGCTGAAAGTATTTGTATGCAGTGTAGCTATGCACGGAAGTGAAACGTGGACCATGAACAGTGTAGACAAGAAGAGAATAGAAGCTTTCGAAATGTGGTGCTGCAGAAGTTTGCTGAAGATTAGTTGGTTCGATCACGTGACTAATGAGGAGAACTGAATAGAACTGGGGAGACAAGGAATTTGTGGCTCAACCCAACTAGATGAAGGTATCGATTGATAGGACACATTCTGAGACATCAGGGGATGACACATTTACTATTGGAGGGAAGTGTGCGATGTAGAGGGAGACCAAGAGATGAATACAAAATAAGCAGATTCAGACGAGTATAAGCTGCAGTAGTTATTCGAAGATAAAGAGGCCGGCAAGGTTAGAGTAGCATGAAGAGCTGAAATCAAACCAGTCTTCAGACTGAAAACCACCACAACAACAACATGGCTTTATGACGGATGGTTTACATATCTAGCTACTTTTAAACGATCTGAAGATTCCCCAAAAGGGCAAAACGTGTCATTGACATTAAATAGCTTTGCAGCCAAAACTGCTTTTACTCTGAAATTATCGAAAACCGGTTGCTCTGCCATACTGCCACAATGGAATAGAAAAATTTTAAAAGGAGTGAGCCGTGAGCAAATTCTACAGTTCGGCCACGAATGTGTGTATGTTAGTGCTTTAGTCTTGCGGTAACTTATTGAAAATGGACGCAGCAGGATACTGTACGCCCTTCTGCACGAGAGTCAAGAAGATGTGATCAGATAGCAGATTGAATTTCTGCCTAGTATTAACCCAGTAAAAGCTAATAAATCTTTGGAAGAAGCTCGTACTGTTAACAAAAAATAACTTTAATGAAGGCAAAATTTTAACTTATTGCTGTTGTAGGAGACTATGTTTTTGCTCAGTTTTGACATTTCTGAACAGTTAACGCAAACCTTTGAACCTGACTGAAATCTTAGAAAGGGCGCTATCTGCAAGCGATGGCGAAATTTCGGTACGTCCGAAATGCGTAGTTATCTCACCGCGTTTTTTGACCAACACTTCACTAAAGTAATCCAAACTGACCGTACTACAGAGGTAAGTTACGTGTACAGCATCATCGAGTTTGTAAAGTGGAACACGTTGCAATGCCAGTTTATCGCTATGAACAGAAACTTTTCGTGAAGTCGCAAGCTTCGTCTGTAGCTGCTCTACACTCAATGAGTGTTTCCTCGAAGGGGAAAAAAAAAGAAAAAAAAGAGGATAGAGCACGGTCCACGTTACTTACTTTTTAGGGGCAGCCAGTGTTTTTCCGCATGTTCCTGCGACATTTCGGAACAAAGTCAACAACACCGAATAACGAGGAAGCGCTCGAAAGTCATTTTCGACTCAGTCTAAATACAGTAATGTCTGCAGCCCGTTGCGCACTTGTCTGTAATCGAAAGCCGCATTGAATAAACCATGTTTGTTTACGCTTCTTAGCCCACACAATGGCGCAGGTACTTCCGCGCCAGCTGACACTAGCTTCCCGAATACCCTTTGTTCCCGCGTCGTCTTTGTGGTCTTATCAATGGATTTGTTTTCCCATTCTAGTTTCCTCAAGGCGTGCGCTGAGAACAGCTCCGCGATAACTTTGTTCAAGCGTGGTTCTACCCTTTTGAAAAATCGCATAATGAGCAGCTTCGTACGCACAATTGATCAATAAAGTCCGTTACGAAGCATTCTAGTGGGTGAATCGCATTGCATTTGCTCTAGAACTGCAGAATAGTCTTTATCATTTTCTTGTTCCTGAAGCCAGCTCTAAAACGGGCTAGCAGGGAATGAAAATAACAGAAGTAATTGATTTAAGCAACCTACAAATTGTGCATCAAAGCATTAGTCACTGAAATTTTCAGAATTATGATGCAGCTGTCCGATAGGATGCACTGCTTATGCTACATTCGAAATTCTCTAATCACTGTCACAATCGACGCTCCACCTTTCGTAGTTGAAAGTTGGTGAGCCATCAGACAGTCCTCTTAACAGAATGAGATTTTCACTCTTCAGCGGACTGTGCTCCGATATGAAATTTTCTGGCAGATTAAAACTGTGTGCCGGACCGAGACTCGAACTCGGGACCTTGGCCTTTCGCGGGCAAGTGCTCTACCATCTGAGCTACCCAAGGACGACTCACGCCGACTCCTCACAGCTTCAGTTCTGCCAGTACCTCGTCTCCTACCTTCATAACTTCACAGAAGCTCTCCTGATGTCTGTCTTTCCGGGTCTTCTGCATCTCGGAGAAACTCGTTCCAGGTTTTGTGTGTCTTCTCCTTTATTTGGTCCATCCACCGTCTCGATGGTCTACCCTGCAATCTTTTCCTCTCGACTTTGCCTTGGATGATCATCTTTCCGAAATTACCCTCCTGTCGTTGAACTATGTGACCAAAGAACTGCAGGATTTGTTGCCCTGAGTTTTTCGGGGTTTGATTTTTTAGTCCGTTTGTCCATCCATGATATTCTCGGCTACTTACAATATGTTCTCATCTGAAAAGAATCAATTCTTCTGCAGACTCCTTCAGTTATTGTCCACGTTTCAGCGCTATGTAGGAAACTGGAAACGCCAGAAATTTCAGCACTCTCAGTTTGGTTTGTCTGGTTAGGGCTCAGTCTTTCCATATCACTGTCTGCTTCGATGCAACATTTCTACCCAGAATAGTTCTACCTCGTATGTCCTGTGTAGAGCCACCCTCTTTCTGGACCACTGTGCCGAGGGGACAAACTGATCAGCTTCTTCATATTCTGGTAGCACATCAGTCGATGATAGTGATTCACCTCTTGTCAGTTTTCATGATCTCGGTATTTTTTTTATTAATTGACAATCCAAGTTTCTCACTTTCTCTCTCTCTCTCGTAGCCGGCCGCTGTGGCCGAGCGATTCTAGGCGCTTCAGTCTGGAACCGCGCTGCAGCTACGGTCGCAGTTTCGAATCCTGCCTCCGGCATGGATGTGTGTGATGTTAGGTTAGTTAGGTTTAAGTAGTTCTAAGTCTACTGATGACCTCACATGTTAAGTCCCATGGTGCTTAGAGCCATTTAAACCATTTGAACCACTTTCTCTCTTAACTCTGTCCAACCGTTCTTTCATTCCCACTTGTGATTCTGGATACAATGTGATGTCATCAGCGAATCTTAAATTATTGATTCTTCATCCTCCAATTTGGATTCCCCCACTCCCCCCCCCCCCCCCCCCCCCCCCCGTCCAGCCGTGAAAACTTTTTCGCATAACATATTCTCCATAAAAGTTAAACAGAACCGGTGAAAGAAAGCCCCTGGTTTACTCCTTTACATGATTCAAAAGGACTACTGTACATACTCTGTGTGTAACTCTTTTACTATAAATTAAAATAATCAGGCCGCACTATGACAGTATTTTACCATTTCAGCCAGTATACAGCTACATGAATAAATTAAATTACGTTAAATGACTTAAGTTTATATCACTAATAATAGGCGTCTTTTTGATAGCAGTTCCAATGCTAAGACTGGAAGCCTTCTGTCGCCGAAAGGAAAATAATACATTATCTGGATGAGTAACATGAAGATAAATGTGTGGGATACAAGTATACAAGCAACCTGAAGCACGAGCAGCAGAAAGACACGGCTTAACGTAAAGACGTTGCACATTAAGACAGCTCTTCAATAATTGTTAAACAACTGTTTCATGCCATCTTCGAGCTACATCGAAGATACAGCCACAAATAAGCTTCCGAACATTCTAGGAGCAGAGGCTTTCACAACCGGTGTCCATTCCAACAAATTTATTCTTGGTGTGTGACTGTCTGATATGCAGTAAAACTATCGAATTTCCGGTTGCTATTGTAGGCATGGTGAGCCCGAAGAAGGTTTTCGTACAATAATAACAGAAACGTAGGTAAATGCTACTCATATGGCACGGTCACACAAGAAGAAGAATGTTATTGTTGTAGTAAACTTTACATTATTGGTTCAGTCCTCCTTTCCAATTTCGGAGGAACATTTTATTCATCATCTCTGTTTCAGACATAGCCTATACCTCACAGATGCTCATGTGACTAAAGCCTATAATAACTGCATGGTAACAGCCTCCGACTTTACTTGACTATGATAATGTGCTTATGACTCAATTTTCTCATGTTGGGAGTAGTAAAGGGCGATCTGTTTCAATTGTAAAAAACCATTCAACAGCCGAGATCGCATAAGATATTTATTTAAGACAACCGATTTCAACATGTCCTGTGTAAAAACGCATGGGTTACGTTCGCCCTTATTAGTGCTGAGCATCCTACACGAGAACTTAATAATAACACCTGGTAGTTACTGTAAATATACGTGTACGATCTATTAAGAAAAAAAAAATATGTTGTAGATGAGCCGCGAACGTCGACGGAAAAACAGATGGTAAGGGCGCGATTTCAGCGATGCAACAACTCACCTTCGCTGGGACCAGAGATGCTGCCTGAGCGACGCAGTAGCCGGCCGCTGTCGTAGAGAACCGACAGCAGCAACGAATAATTAATTAATTGTCAAAAGTTGGAGTGGCGCTGCGTGTTTGTTCGTTTTTAATGGTTACTATGATATTACATAAAGAGTTAGTTAGTTCCCGAGTAGACCTCTCACCGACTAAGTGGCTATATCGGTGTGCGTCAAGGTCTGATAGTAGAGCGACCCACTCCGTGGTGTTGTGAGGCACCGCAGCCAGCGGTTAAGGCTTGGCAGAGGGAAAGGACTTTGGATGGGCAGTACCAGTATTTTAATTCGGGTACAGTTCGCGGAGGCAGCGTGGCTATTTAGTCTGTTAGGCCCCTGCTCATATACATGGCTGTGGCAACGAAATATACAGAGATTCTGTGGGATTTTCTGAATAGTCGCTGGTGATACACTGGTTTTGTCGAATTTGGGTGCACGAGCTATCAATTGATTGTCGTCTTGTGGGCAGTTTCGGTCCTAAAGTCTGCTGTGGTAAATCCAGCGTGAGCCTGGTCAGAGAGAGAAGTAGATTTGTAGGTGCTGAGTTTTTGGGAATCGGTGGAACCGATATCCTGTCCGTGTAGTACGATTAGTGGTCGCGGCTCGCCCAGAGGTAATTGGGTTGTTAGCCGTTTTGTCGAAGTGGTTTGGTAGTGGTTGGTGTGTGTGTCGAGAAGGGAAAGCCTCGAACACATGTTCGTAGTTGTTTAAATACCACTATCTTACAGCGGACCGAGAACTGGCTCGAATAAATACGAACGGTTTCACTATATTGTGATAAAGTGCACCAGTAGTTGAATGGATAAGCGACGAGAAAATGAAGGAACCATTTTACAAGTAGCACGCAACTAAACAAAAACTTGATTAGCCAAAGTGACGAGTGACCGAATTCAAGTAGAGAACTTAGCGGGTCGCGTATTGTCAACGCCTGAAGAGGTTCAGAATTGTTTTAAATTGTCACTTAAGGTTAGATTTCTAGTGGCGGTGGCACTTAGGGTTTTTGTTTAATTTTTTTTATTACTGAATTTCCGTGTTGTGGGGTGTAGTCTTTGATGGCACTCGCTCACTTACGTGGATGAAATTGCATTGAAATACCTAGAGAAAATAAATTCAAGTTTCTTGGGTTAACATAAACCTTACGTGTATTTAATTAATATCTGATGTGTGAATATACATATTTTACGAGAAAAGAAAAGGGTGAGTTCCAGAGATCTTAATACCGGGTTGCAGGACACAAGTATACGCTGATATTTGTAAGTTTGCCTAATCAAAAGTTCATTGATTGAGTGGAACTACGATAAACCTACAGAGGGTAGATATTCTAAAACGTTAAAACGATTTCATTGATGGAAAGAGTGTCTAAGTAAATGAAAGTAGTACTGAAGTTGTCGTAATTTATTACAGAAAGGTCAACAATTACACCAAGGACAAAGATTATTAAATCTGTGGAGTACGTGACGTCGTATTATTTACGTAGCAACGCTGGGCTAAGTGGAAAAAGATTTAGTGGTAGCATAAACTATTTGAGTTCTTATCGATAGTGGTGAAAGTGTCTTAATACAGACTGGTCAAACACGACGGTATATGGAATAGGAATTTTGTAAGAAATTAAAAAAAAATTACTAGTCTTTGCCAGAGATAATGTACTGCGTTGTGAGAATCTCGACATAATATGAACAGGTACTGTATTTAAAGAGAATTGATGCTTGGATTCGACCAGTAGCTTAGATAACGAGAGTTGTTATCTAAATCGGCCTATCTCTTAATTACTGCTTGATATTGGTGATCATTGTCATTAGAATGTTTGGATGTGTCTATTCGTAGTGTAATCGTGTCATTGTTCGATCTCGACGTTGTGCAAAGTAAGGGTGCTATCTTTCATTATACGATATTAGAGCCTGCTGCTCAGTCAGTGGTTGAGGTTGCCGCAGTAGTAAGGGTGATCTGTCTTCAATTTGTTCCTTGAGAATGCGATTACGGTACGATCTAGACTTCGAGTAGTCGCCAGGCGCTCCACTACGACTGGAATCTTCTAAAATCAGATAGCGATCCGCAGTCATAACGTCGACTGTGAAATTAAAAAACTGTACCTAATTAAAGCTGTATTGGTCGATTGATCCGCCCAAGTATTTTGCGCGGCAGGAAGCGATACATTAACGGCATAGCGACGTTGGTACAGTACGATCCATCGTCGTAAGTTCTATCTTGGGTACCGCTAGTCGGCGCGTTACAGACAGACTTCGTTGTCATTTTCAGGTCTTAAAATCTTCTCATTGTAATACATGTTCATTTTGCGCTGCATCTCACACATTTGGTGTCAACTAGATAAAAATCAGTACATTGATATCATGTGCGCGAGGTGCTTAACATCGGTGATGTGAGGGGAAGCTGTGTTAGCACCGTCCACCACCTGTCAGCGCTACATAAAACTATAGGGGCTGAACCAGAAATATTCCACACTCTCACATTAAATTCCGCATTTTTTTTTGCAGCGATGTTCTCTGAGAACATATGTGTTACAATACTTATTGAACGCCACTCGCAATAATTTCGTGTGTTTGTAAATATTTTGCATGTTTTTGACTACCGTAACATTGGCACTGCAAAGGTTCAAAAAAATGGCTCTGAGCACTATGGGACTTAGCATCAGTCCCCTAGAACTTAGAACTACTTAAACCTAACTAACCTCAGGACATCACACAACACCCACTGCAAAGGTGTTTGATGTTAATTAATGAAATCATTACGAACTTTTCTGAGCTAACATTCATTGCGAAACAGCGATTAATCACGGGAATTTGCTTCACAAAACCTGAAGGCAAGTAGCTTTACAGTGAGTGGCGTCATTCAGTACATCTTATGTGACGTGTTGCTAACCAATGGCCATTACTGGATTTGTTAATTGTAAATAATATCAGTGCATTTGTAATTAACTCAAAATCATTTAATCACACGTGGCTTTTACATTCAAGCTCGCAAGTGTGCATTTTTGTTCCGCTACTGCTTTCCTGCGCACTTGTAATTATTCTGTGATTTCAATTCCAATTCAGTCATTAACAGTTTTTAACTTTTGCACACCTCTGAGCTAGAGATCATAAATTTTTAATCTGCAGTCCAAATTTTATACTATTTCAGTTACTTGTTCAAAATTACAGCTAACTTATTACCATGCGAACTTTTTTCCTTTCTTTGTTGTTCACGATAAGTACCCGTACGAAAACTACCAAGTCATAACACTGGTTGCATACTTTCGGTTAGCATTATTCTTCTAAATGATGACTTTTCCTATTGAATAGGGAGCACCAGGTACACGGGTCGTTAAACCGTTTAATATACCGAAGAGTGAAGGCAGGTTATAACTGCGACGACTTGTGTCATCAGTGAAACGTCACATGACCGTATGTACCAGCTTTCCACCATCTCCAGTACCCCGAAGTGGGCAATCTCTTCTTTTAAGAGAGATAATAATACCAGAAGGAAAGTGCTAGTATCGAAGCACAGAAAAAGGTGAATATGTTACTGTTCATTTAAAAGACGCTGACTGGAATTGGGGTACTAGCTGCCTCATTCTATCTTCCTCAACAGCTCTAAAAATTTTCTCTAAAGTTTTGGCATGCGATCATATTCACGTCAGATTCTCACAAGTTTCCCTAACTGTAACTCACTCATACCCAAGTAGCACATGTCCATTCACTTCCAGTTGCCACTTCTCAATCCCTCATTCAAGCTAACTCATTGCCATTATCTCTGTGTCTCTCTGTCACTGTCTCCTGTGCCAAGCCACAGTCTCCTTCGTTTTGTCCTACTACTACAGTCTCCTGTCACTGTCATCGTCTCCCTCTTGCTGTCCTTTACTGCTAATATCCCATTCCTTCGATTCTACTGCTGCTATCTCTTCTCACTGTCACTATCTCTCTCTCTTCCTCGTTGTCATTGTCATACATTCTGTCCCTCATTATCACTGGCTCTCACCCACTTCCACTTTGTCTTTCTCTTTTTTTCCTCGCCCCTTGGCACTGTGTCCTTCCCTTTTTTTTCTAGTACTGCTCTGTCACTGTGTATTTTCTTCCTCTCACTCTATCTTTGTCTTCTTCCTCCTTCTATGACACAAGCAATGTCTACTATCTCCCAGTATTTATTACCTTCCCGTCTCTTTGCCATTGCTAGTACCTTCATCTCGCTGAGCATAAAAAAGTGCAAATATATTAGCTTGTCAACAATTTTGGGAAAATTTTTGAAGCTGCCGAGTAAGGTAGAATGAGGCAGCTGATACTACATTTTTCACTCATATTCACATTTTTTGTGCTCAGATAAGAGCATTTTTCGCTAATTTCCTTCTTTTCTCTGCTGCATCAGGGCATGTAGCTCATATTAAAAGAAATGTATCGGTCAGTAAAATTTAGATAGTTTACTTACGTGAAACTACAATAACGCAAAACTAGTTTTACACCCCAGACCGGATTTTACGTGCAATAAAATTTTGCATGTGTTTCAGTATTATAATAAGGGGCTCCCAGATGCTAACGGAGACATTGCACAGCATATTTCTCCGGACTACGTCACTTTACACTCTACGTTTTCGACTGACACGGGATTTTACGTGCGCGTTTTACGTGTGCAACGAGGGTGAGTTTGAACCCCTATATCTCCGAAACGAATAAAGATATGAAAAATGTTATCACGGTTTTCGAGATTGGGATTTTACAAACACGCCATTAAAATTACAGCCATTTTCTGTGCATAGTCGTCTCAGAATTCGCGGCTGGGTTTTGGTACCCAAAAACAAGTGCTTGGGGTGTTTCTAGACGACGGATAAAGATTTTTGAAAACGGGGAGATGGCTTTTCTAGATAAATGTCTAGTGAATGTACCGTTAAAATGTAATTTGCTGCTGTTATTTAAGTTTCGCCTCATACAGGATTTTACGTGTAGAAGTAGGGTAAATTTGAAAGTATGTATCTCGGAAACGGATAAAGATATCAAGAAAATTTTCAGAGCTGTTCGAGATCGCGGTCTTAGGAATAAATCGGAAAAATATCAGCCGTTTTCTGTGCATGGCCGTCTCAGAATTCTGGGCTGGGTTTTGGTCTGCTGGTGATGGAGAAAATATAGTGGAAAAACCCTTGGGGTTTTCCGAGGAACCGAGCATGAACCTACAGTGTCTGCATAAGTACCATCAAGACCAACGTACACAACTTCAAATGCAAGAAGAACGAACCGATTTGTCCCATTTGCCTAAGCAGGAGGAAGTGTGTACTATTTATACTTTGACCCAGTACTGTAGGATAGTTACACTAAGGCGATCCTTCTGTTGGGTATGCCCAAGGGCTACCCAAAGAACTTGAGCCTATGTTTTTATCACCAACAGAACCCGCGGTATGAGCACCGGGAAATTCCGGTTTTATGCGCAGCGTTCTGGATTACTGGGTGGTCCATTGATAGTGACCGGGCCAAATATCTCACGAAATAAGCATCAAACGAAAAAACTACAAAGAACGAAACTTATCTAGCTTGAAGGGGGAAACCAGATGGTGCTATGGTTGGCCCGCTAGATGGCGCTGCCATAGGTCAAACGGATGTCAAATGCGTTTTTTAAATAGGAACACCCATTTTTTATTACATATTCGTGTAGTACGTAAATAAATATGAATGTTTTAGTTGGACCACTTTCTTCGCTTTGTGACAGATGGCGCTGTAATAGTCACAAACGTGTACGTGGTATCACGTACCATTCCGCCAGTGCGGACGGTATTTGCTTCGTGATACATTACCCGAGTTAAAATGGACCCTTTACCAATTGCGGAAAAGGTCGATATCGTGTTGATGTATGGCTATTGGGATCAAAATGCCCAACGGGCGTGCGGTATGTATGCTGCTCGGTATCCTGGAAGACATAATCAAAGTATCCGGACCGTTCGCTTGATAGTTACGTTATTTAAGGAAACAGGAAGATTTCAGCCACATGTGAAAGGTCAACCACGACTTGCAGCAAATGATAATGCCCAAGTAGGTGTTTTAGCTGCTGTCGCAGCTAATCCGCACATCAGTAGCAGACAAACTGCGCGAGAATCTGGAATCTCAAAAACGTCGGTGCTGAGAATGCTACATCAACACATCGACTGCACCCGTACCATATTTCTATCATCAGGAATTCCATGGCGACGACTTTGAACGTCGTGTACAGTTCTGGCATTGGGCACAAGAGAAATTACGGGACGATGACAGATTTTTTGCACGCGTTCTATTTAGCGACGAAGCGTCATTCACCAACAGCGGTAACGTAAACCGGCATAATATGCACTATTGGGCAACGGAAAATCGACGATGGCTGCGACAAGTGGAACATCAGCGACCTTGGTGGGTTACTGTATGGTGCGGCATTATCGGAGGAAGGATAAAAAATGGCTCTGAGCACTATGGGACTCAACTTCTGAGGTCATCAGTCCCCTAGAACTTAGAACTACTTAAACCTAAGGACATCACACACATCCAAGCCTGCCGCAGAATTCGAACCTGCGGCCGCAGCGGTCGCGCAGTTCCCGACTGAAGCGCCTAGAACCGCTCGGCCACAACGGCCGGCTAAATGATAAGTTCACAAAGGTACATGTATCACATTGGAACAACTGAAATAAAATGTTCAAACGTACCTCCGTTCTGTATTTTATTTAAAAAACCTACCTGTTACCAACTGTTCGTCTAAAATTGTGAGCCATATGTTTGTGACTATTACAGCGCCAGCTATCACAAAGCGAAAAAAGTGGTCCAACTAAAACGTTCATATTTCTTTTCGTACTACACGAATATGTAATAAAAATGGGGGTCCCTGTTTAAAAAAAAAAAAAACGCAGTTGATATCCGTTTGACCTACGGCAGCGCCAGCTAGCGTGCCAACCATAGCGCCATCTGGTTTCCCCCTTCAAGCTAGACAAGTTTCGTTCTTTGTAGTTTTTCGTTTGGCGCTTGTTTCGTGAGATATTTGGCCCGGTCACGATCAATGGACCACCCTGTATATTAGGTACCCATGCTGTGGCACGTATGTCGATTTTCGTCCAGAGAGCTTTTGTCTGCCTGTGGTCGGCACCTCACCTCCTTCCCGTCGCAGAGCAGCTGCGAACTGGTCGCGGCCCGCACACTGGATCGGCGGTCCCACAGCGCGGGCCGCAGCTTCCGGCAGCTGGCCTCGCCGCTGCCTCCGCAAAGGCGTCTCGGCCGCTTCCGCCCCCACCTCCGCCCCCGCGAGTGTGGACACAGCCATAAGCACTCTCACCCGGAGCCGGCTTTTCCGTGGACACCGGCTGGCTGCGAAAACACGCGCGGCCCCAGAAAGACACGGGCGCAGGCGCAGGGCCCGCCGCTGCGTCACGCCCTCGCCAAATAGGGAGCAGCCGGGCCGCTAAGTGGCCGTCCGTTTGCTTGCCGCCTCGCAGCCCGTCCTCCCCCACTGCCGCCAGCGGAGGCGAGGTCGGTGGCCCACGCTGCCCTGGCGGCGCTCGACATGGACGCAACCCGTTCGAGCCCTGGAGATGAAATGAATGTTGCACCCGCTAATTAATTTCGATCTATGACGACCATCTTCAGGACCAAACAATTTTACAATCACATCGAGTAATGTAAATGTGGTACGGTCAGAGGAAATAAACCAAAAGAGTAACTGTCATCCCTCATCTTAAAAAAAAAAAAAATAGAAAACGGAATAACTGTGGTTGTAAGGTGTCAGGCAAATCCATCACCTTCCATGAAAACCCTGACATGATAGCAAATCCGGCAGTATGTCACATAGCTCCGAATAAATCCTGACATTGAATTAACCAAAGTAATACGATCAACGAGTGAGCAAATGGAATACCACAGACTAACACAATAACGCCTAAATGCATGTCATACCTTCCCACCGTGAAACGGACGCTGTTCCGAGGGGAGAAATGAGAACAGAAGCCGAGAGCAGAGTCGTGTAAGCTAGGAAGCCCTACGATAAGGGGCGGACACCCACGTCGCCAGCCGACCGCCAAGACCACCCCCAGCCCATGTTAAAAGATAGAGCCCTCCAGAAGAACAGTATAGATCTTACGATAAAACTAAAAGGGCCACACCAGCTGAAAGTTTTAGCGTGAGACTATACGCGCCTCTGTTACGTTGCAAACATTAAAAAATATTGCCCCACCACGAAAAGTATAACGTTTCTCATTGGATAGAGAGAATTTTTGTAGGCGGAGCTTAAGGTTAACATTGAGACCCTGATCGGTCAGTTGAAAACACAGTCAGATAGCTTTTCTTAAACCAACTTTGGTAAATTGTAGTAAGGAGAAGTCAGAAAGAGTTGCTTCCGAGACGACGAGGTGTGTGGAGCTGCGCCGCCCGCCGCCCCCTGACACTGCCTGAACACCGACAAGGTAACGAACCCACGTGATGCCGCATAAGGCTTCACTCAGAACTGCAGAAGTCTCATCTATTACATCCCCTTTTTACGTAATGCTAGTGTCGATCGTCAATTAAAGCTCATGGTATTCACATTTGCTACTTGAAGTTAAAATCTGAAATGCGATGATTTTTCTGTTGTATAATTATTAGGAAGCCACATCAGCCACTGTAATTTACGACAAGTTAAATAAGTATTAAAGATAATTGACGGTCACTGTAGACCATTTTCGATAGTTTTCTCTTTTATGAAATTTAATTTAAACATAGATTATAGATGTCATATGGCGTAGGTCATCCTTCGATCCGTTGTAGAACTTGGAAACCCATTCAGGGAATATTCGTTCACATTTTTGTTGAACGCAGTTTGTTTTTATCATCCTGTATTAAAATATTTCCTTTTATCAATAGTGCAATTTATAGACAATGTTTTGTGAGTAGAATAAAAATTTCGATGGTAAACTTAACTACTTTCTCGGTGTTATTTTACCAGCTAATTAAATATAGGAAATCCTTGAACCCCTTCCACAAAATTTAGTTAGTGTTAAGATTCTTTTACAGGGAATGCAGTGTAGCTGACACTGAAATAATTAAGTATTTGATTATATCATCGCTAATGTCACTGAACTCTTCTGAACTCTACATGTCATGTGTGGTCTGGCGTCTCCTTACCAGCAACAGGTCCCAGGTTCAAACTAGTCAATTCCCTAAAAAACACGCTCAGAGCATCGTTGCGTGAAAGTGGTAGGGAGACACGACTTAGAACAAACAGACACCACGCAGGATGTTAGATGGTTATTGTAGAGGGCGTTCGACAAGTAATTCAACACATTTTGTTTGACCACGTTAGGCCATACGTGTTTGTTGTACCCTGTACATGAGAGAAGGCCAAGATATCAGCTCGCAGGCTGTGTCCTGGCACGAGTGGCGTAGTGCTTAGTCTCGCTGCTCATTTCCCCCACCACCATGCCACACTGTTTGTCCCCTTGAAGAGGCAAGAGGGACAAACGACGGACGTGCCGCATTTAAATAGCAGTGCAGTCGCATTACATGCGACTTGTTTTTATAATTCACATTTCTCAACAACACAGATTTTTAAACAAGTATTATTTATTAAACATTTTGGCGCCGCTCTGAAGACATAATTCTTGTCTGGTACAAGCTGAACTCTTACAGACAGATGCAGACAATTTCACACATTTTCGCACTCAAGTTGACACGTAATTGTGACTTACTTAGTTTCTTAATCAAATAAGGTCTTTCACACAGTTATGTCCATCGTAACAAAACACGCTTTCGGAACCTCATTATGGAGACGTAGAAAGTCTACCTAAGGAAAGCATTGTAGACGTCCTGAACAGTTTTAACGTAAAAGGACATTTCATTAAAATGGGAATTATCTTGCATGTCAATCAGGTACATCTGCAAATGAGCGCGGTCGGTTTCAACTGAAATGGCAATCGATCTCGAAAACAGATGTGACATTGAGAGTCTTCTCAAAACTCTTAGGAAACTATGCTTGTAAGTCTTTCAAGGCCAGAATGATTTCTTCAGAGCTCACAGTTTCTTTTACGGTAGTGACCTGCGAGAACTGGACTGCGTTTGTGAAAATATGCCCCTCAGATAATACGATTTCTTTTTTGAGTGCATCGCCATCGAATGAGAAAGTAGATGTTTCTCACCTTGCAATGGCGTAATTTTGGGAGTGTACAGCCAAGTCAACTTAACATTGCGAGGTCTGCAGTCCATTGCAGATGTTCTAATTTTTCATTCCTGCGCTCCGTTTTTGTTTATAAATACAACAATAGCGAGTATTATATCGAAAAATCGTTTCAGGCATGCCCCAACGTACTTAGCAGTATTATATAAAGACTCAATACTATTCGTTCAATCCATCGAAAACTGTTGCAACCGACAATGGAATAATGTGTGCAACTTAAAAAATGTCACTTTTCATCACGTGCTCCATGGCTGCATATTTATCGCAAAGTGGAACTTGATGTACTGAACAATGAATCGAGTCTGGTGATAGTTGTAATTTTTTGCTCTTTCATTCTTAACTAAGCCTTAAAATTGTTTCCGCACGGTACTGTAATATCATTTCATGCTAAATTTGCTGGAACCGTCGCTCATGTGACTTGTAACATAGCTATTTTTTAATGATGTTATTGGATGCGTTAATATTTGTAAAGTAAAATGATATTTTTGAAGAATTGTGGTGAGAGAAACAGTTGTTAGGCAACAGTATCTGTATCTGCGATGGGAGCTCTGTGGAGTCGTAGAATCTTTGACAGCCAGTAGTGGATAGCTGCGGTGTGCAGCAGGCGGGGTTTGTAGAGTGTACTGTGTAATGCATGAACGTACTTTTGGAACTACGTGAGTTGCAGATTTATTACGATGAGGAATGATGACTCAGAACAATGATTAGTTAGCATACGGCCATAAAAAAATTTTGAAATGAAGGACACGGTATAAATTGATGAGGTAAAAAGTTTATTTTCATTTTTGTAGTCTTGTATTGCTGATCCACTTCACCCTCGTCACAGACGAGTTTTGATAATTATTGTATTGATTGATCTGAGTTAGCTTACAGTACCATGGAAGTTATTAGATCAAATAAACTTTCATATTAGAGTTCCTTCCTAACTGAAATATGAGAGCTTGAAGGTTAAGTCAAGTGTTACATTGGCATTCCGTGTCGAGATTGTGAACCCAATTTCCATGGGCCAACTGTAGTTAGTTTTTAACAGCATATTTGTGGTTGCCAAGTCTTGCAGTATTGCTGTTTCTGCTAGTGCTTCATTTTGCAGGTGAGATTGATAATACGTAATTGTTTCGTTTCCTCTGCGCAATGTAGGTTCTGTCAGTTTCTTTATGTTACCAGGGCCTATATCAGTGCAGATATTTTCACGTGTTTCAGGTTACATTCTTATACAAGTCGACATTACAGTTTTTTTATGCACTTACCTTTTTTTCAAACAGCTCGCACTGACCAAATCTACTGAGCATGAAATTATTGGTTTGTTTATACATAAGATCCGTTTTCACACACAGGATTTTTTTCAGTTTCATGCAAGTGACGTGGTTTTGAGCTCAGTAGCACATTTAGGTTGTTAGTTCACATTTCCAGGTTTGTATTCACGATAACACACACAGAAGTAAAGGCTACTAACTTACAGACTTCATAACAGACACTGAGAATTCATATCCCTCTCTTATGTCATTCACATTCATTTTAAAAAGGCTTGTGGCGATAGATCTCTAGACTACCTCTTTTTATGCTGAAAGGGTACAGTACCGCCCGACATTGAAAATAGGTACAACATTCTTCGTTATTCTTGTCAGAACAACATATTTTTTGTAGTAATAACTCAATTTCACTTAATACACCGAAGCCGGATACCAGTCTAGGAACGAAGGACAATTTATTTATTTAATTGATCACATGTGCACTCCCACAAAATAAATCCCTATATCCAATTTGGTGAGATCTGCGAAATGAATGAATGTATGGTCGTCTGCTAACCGCAGATAGTGAATGTGCAATATATGATCATCTTTGAGACGGTCCTTTGGTCACCGTTGGTGGAACCAAAGAGATGAAATTTACATGAGCTTTGAGCGCCTGAAATGTGGCTGACCAATACGGTAGCAAAAGTGCTTCCCCACCTTGACAGAGGTGCGAGCTGACCTGAAGAATGGCCATGTTTCAGCACTCTGGCGCTGGATCTTGTGTTGGTAAGACCTGTCTTAGGTGTGCTCCATAAAGACAAAAGAGTGGCAAGTAATATTAAGGGAATCATAGTAATCTTCGGAAGTGGCACAGTTAAACCACGTGTAGCAATAAGTTGAAATACTTTCGAGTGCTAGTACTAAGTTGGAATACTTGTGAGTGCTAGTACTAACTTGAAATACTTCCGAGTGCTAAAGTTAAGCTGAATTACTGGCGTGTGTACTATAAGTTGGAAATATTTAAGAAATGGCGTGTGCAGGACTTGAAATTAGAGACGAGTACTTCCACATGGTGAGTACTGTGTGAGTCTCAATCTGTGTATGAGACAAAGGATAAAGAGAAGTACTCGTCCATGGTATCAGTTGAGGACTCGCGTGTGTGACGAATATGTTTTTAATATTACTTTGCGTGTTATGTTTCCGTGTGACGCTGGGTTCAAACTCTAATACTCTGAGAGAGAAGCAAGGTGAGTCAGCCGTCTATCCAGCAACGCCACTTGGCTTGCATTGCACAGGAAGACGTGCATATATCCTCCAGAGTTCGTAGTAGGAAAGAAAAGTTACGAAGTGGGGCAGTGTCATGTGAAACTGGGATGAATACTAACTGGAGTGGGAAAGCTGAAAGTGAAGTGATTCTAACGTTGTGACCATATTTTGATGTATTGTATATTGCCAGTGTGATGTATTTCATGTAATTTAAGTATGTGTGGTTGGCATGGGAGAGTAGCAAGACAGGTTCAGAGGCAGTGGGTTATGCATGTTCCTTTTTGTACCGCTCGGTCTGGAGTAAATTTTCGTGATGATGGGTGTGAGAGTCGAAGTGTGAGATACAGCAAAAGATCCACCACCCTATCCAGAAAGTGCACTGTAGCGTTAGATAATTATGAGACCATAAGATAGAGAATCACTAATGTAAAGCGATGCCCACTGGGCGGAGTTTCTCATGTGTAACTGTAGTCTAAAATGTAATGGTGTGTTTGGGTTATAGAATTTATCGGAATAAAAAAGAAAGTGAAAAGAAAAAGATTGGTGGCCTTTTTCTTCGGATAGTATGTTGTCATGATATCCAGAATTTATAATGTGTGCGCCATTCGTATTCAGTGTGATGGCCACGTATTGATCACAGCCGTTGAGTAAGAAAGAAAATGTGGTGTTGCCAGAGCGTGTGTAAATTTGTAATAGTCAGATGTGCGTTATCCGTTTCCGTTGAGTAATATTCAAACAGGAGAATAATTTGTAGCTTAATTGTGGGTACTAGAGCTCATAATCACTCGATGAGAAATAAGAATGAATCCACTCGTTTGGCAGACCACTCATCTTGCAGGCCTGACTGCTTGATGCCATGAGCAAGGCATGTGGGTGCCTCTCAATGCAGACATGCACTGTACCTGTGAACGTTCTTCATACCATGAACAAATAGCGAAGGGTAAACAGCGCTGACACCAGAATTCTGGCGAACTGAAGGGAGTTGTGCCGAACGAAAAATGGCACTCCGCAATACTAACTGTAACGTCGCGCTGACCGAATACTTCCGCGAAGAAAGCGTCCTCTGGCTTTTCTGAGCACAGTGCATACAACTGCACGATTCTCCTCAAATCAAAACAGGTCTGGAAAATGAACATCACACATTTCCAGGAGGCGGAATGTCAGCTGCTCGTGACAGAGACTTGGACGACTGGCAAATGGCGGCTTCCGCACCTACAGACCTATTTTAGAACGGTTGTTAGAGTGTGCCAAACCCTCCATACGGGTGATCCTGGTGCGATACCGTAAGGACACTGTAGAATGGCCCCGACACACAACTAGGTACTACTACACCATCCTCCAAGACTTAGACACCCAAGGAACCGTCCCGGCCATCCAGAAGGAGGGGCAGCTTACTAACACACTTACAAGGGAACATCCCCATCGCACCCCCCTCAGATTTAGTTATAAGTTGGCACAGTGGATAGGCCTTGAAAAACTGAACACAGATCGATCGAGAAAACAGGAAGAAGTTGTGTGGAACTATGAAAAAATAATCAAAATATACAAACTGGGTGGTCCATGTGTAATATAGGCACTATTAAGGGCAGTTTCAGACTATGAGCGCCGTGGTCCCGTGGTTAGTGCGAACAGGTGCAGAACGAGAGGTCTTCAGTTTAAATCTTCCCTCGACCGAAAATTTTAACTTTTTATTTTCAGTTTATGTGAAAAACTCTTATGTTTTCATCACTTTTTTGGGAGTGATTATTACATCCACAAGAAAACCTAAATCGGGCAAGGTAGAAGAATCTTTTCACCCATTTGCCAAGTGTACTAGTTAGGTGGGTCGACAACATATTCCTGTCATGTGACGCACATGCTGTCACCAGTGTCGTATACAAAATATCAGACGTGTTTTCCTGTGGAGGAATCGGTTGACCTATGACCTTGCGATCAAATGGTTTCGGTTCCCATTGGAGAGGCACGTCCTTTCGTCAACTAATCACACGGTTTTGCGGTGCGGTCGCAAAACACAGACACTAAACTTATTACAGTGAACAGAGACGTCAATGAACGAACGGACAGATCACAACTTTGCGAAAATAAAGAAAGCAAAATTTTCAGTCGAGGTCAGATTTGAACCAAGGACCTCTCGTTCCGCAGCTGTCCACGCTAACCACGGAACCACGGCGCTCGTCGCCTCACAGTGCCCTTAATATTGCCTATCTTACGCATGGACGACCCAGTTTGTATATTTTGCTTATTTTTTCGTAGTTCCACACAACTTCTTCCTGTTTTCTCGATTGATCTGTGTTCAGTTTTTCAAGGCCTATCCACTGTGCCAACTTATAACTAAATCTGAGGGGGGTGTGATGGGGATGTTCCCTTGTTAGTAGCATGGACTGTCGGAAAACCGGAACAGAAGAGAGTGGAAGCATTTGAGATGTTGTGCTACAAACGAATTTTGAAAAGTAGGTGGGCTGATAAAGTAAGGAATGAGGAGGTTCTGTGAAGAATCGGACAGGAAAGAAATGTGTGGGAAACACTGACAAGGAGGAGGAGCAGGATGATAGGACATCTGTTAAGATATCAAGGGATGACTTCCATTGAGCTAGAGGCAGCTTGGTCCCGGCGGAGGTTCGAGTCCTCCCTCTGGCATGGGTGTGCGTGTTTGTCCTTAGGATAATTGAGGTTAAGTAGTGTGTAAGCTTAGGGACTGATGACCTTAGCAGTTGTCCCACAAGATTTCACTCACATTTGAACATTTTGAGAGGCAGCTGTAGAGGGCAAAAACTGTAGAGGAAGACAATTATTGAAATACATCCAGCAGATAATTGAGGACGTAGGTTGCAAGTGCTACTCTGAGATGAAGGGGTTGGCACAGGACAGGAATTCGTGGTGGGTAGCATCAAACCGGTCAGAAGACTAACGATTCAGAAAAAAGTAACGATATATATACTGCATGGTCACCGATGGTATCTGTTCTTTCGGACATGTCCAAAAGAACAGATACCATCTTAGTATACACATATAGGTAAGGCTCACCGGCCACTTGACCATCTTCTTCTTCTGTGTGAATGCACAAACAGTGCCCGAACTCTTACGTGAATCGGCAACGCGCCGCGAGTAATGAGTGTAATGGGCGGGGGCACTACGAATGTAGTGCGGGACAATACGCTGAGTATGTGGGTTTCGCGGGAGGCGTGCCAGAGATAAATCCCTGCAGTCCAGCTATCCTCTGTGTCCTCGGTGACTCAGATGGATGGAGCGTCTGCCATGTAAGCAGGAGATCCCGGGTTCGAGTCCCGGTCGGGGCACACATTTTCATCTCTCCACGTTGACGTACGTGCCTGTAAGCAGCTAGGGGTGTTCATTTCATTGTAATTTCAAAAGTAACGATGTCCCGACGTCTTCTGCAGGGAGTCCTCATGAGAACGCCTCTAAAGGACTCACCGAACCACGAGACAGCTCCTTAGCCGCTTTCAGTGTGGATTCCGAAAATTTCGGTCCACGGTCGACAACCTGACGCTCCTAGAGGCGGCTATTCAGCAGGCTTTCCTCCGGCAGCATCACTGTATCGGTATCTTCTTTGATATCAGTAAGGCATATGATACTACTTGGAGACACTGTATTCTTGCACAACTGCATCAATGGGGCTTTCGTGGCCGCCTCCCCATTTTCATTCGGTCTTTCCTGTCTCAGCGGTTTTTTCGGACCCGCGTTAACAACACACTGTCTGATCGCTTTGAGCAAGAGAACGGTGTCCCCCAGGGCAGTGTTTTAAGCGTTACCCTCTTTGCCATAGCCATCAACAGTATAATGTCTACAGTGAGGAGTCCAGTACAGTGCTCCTTGTTTGTGGACGACTTAGCTGTTTTCTGTTCCTCCTCCAGTGTTGCAACCGTGAGCCGTCGGTTGCAGCTAACAGTGCGGCGGTTAGAGGAGTGGGCTGCAAAGACGGGTTTTCGGTTTTCTGCCGAAAAGTGTGTTTGTGTTCATTTTAATCGTTCTCGTCATTTTTTTACTTTGGCTGCCTTGCATATGGGGGATACTGTCCTACATTTTAGAGACACAGTGCGGTTTCTGGGCCTAATTTTTGACTCCAGGTTGTCATGGCTGCCACACCTACGTGACTTGAAAGCCAGAACGCTGAAGGCACTGAACATCCTCAAGTGCCTCAGGCACAGGTCTTGGGGCGCGGACAGGGCGCGTCTCCTACAATTTTATGGAGCTTCTGTGCGTTCACGGCTGGACTATGGGTGCACAGTATATGGGTCAGCGAGGCCATCTTATTTGCGGATCCTTGACGCTGTTCACCATGCTGGGATCCGACTGGCCACGGGTGCTTATCGGGCCAGTCCCGTAGCCAGCCTCTGTGCTGAGTCTGGCGAACCGCCACTTACCATCCGGCGGCAGCTCCTGCTAGTGCGCCAGGCTTGTAAGTTTCTTGCAGCTCCCAGATCGCCTGCTCACCATCTTGTTGCCCATCCACCTCTGGACCGCCTTTTTTCCCGCCGTCCCCGGGCTACGTTGCCGTTTGGGATCCGGTACTAGAGTCCCTCGGTGTGGAGTCTGTACAACCCCAAATCCAAGGTTTTAACCGCCTGCCACCCTGGTTACTGAAGAGGCCCGGAGTGATTTTAGATTTATTGCAGTACAAGAGAGATTGCACTCCTGCCACCGTTTTTAATGCATCATTTTCTGCCATTTTATCTGAGCACCACGACTATGTAGCTGTTTTTACGGATGGGTCGAAACAAGGGGATTCTGTTGGTTGCTCAGTTGTTTTTCCATATCGTGTCCTCAAGGTCCGACTGCCTCAGACTTTTACTGTCTTTGATGCAGAATTGTTTGCGATCTTGCGGGCACTGGAGCACATGAGACATTCTTCCTCTCCTAAATTTCTTGTCTGTTCTGATTCACTCAGTGCCCTTCACTCATTGCAACGTTTGTATGCGGCAGACAAAATTGTCCAGGCCATCCAGGATGTCCTCCTCCGACTACAGCGACTGGGGAAGGTTGTAGCTTTCTGCTGGGTTCCGGGGCATGTTGGCATTGCTGGGAATGAAAGGTCAGATCTCGCAGCCAAGGAGGCGTGTCTCGCCCCACAAGTATCTCAGTGTGCTATCCCCTTGCACGCACTCACCTCGCTGTTGAGCTCACGGGTCATGCGTCGGTGGGAGGATGAGTGGCTGGAAGTGACTGACAATAAGCTCCGTATAGTCAAGCCCACAACGCGTATGTGGTGTACTTCCTTTCAGCCCCGTCGACGGGACGAGGTTCTCCTCACTCGGCTTCGAATAGGCCACAGCCCTATGACGCATGGCTTCCTGCTCCGGCGAGAGGACCCTCCAATGTGTGGTGCTTGCGCCGTCCAGGTCACTGTGCGCCACGTTTTAATGGATTGCGTTTTATTTTCTGACCAGCGGGTCGCGGCTGACTTTCCAGCGGACCTGCCATCTCTTTTAGGCAACACTCGGACAGATGTGGTTAAAGTTTTAAAGTTCTGTGCCCTGTCAAATGTTTTTACAAAGATTTTAGGGAGAGGATTTTAATTTGCTCACTGTGTGACAAGCTCGCCCATATTTTATGTAAGTGGCCAGCCAATAACAATTTCCTGCGACATTCTTGTTGCTATGCTTCCCCTTTCCTTAGGTTTTACTTTCTTATGTAGCATTTTCCTTCTTTTCCTGCTTTCTTTGAGTGTGTGCTTTAGTTTTCTTAGGTCTGTCCACATTCGTTCCTTTTAATGTGTGTCAGGGCGCTGATAACCTCGATGTTGAGCGCCCATAAGCCCCAACACACCACCACCACCACCACGAGATACCTACCATGCACCACATTCCATCCGACGACGACAATAACCAAACTCGTCACGCCACAGTAACACACCCTCATCCACCAATTTGGAATAGTCACCGCTTTCTCTATCGCTACCAAAACCTCTACGCCGTGCGGTTAGAGGCGCTTCAGTCTGGAACCGCGTGACCGCTACGGTCGCAGGTTCGAATCCTGTTTCGGGCATGGATGTGTGTGATGTCCTTAGGTTAGTTAGGTTTAAGTAGTTCTAAGTTCTAGGGGACTGATGACCACAGAAGTTAAGTCCCATAGTGCTCAGAGCCATTTTTAGAACCAAAACCTCTACGGCGCAAGGTCTTGTCTTACATCACCCGCACGATCTCCGACAAGGAGAATACCCAACTGATGGAACTGATCACCAGAGTCGATGTGGAGGCAGCCATCGACAAGGGTATCATTAACAAATCCCCTGTGTGGATGATCCGCTCCTGGACATCGAAAAGGCTTTCGATTGTCTATGGCACAACGGCCTTATACGCAAACTCAGCGAAGCAGGGTTCCCCGACGGGCACGTACGTCTCATACACTCATATATCACGGACAGGAGTTTCAACACCGACGTGCAGGGCAAACAATCGACACGATATGGTATCCAGGAAGGAGTACCCCCAAAAAATCTAAGGTCATCTGTCCCCTAGAGCTTAGAACTACTTAAACCTAACTAACCTAAGGACTGCACACAACACCCAGTCATCACGAGGCAGAGAAAATCCCTGACCCCGCCGGGAATCGAACCCGGGAACGGGAAGCGGGAACGCTGCCGCACGACCACGAGCTGCGGACGGAGTACCCCAAGGAAGCATCCTAGGGCCCTTACTGTTTAACCTCTACATTAACGACCTCCCAGCTACACACAACACGACGGTGCCGATCTACGCGGATGACACCGCCATCCTTTCGCAAGATTGGAAGCCGTCTAACATTAACTCACGACTACAGACTGCACTCCGAGCGGCAGAGCCTTGGCTGGTGAAATGGCGTGTTAGAGTAAGCGTCGACAAGTGCGAAGCCGTTCTGTTCACTAGAAGACCGAAACTACTGCGCAAACATCAGCACTGCAACCCAATAACACTACATGCACGCCCAATACGTTTCCGTGAGAATGTCAAACACCTCGGTGTCTGGCTGGAGCAGAAACTACTCTGGGGGGGACCACATTCAACACGTGACCAACAAAGCAATCGCGAGGCTCAAATAACTCTACCCTATGCTTAATAGGCGTAGCACACTGAATAGGAGGGCGTCTAGGTCCATGTACATGACACTCATTCGACCCCTGATGACGTACGCAGCCCCTGTCTGGGAATACGCTGCGCCCACTCGCCCGCGCCGTCTGCAGTTCATACAGAACAAAGTACTCAAAATCATAAGCAACGCTCCGCGCTACACACGCACCACGGACCTTCACCGGGAATATCGGCTGGATACCATCTTGCAGGTATTCTAAACACTCTCCACACGGCCGGCCGCGGTGGTCTCGCGGTTCTAGGCGCGCACTCCGGAACCGTGCGACTGCTACGGTCGCAGGTACGAATCCTGCCTCGGGCATGGATGTGTGTGATGTCCTTAGGTTAGTTAGGTTTAAGTAGTTCTAAGTTCTAGGGGACTAATAACCACAGCAGTTGAGTCCCATAGTGCTCAGAGCCATTTGAACCATTTTTGAACTCTCCACACGACTGCACAATAACACGAGACACTCGCGCAACCCGTTTATCCTTTGTATGGGTAACTACGACCACAACCATAGATGGAAACATAATAGGGTAATTCATCAAGCCAAGCTAAAGTTTTCCGGGCACAAAAACGTGCAGTCAGAGTTACTTGTGGCGTGAACTCAAGAACATCCTGCAGAAGCCTGTTTAGGGAACTAGGGTTACTAGCTACTGCTTCCCAATATATTTATTCCTTAATGAAATTTGTCATTAAAAATATATCACTTTTTCAAACCAACATCTCAATTTATGGAATCAATAGTAGAAATAAGAATAATCTTCACAAGGATTTAAAGTCACTTAGTCTTGTACAAAAAGGTGTGCATTATTCACGAACACACATTTTCAATAACTTGCTAGCAGCCATAAAAAGCCTAACAACCAATGAAATTCAGTTTAAGAGAAGCCTAAAGGATTTATTGGTGACCAACTCCTTGTACTCCATTGATGAATTTCTTAGTAAAACCAACATATAACTTCCGCACAATTTCAGTGCAGTAATGTGTTCATTGTAAATATGTGTGTGTGTGTGTAAGTAAAATCTAACTTCTGCACCATTTCTGTGCAATAATGTGTTCATTGTATCACAGTAGTTGTATTACACATTTATTACCTTTGAAACGTCCCCTTTGAACAATAATACACGACTGTCCTTTACCTGACACACAATATTTTTTAGCGCAACGCAATCTGACTTTCAAAAAAATCCCTACGAAAGAATGGCCCTGACTAACATTAACCTATACGTTTCACAAATCACTTACCTCACAAAAAGCTTCGCTGCTCAAGCTACTGCAATACAGCGAGCGCCACTACTGCCAGCTAAATAAAAGATTCAAACTACTGAAGGCACTAACTACTGATAGGGATAGTTAGCAAATGAAAGATATTAATAGAGAACAAACAATGTATTTACCTTGATATCATCATATATAAATATAGCAGTTCATGACAAATTTCAAAACTCCGCCATCTCTCTCCCCACATCCACCACTGCTGGCGGCTCACCTCCAACTGAGCAACGCTACGCGCTGTTCACAGCCAGCTGCCTAACACTACAATGGCGAGTATTACAACAATGCAAAGCAGCCACAGACTGCACACAGCACAGCCAGTGATTTTCATACAGAGATGGCTTTACCAATAAAAAAACCTAAATAGCCTACTTACATAGAGAAAACATAAACAGAGTACTTACATAGAGAAAACATAAACAGCCTACTTACATAGCCCCCATGCTCCCCACAAAAAATTTTACAAATTGGTTTGGGCAGTGCCCAATACAGATTTGAAAAAATTTTTCATAATTACAATAACAAAGATATCAAATGCACACACTTATTGATACAACGTTGGTCAAAAGCTAAAATTTTGTCACAGTCCATAAAGACAGTCCTGATCATTCATTACGGTAAAATATAGTGTTTTTCTCAAAGTCTGAGCAGTAGAAGAAAATGCACACGGAAGTAGTGGATTTCCATGCAGTCTTGAAGAAGTAGTGTTGTCCTTCCAACGGAAAGACAGTGCTGACTCTCGACATGCAGACAAGTATTGGGTCACAACAGAGCAAACCCACTGCAGAGTCAGTCGAAGTTTTGATGAATATTGGTAGGTAGGTCATCACAGAGCAGACCCACCGTAGTCCTGGTAGAGATTACGATATTGGTGGGCCACCAGAGGTGCAGACCCACTGCAGTCCTTGTAGAAATAATGGTATTGATGGATCATCAAAGATGTAGACCCACTGTAGTCCTTGTAGAGATAATGGTATTGGTGGGCCACCAGAGGTGCAGACCCACTGTAGTCCTTGTAGAGATAATGGTATTGGTGGGCCACCAGAGGTGCAGACCCACTGTAGTCCTTGTAGAGATAATGGTATTGGTGGGCCACCAGAGGTGCAGACCCACTGTAGTCCTTGTAGAGATGGCCAGCAGCCATCTGTTGCGATTGTGCAGGTGCACATTCACCATCGAAGAGCCTTGCGGAGAATATAGCAAGTCCATAAACCACCACTTGTGCACTCACAAAGTTTTTGGAATTGTCCTTAGAACCAGCAATGCTGTTATCCAGTCCCTTGCTGAATTATTAACACACGTGCAAACACTAACAGTCCCTACTTCTCACATATTGTCCATATACTATGACCAACAGAAACGTGTGCAGTGAAATGTAACTTACAAGTTAATAATAAGATGAACTGGTGTCAATTACAATTTTATAAATTTACAACATGAAAATACAATTACAAAGGTACAAAATACATCATCAAAGAACATAATAATACAGATAACATTTGTAGTACAGGCTTTACAAAAGAATAGAAATAGACATATACATCAGTGTTACAGGAATTATGACATGAGTACATACATAAAAGATCGAATAACTTTCGAAACATCAACTTCACACATGAGCATTAACACAAAACAGAATAAATAATGTCTAAACATCTTTACAAAGTAAATAACACATTATTAATGCCAATTGTATTTGAGGATAACAGTATTCCTCATCATAGTGAATGTAACTTAGTATTAGAAGAGAAAAAAGTTCTATGAAACAGTACACAGAGACAGGAAGAAAACAAATACACAAGGGTACACAAATATATAGTGGGATAACACAAAAGGGAAAGGGCAGGGTATGTTTTCAGTGTAACATTTGGTACTGCAGTCCAACCTAAAACTTCATTCCATAGATCTTTCGTCTTATTTCAAAATTTGTTTCCACCAAAAAAATCCTATCAAAGCATGCTTTCTGTATTTATATGTTCACATATTTCTTACCTCATTATTTATATCCAAGAAAATCCTACGTAAACCTGTTGTCCCTAAACCCTACTTTTTTGCTCATATCCTCTTTCAAAATACTTTTTTTGGCCAAACCATTTTCTTATAGCTTCTCAATGCATTTCTTCCAATTCATCACATCTCGTTCTCTCATATAGCCTACCCCATCTTAAGCTAACTTAAATCTACTGAGCTCAGATGCTAAACTAAGGGACGAGGCAATGCAGCAGCACAAAACAATTAACACAAGCAGCAATGACAAAAAATACAGATTGGCAAAGCTAGCAGCAGCAAATGTAATAACTTATATCAAAACATGACATAGCTCAAGCAGAAAAAAATATTACACTAAAAATGGCCATGTCTAATACCTATGTCACATCTTAACACTAGAGTGATGCATCACAATTTATTCTACAAAAGAAATTACCAAGTACTTGAAAAGAAAATTATGAATGCAGTTCCTGTGAAGGTAAATGTCGCTTTGTGCTCCCTCATTTTTTTGAAAAAAATTATTATATACTCGATCTGTAGACAGAAAATATTTATATTAGTACATCTATAAAATTTTATTTTAACCAATGCTGCAGTGCAGCTAGAAACTAGATATCAAATGAAATAAGCAACTATGTACAAAGCAAAGTGTAAGAACATCGTTCAATAGTCATGTGGCATTTCATAAGTAGTAAAAAAATCTCTCATCTAGAAAGACAGTAGTCATAGTCAGGTGTGTAGACAAACTATTTCTTGTCATTTCATTAGGCATTTCAGTAAATATCAGAAAGTACGATATGTTTCCAAGTAATTAGCGTGTCGGATTTGCGATGCTTTCTCTAAAGGAATGACAATGGCCAGGATAATGGCCTCCCTTTTTTTTTTCCTTCCTGTGCTCTGAAAGGCACGCGCCAATGGCCCTCTCTCCAGGCGTCCGACACAGCTGGGTGCCCACGACGCATTACGTGCAGGTGGTCACTTAACTTTCTTACGGAAATATTTACGACAGCAGTTTCCGCTACAGTGACAGTCTCACATAAAAATATTTCACAGGTCAAGAATTAGCGTTGCAAATCTGTAGAAAGAAAATCCTATAAATATAAGTGTCCAAATAAAATATTCGTCAGCATTGTGATACAGTCACGCATTTACGCACATTTCATAACTCTTAAAGTACGATTCTTGGTTTCCAACATACTTCTTATCCCTCATATACGGTAGCAACATCTTATTGATCATAAACATATCTCAACAGCATAGTACACATCGTCGTCGTAATAATAACATCATAACACCTCAGTCAAATCTCAAAATCGTCGTAGCTTCCTCCAATAATTTCAAAACCTAAAAAAAATTCTCTGCTCATTTCAATAGTGTCATCTACCTCAAACGTACTTTAAAATCATGCTCCCTTACCAAATACATCATTCAAAGCTCTCATAGTATCACAATGATTTCGAAAAAATATGAACAGTTTACAAAGTACAGACAAAATACAGTTTCATAAGTGTGAAGTTACCCAACTGTGTATTGCGTAAACATGTGTCACTGATGTAGTAACAAAAAAATGTTTATTTCTCAGTTAAATGATCAGATAGCTGTGTAATTTATGTGTTAGAGAAATATGGTACCGATGTGTAATGTTGTATAAGCAAATACCATATTAGCTAGGGTTCCTTGTGGTTGCCACACACATGGTACACAAAGTAAGCGTGTACCCCCCTGAGGATTAATGTAATTATACCCTCAGGTGTTACAGATTACACCAATGGAATGAAATGTATCACGGAAAACTTTCTTTGTAATTAAAAAAAATCTTTAAAAATAAATGTTTTAAGTACAAAATTAATCACTCAAATACGTGTACTGTAGCGCTAAATGTGCGTCTTGTTGCAACATAATCTCTGTGGAAGTGTCGTAGTTATCGTCCTCCGAAAGCTAAGTTCTGCAGAAGTCAATGTACTTACCTCATAATACACAAAAGTGAAATGCTTTGAGTATAAATGTCTTAGTTATTACGCTTATTGCCGTGATGAAGAAAGTACTGTACAGTAACGTATTGTTGTGCTACGGAAAAGGCAGTCTCATTGTAGCTATACTACAAAAGTTACTACTAAAACCTGTTTTACTTTCCAGAATAAAACAGAAAACTGTGCAGATATAAAACAGAAACACTGCAAAAGCAACATTGTAAATTTTCACTCATTAGTAGCGTCGTGATAAAACCGTGTAGTTGTCACATAAACTAACCACTGTGTCGTCTGGTATCTCACAGAAAGTACTTTAAACCCAGAATGTATTTTCAAGTAAACCAAAATGTTGCATTAAAATCTCATTAGCAGTACTGGTAAATGTTCTAAGTATGTGAGCCTTATGGTCGTTACGTAATCGTGCACCTAACAAGCAAGAATGTACAAATACAACACTGTGTCGTCTGTTCACTACAACAATGCATTCGTAATTTCTGTTTAAAAATGTTCCCTAGGTTCTAGACTGGATATTTAACTTCAAACATAGTTGTATGTTAACAGTTTCTTAAGTCTGACACAGCATACTAGTAATGTAAAGTGAAAAGTTATATGACAAAGACAAAGTCAAAAAGCAGATTATCTTTCAATAAACGGTTTTACATGTGAAATGTGGTGTAAACCTTTACTCTTCCTAGTACGCAGAGTTTCAACTTCAACGCAATTATCATGTGGTATACGTCGGATTCTGTAAGGTCCATTGTAAACTAGAAAGAATTTGTGACTCAAGTGTTTCTTCTTATGTGACAATGAATGAGCTTTAATGAGAACTTTCTGACCAATATACAATTTCTTTGCATTTGCTTTACCGTGTAGTTTTCTCCTTTTGTCTGCTGCAGATTTTATATTTTTAAGAGCCAAATCAATTATGTCTTTGTGTCGAAGTTTACGTGTATTCGGGAAAGGTACAAGCTCTCTGATTCTGTTCGGTGGTTCTTCATTCTTCAGTACAAGAGTAGGTGGTAAAGCAGTGGAGTCGTGAGGCATTTCATTCAGCACGTTTTGAAATAAGTGTAAATATCTGTCCCAATGCTGATGCTTTCTGTGACAGTAAAGTCTGCAAAGCTTATTGATTTCTTTCATAATCCGTTCGGAGGGGTTACAATGTGGTGAGTACAATGAAATAAAAACAGGTTTGATTTTATGGTTGCGAAGCATGCGTGACCAAACAGCAGATCTGAATTGAGGTCCGTTATCTGAAATGACTTTACTAACGTGTCCAACTTCACGTAAGAAATTTTTAACAAAGGCGTTGGATACAGACCGTCCAGTGGCTTTACGTAACGGTGTAAAAGAAACAAATTTTGAAGTAAGTTCAACAGCGACTAGAACGTACGAAAATCCATTAGATGTTCTGACAAGCGGTCCCAAGAGATCAACAGCAGCAAATTCTTTTAATTTAGAAGGAATAATAGGAAACAACGGAGCACGATGTGAGACAGTAGATGGTTTCGCCTTTTGACAAAGTTTACAAATAGACAAGACTCTTCGAATTCGCTTTTCCATATTGTTAAAATAACAAGTCGTTCGAAGAATATGATAACATTTTCGTGGGCCAAAATGTGCGTAGCTGAAATGAATGTACCAAATGAGCTTATTAGCAAAATCGTTAGGAATGCAAAGTACCCATAGCTTGTCATCAACAGTGCAGCGTTTGAACAGTATGTTGTTTCTAACCAGATAATAATGCCGAATCTGTGTGTGTGTCTTTTCATGCCATTTGCTCTTGATGTCTTTCCAAATCGGATCTTTATCTTGTTCATGAGCAATGTCCTTTAAAGATGTGGTGATGAAGTTTTCAAAGGCGACTTTCTGAATGTAAAGAATACTGAAATTTTTCTCAATGTTGCCTTCTGTGTTACTTTTCTCTGAGCCAGCCGGCGCACGTGGGTGCCTGCGGCGCGAGTCATTGTCTGTCTCTTTGTTGGCGCGCGTTGTTATTGGGATTAGGAGACCTAACTTCTACAAATTCGCCTTGACGAGAGGGCCCAGCTCTGTTAGAATCCCGCCAGTTCTGATGAAATTCACGTCTGTCGTTTTGTCGGTAGTTTACACAGTTTCTTGTTTGTCGGTCATGTGGTGGAGAATTTCTCCCTGAATCGTAACTCTGCGCCGAACTGTTGCGTCTGAAGTTATTCTGCCTCCCTTGATAATACTTGTTTTGGTTCCCATATTGTCTGTTTCTCTGATTGTCTCTGTGATAGTCATTACTACGGAAATGCGATCTTTCTCTGTAACTATTATTACTCTGCCAGCGGTTGTCATATGGGTGGTGTCTGTTTTGGTCACGATTTGCGTTGTAAGAATAGCCTTTTCGTGTCCAGTTATTATTTCTTTAATTGCGGAATTGCGACTGATGTGATCTGTAATTGTTGTGCTCCTGCGTTCCGTGATTGTCAGTGTCACTTTCCAGTTCTTGTAACAGTCCCTGAAAAGCTTCAATGTCGTCTTTGCAACGTCCTGCCAAAATAATATGTCGTAAATGTTCAGGTAATTTGATTAAGCAAATGCGGATGAGTTCTGAGGGGCTGTATGGGTTTGTCAGGTACTGATTCTTGTGCAACATGTCTTCAAAATATTTCACAAGACTGGAGAATTCAGATTGTTCGAAATGTTTCATCATTATGATGCCATGTTTTACGCGGTCTTGTGTGGCTTGAGACCAATATGCTGAGAGGAAGGCATGGTGAAACTCTCCTCCACTGTGGCAATCGTGAATGACCGATCGCATTCTTACAGCTGGTTCATTCTCCAAGTAGCCACACATAAATTCTAACCTGTGCTCCAATGACCAGTTGGGAGGAAAACAATGAGAGAATTGATGGAGCCACGCTTGTGGATGAATGTCGTTGGCAGAATTCTTAAACGTTTTGAATTTACGTGTAGTAATGAACAGCTTATAGTCAAAATCATCATGTCGGCGAGTCGCATGTCGGTCACTGTTACGTCGCTTCGGCGGTTCCAACTCAAAATTCGGTGCACATTGCCAATTTCTTTCATAACTTCCGAAATGCCCTATGTTATTATTTTGTGGCTGTTCCGTATTTCTATGTCCCTCTTCCCTTATTGGGGCGAGAGTGTCCTCTGAAATACGTAATTCTTGTATTACCTGTGTTAGCTGATCTTGTACTTCCCGGATTTCTCTTTGGTGTTGCGTATCAATTTGATTCAGATTTTGTTTCAGTTTCCTAATTTGTTCGCTCTCTTCTGTGTTATTAAAGACTACCGGTTTTGTGTCATTCAGATTATCATCTACCTTCGCAGATAAATTATTTAGCTGATCCGAAAGTTCAACTACTTTCTCTGATAATGAACTAATTTCCTCCATGTGTCTTTCTACTGTGTCCTTTAAGTTTTCCTAAGTTTTTGTAAGTTGCGTAACCGAATCGGTAGATGCAACTGAGTCAATTTTAGCTTGCAAGGTCTCATGATTTTCATGAACAATAATTTGCAGTTCTTTTATGGCTGCTTCGTGATTCTGTAATGCATTTTCATGCCGCGAAAAAATAGGTTGAAAATGCTCACAAATTTGTGTTTTTACGTCGTTACAGACTTTTTGACATTTCGATTCGATTTTATGTAACTCAGTAGTTAAATCTTCACGTGTTTGTTCAAGTGTGGTGTCTAACTTTTGAAGATTTTGTTCCATTGTGTCTAACTTTTGAAGCTTTTGTCCCATTTGTTTCTGATTTTGTCCCATTTGTTGCATTAACTGTAATAACAATGCACTGGTGTCTGAAACATGTCCCTCAGTGCTTTTCGGCAGTGAATTTGCACCGGCAACATTCACATTTTGACAAGCGGAAAACGTGTCTTGACTCATTTGGGAAAACGGTGAGGACGCAAAACCTGAATCTACAGTGTTTGCAAAATTGTGTCCTGTCATTTCGGATTCCTGAGGCGAGCTGTTGCCGACCGATCGATCGATAATGCTTCCCTCTTCACTAATTGTTTCACTGTCCACGCCATTGTTTGACGCCCGCTCCATTTCCCTGTGCACAGTTACCAAATTACTACTTTGAACATTAGTAAATTCATTACTCGGCGGCGCTGATAAGCTACGCTCGTCGTCACTATTATTTCTCAGTTTAGTTTGGAGCCTAGTGTTACGTTTTTCACACGCCATAATTGTCACAATATTTCACACGATAACACAGAAAAGCACAACTTGAAGTGCAAAAATAGGAGAACACATTAACATAGCACTGAAAATAATATCTAGTTAATTGCAAGCGTAGCTGCGAAATACTTGGTACAAATCTATATGCATGCCACACCTGTTTTACTGTACAACAATGAAAAACTACAACTACAAAGGAGATTCTCTCTACAATTATGCGCTAGAAATAAACAAAATCTACACTAATTACACAAACTACAACAAAAGATCAGAAGATTCCAGTGAGGTATCCTCGGCTAAGGGTCGACATATGAAACGTCCCCTTTGAACAATAATACACGAGTGTCCTTTACCTGACACACAATATTTTTTAGCGCAACGCAATCTGACTTTCAAAAAAATCCCTACGAAAGAATGGCCCTGACTAACATTAACCTATACGTTTCACAAATCACTTACCTCACAAAAATCTTCACTGCTCAAGCTACTGCAATACAGCGAGCGCCACTACTGCCAGCTAAATAAAAGATTCAAACTACTGAAAGCACTAACTACTGATAGGGATAGTTAGCAAATGAAAGATATTAATAGAGAACAAACAATGTATTTACCTTGATATCATCATATATAAATATAGCAGTTCATGACAAATTTCAAAACTCCGCCATCTCTCTCCCCACATCCACCACTGCTGGCGGCTCACCTCCAACTGAGCAACGCTACGCGCTGTTCACAGCCAGCTGCCTAACACTACAATGGCGAGTATTACAACAATGCAAAGCAGCCACAGACTGCACACAGCACAGCCAGTGATTTTCATACAGAGGTGGCGTTACCAATAAAAAAAACTAAACAGCCTACTTACATAGGGAAAACATAAACAGCCTACTTACATAGAGAAAACATAAACAGCCTACTTACACCTTATAAATAAAAAAAAAAATTTATTTTAAATTCAATGCATTAGTATTTGTAAAGTGACTCTTTCATATAGTGTTCGTTAAAAAATGACGATCATTCCACTTGGGACCTGTGGAATGGTACATTAGCTTATTTGTTTTAGTTGTAAACATTTGTCATGTAATGTTGTTTTTCTGACATGTTCTTCATCCTGGGGGACCTCCTCACTATGGATCAATTGGAATGAAAGTAAATCTAATCTAATCTAATTTAACATCACATCCCGCATCCTGTGACTCCTGATTCAAAAACTAATATGTTATACAGAGGTGACAGTAGAACTTTTGGTTTGGTCACCACGTTGGTGTGTGCCGGCCGGGCTGGCCGAGTGGTTGTAGGCGCTACAGTCTGGAACCGCGTGGCCGCTACGGACGCAGGTTCGAATCCTGCCTTGGGCATGGATGTGTGTGATGTCCTTAGGTTAGTTAGGTTTAAGTAGTTCTAAGTTCTAGGGGACTGATGACCTCAGATGCTAAGTCCCATAGTTCTCAGAGCCATTTGAACCACGTTGGTGTGGGCGTGGAGGGCCCCATCCTTTGGGGGATGATCCGCCTACAGAGCCGACACAGGCCGAGCCGTGGCTCGCATAACTGGCCCGCGTGAAGTCTAACACGCCACCGTGGTCGGCCCTGCTGTAGATGTGGAAGCAGACATAATAATTAGCCACGGCCTCTTTGTCAGACAGGCCTGATCGCGAAGCGTCGACAGAGCGGCCGAGTTATACCGTGGGCGGACAACGTATCGCGGCCGTATCTCCTCGGGAGCAAACCTGCAGCCGTCCTTGGGAGGAGGGGCTGGTCCTTCTCAGCGGAGTCCACCGGCAGCGTGCCCTCCCCCTCCCCCCTCCCAAACCCCTCCCCCCCCGACGGCCAGCTTCCGGCCGGTCCAGCAGCCGGCGGGCTCGGCGAGGCGAGGCGAGGCGAGGCGAGTCGTCGCCGGCAGACAAAGGCCCGCCTGCCTCTGCCTCTGCCTCTGCCTCTGCCCGCCGCTAGCAGCGCACTTCATTTCCGGCCGGCTGCGCCAGCGCCGCGCTCCTCCAACCGGTCGCTGCAGCCGCACCCGTTGCTGCTGCTGCCGCCGCCTCGAGCCACGACGTCGGCGGTGCGAGGCCGGGCAAGGTGGCGACCGAGATACACAGTAGCAGCAGTTACTCTCGTGCAGTACTCCGGTTCTCGTCACATCACCGAAGTTATGTAACGTCGGGTGTGACCAGTACCTGCATGAGTAACTCAATACGCAACCTGCTCTTCGCTGCTCTATCTTTGCCTGCATAGCAGAGAGGTGGACGACTGATGCCGTACAGTTCTTCTTCACCTGATATTACACCGATCTCCTGGTACATCTAAATCTACACTACTTACCATTAAAATTGCTACACCAAGAAGAAATGCCTATGATAAACGAGTATTCATTGGACAAATATATTATACTAAAACTGACATGTGATTACACTTTCACGCAATTTGGGTGCATAGATCCTGAGACATCAGTACCTAAAACAACCACCTCTGGCCGTAATAACGGCCTTGATGCGCCTGGGCATTGAGTTAAACAGAGCTTGGATGGCGTGTACAGGTACAGCTGCCGATGCAGCTTCAACACGATACCACAGTTCATTAAGAGTAGTGACTGGCGTATTGGACGAGCAAGTTGTTCGGCCACCATTGACCAGATGTTTTCAATTGCTGAGAGATCTGGAGAATCTGCTGGCCAGGGCAACAGTCGGACATTTTCTGTATCCAGAAAGGCCCGTACAGGACCTGCAACATGTGGTCGTGCATTATCCTGCTGAAATGTAGGGTTTCGCACAGATCGAATAAAGGGTAGAGCCACGGTTCGTAACACATCTGAAATATAACGTCCACTGTTCGAAGTGCCGACAATGCGAACAAGAGTTGACTGAGACATGTAACCAATGGCACCCCATACCATCACGGCGGGTGATACGCCAGTACGGCGATGACAAACACACGCTTCCAATGTGCTTTCACCGCGATGTCGCCAAACACGGATGCGACCATCATGATGCTGTAAACAGAACCTGGATTCATCCGAAAAAATGACGTTTTGCCATTCGTGCACCCAGGTTCGTCGTTGAGTACACCATCGCAGGCGCTCCTGTCTGTGATGCAGCGTCAAGGGTAACCGCAGCCATGGTCTTCGAGCTGATAGTCCATGCTGTTGCAAACGACGTCGAACTGGTTGTGCAGATGGTTGTTGTCTTGCAAACGTCCCCATCTGTTGACTCAGGGATCGAGACGTGGCTGCACGATCCGTTACAGCCATGCGGATAAGATGCCTGTCATCTCGACTGCTAGTGATACGAGGCCGATGGAATCGAGCACGGCGTTCCATATTACCCTCCTGAACGTACCGATTCCATATTCTGCTAACAGTCATTGGATCTCGACCAACGCGAGCAGCAATGTCGCGATACGGTAAACCGCAATCGCGATAGGCTACAATCCGACTTTTATCAAAGTCGGAAACGTGATGGTACGCATTTCTCCTCCTTAAACAAGGCATCAAAACAACGTTTCACCAGGCAACGCCGGCCAACTGCTGTTTGTGTATGAGAAATCGGTTGGAAACTTTCCTCGTGTCAGCATGTTGTACTTGTCGCCACCGGCGCCAACCTTGTGTGAATGCTCTGAAAAGCTAATCATTTGCATATCACAGCATCTTCTTCATGTCGGTTAAATTTCGCGTCTGCAGCACGTCATCTTCGTGGTGTAGCAGTTTTAATGTGCCAGTAGTGTATATGATTACTCTGAAATTCACATTTAAGTGCCTAGCAGAGTGTTCATCGAACCACCTTCAAGCTACTTTTCTACCATTCCAGTCTTGAAAACCAAACACTTGAATGTTTCCGTGTGAGCTCTGATTTCTGTTATTTGGTTTTATGACCACCTCTCCTTCTGTAAGTGGGCTCTGATAAACCATTTTCACTCTCTGAGGTAGAAGTTGGCAACTGAAATTTCGTGAGAACGTTTTGTCGCAGCGAGAAACTCGTTTGCCATCCCAAGTCGCGTATCATCTGCGGGGCACTCTCTACCCTCTTTCGCCAGAATACAAAATGAACTGCCCATCTTTGAACTTTTTCGATGTCCTCCGTCAGTCCATCTACATCTACGTGATTACTCTGCTATTCACAATAAAGTGCCTGGCAGAGGGTTCAATGAACCACCTTCAAGCTGTCTCTACCGTTCCGCTCTCGAACGGGACGCGGGAAAAACGAGCACCTAAATTTTGTTGTGCGAGCCCTGATTTCCCTTATTTTAGCGTGATGATTATTTCTCCCTATGTAGGTGGGTGCCAACAGAATGTTTTCGCAATCGAAGGAGAAATCTGGTTATTGAAATTTCATGAGAAGATCCCATTGCAACGAAAAACTCCTTTGTTTTAATGATTGCCATTCCAATTCACGTATCATGTCTGTGACACTATCTCCCCTATTTCGCGATAATACAAAACGAGCTGCCCTTCTTTGTACTTTTTCAATGTCATCCGTCAGTCCCACCTGATGCGGATCCCACACCGCACAGCAATACTCCAGAATAGGGCGGACAAGCGTGGTGGAAGCAGTCTCTTTAGTAGACCTGTTGCACCTTCTAAGTGTTTTGCCAATGAATCGCAGTCTTTGGTTTTCTCTACCCACAATATTATCTATGTGATCGATCCAATTTAGGTTATTTGTAATTGTAATCCCTAAGTATTTAGTTGAATTTACAGCCTTCAGATTTGTGTGACTTATCGCGTAATCGAAATTTAGCGGATTTCTTTTAGTACTCATGTGAATGACTTCACACTTTTCCTTATTCAGGGTCAATTGCCACTTCTCACACCATACAGATATCTTATTTAATTCATTTTGCAAGTCGTTTTGACCATCTGATGACTTTACAAGACGGTAAATGACAGCATCATCAGCAAACAATCTAAGACGGCTACTCAGATTGTCTCCTATGTCGTTAATATAGATCATGAACAATAGAGGGCCTATAACACTTCCTTGGGGAACGCCGGGTATTACTTTTGTTTTACTCGAAGACCTTCCGTCTATTACTACGAACTGTGACCTCCCTGACAGGAAATCACGAATCCATCGCACAATTGAGGCGATGTGGATGTGGATTCCACACCGCCCAGCAGTACTCATCAACTAAGCAGAAACAAACTACATAGAACCATTTTAACAGCTGTTAAGCATTCAATTCTCTGTAAGCTTAGAGAAATTTTTATATAAAATGTTCTTTATATTACTTAAAAAAGCATTAACAACTGTATACCAAAAAGATTTTAATAATGAGAAGTCTTTGCTGTAAGATTTAGAAGCATCTGACCCACCTTACATTTCAAGACGGTGGGTTACTCTATACTGTTAATGAAACAAATAAAAAATAAACAGTACTGAGCAAGACGATGTACAAACGTAAGCGGTGTCTAGCAGACCTATTGCGTTTTGTAAGTGTTCTGCGTATAAATCGCACTCTTTGGCTCGCTTTCCTCACAACATTTTCTATGTGATAGTTCCTGTTTAAGCTATTCCTAATTGTAATCCGTAAGCATTCAGTTGAGTTTACAGCCTTTACATTTGTGTGAATGATAGTGCGGCTGAAATTTAGCTAATTCCCTTTCGTATTCGTATGGACGACTTCACAATTTTCGTTATGTGGATTCAATCTCCACTTTTCGCACTTTACAGATGTCTAAATCATTTTGCAACTCGTTTTGGTCATCTGATGACTTTACAAGACGGTAAATGACAGCATCGTCTGCAAACAATCTAAAAGGGATGCTCAGCTCTTCTCTTAAATCGTTTATGTAGATCGGAAACAGCTGATAGACTATAACAATTCTTTTGGAATCGCCAGACATTACTTCTGCTTTGCTTCAGTGACTGTTCACCTGTTTTACGAACCTTTCTGGCAGTAATCCAGTCGCGCAACTGATACGGTACTCCATAACCAAGCAGTTTAATTAGAAGTCGCTTGTGAGGAACGGCGTCAAACACTTTCTGGAAATCTAAAAATATGGAACCAAAATGACGTCCCTCGTCCATAACGCTCATTACTTCTTGAAAATAACGAGCTACTTGTGTTTCACAAGAAGGATATTTTCTGAAACCGCGTTGGCTGTTTGTCAACATATGCTTTCCAGGCATTTCACCGCAATACCAGACGATACATTAATTATTATTACATAACGATGCAGTATGCAGATCTCTGAACGGAAAAGAAAAATTCTGTGTGGAATATGCCGAGCGGTGGCAAAGAATTAATTTATATACGTGTGATAGGAGTAAGAGGTAATTGTTATTTCTAAAACAAAAGACGTAAACTTTCAATTATTCTTCTTCTATTCTGTCTGTTAGAGTTTTGAGAGGAACGTCTTGTCATCAAAAGTATTGCTCTTTTATTTAAAATGACGGGACACCGTACCTAATTACTTCTGTCATAAACAATTCGTATTTTTGTAGTAATATTTCGCAGCAATCAGCAGCAAGTATAATTGAAGGATAATGGTTCAAATGGCCCTGAGCACTATGGGACTTAACTTCTGAGGTCATCAGTCCCCTAGAACTTAGAAATACTTAACCCTAACTAACCTAAGGACATCACACATGTCCATGCCCGAGCCAGGATTCGAACCTGCGACCGTAGCGGTCGCGCGGTTCCAGACTGTAGCGCCTAGAACCGAAGGATAATGGACGTTAAATAACATCTCATGACGGGTCTCTTATTATAACGTGTGCCCTTTCAGACCAGCAAGCTGGTCTGATGTTCCTTTGTCCGGCGACCGTAAGTTACAAAATAACAATTTACTTTGCAAAAATCACTCAAAAAAAAAGTCACCATAAAAGTAAAGCAAAGTTACATGAATATTAAAACTGAAGTTCTTTTTTAGAGATCGCAACTTATCTAATTTCACAAATAAGCCAATTTTTGAGTAGGTATCTTGAAATGGAACATCAAAGTGGGCTAAGCCACCAGTAGCAGGAATCCGAAGTGTCACAGCTAATCTTGTGGCTACTGGTATAGAGTCCCTGTATGTCGTATTCACCTTTGCCGTCAATGGTCCAATAAGACAAAGTATTACCTCGAAATCAATGACATACGACTGAAGCTTTTAAATATCACACAAATTGCTATCATTATTTCTTCCACTACATACATACATTAGGAGGTAAAAGGTATTCTTTGACCCAATACTTGCGCATATTTCTGCGATTTCGTTGTTTTTTTCAAAATAATGCCGGCGAAGGCGGCAGCTGCTACTAGCAATGTAGGTATCTTGTCACTGGAATAGCGTACGTGTTCTATCCAGATGTGAGTCGCGTCAAGCAAACGCACATTCTTAGAATGTGGCATGCACTCTTTACATTCCGCTTCACGAATTTCAATTTCCAGTGCATGTGGCTTACAAGAGGACCAACTGCCAACCGGATTTTTCTAATTTTTTGTGTTTGTTGTATGTGTACTTCAAAAGCAAAAATTAGCTTTGCAACGCAGTTCGAAGCAACTCACAAATTTCTGAAGAAAACAGGCTTTGAAGTTTTCGAGGAATTTTAATTCTCTGAAATAAACGCCATGCTAGCAAGGCTTATTCGGTATTGTTCCAAATGGTAAATTGATAACCCATTGATCGCTGGCTGAAATTTCGATGAAGTCTTCCCCCTTTTGTTTTCTTTGCCTGCCGATGCGGCCGTGCGGTTCTAGGCGCTTCAGTCTGGAACCGCGTGACTGCTGCGATCGCAGGTTCGAATCATGCCTCGGGCATGGATGTGTGTGATGTCCTTAGGTTTGTTAGGTTTAAGTAGTTCTAAGTTCTAGGGGACTGATGACCATAGATGTTATGTCCCATAGTGCTCAGAGCCATTTGAACCATTTTTTTTTTTAGAAGTACTTTTGAGAATGCGGTATATTTCTGCAAAACACTTATTGGTGTCGATGGTCCGGCAATTAAATAAAATATAAGTTAAATAACAGGGAAACAATAGATTCCTACAGCACGTAATTAGTTATGAACCACAATATAGCTCGTGAGATATTCACTTCTAAACGCACACTACGTCTTCACTACAGAAGCCATGTCTTCAACGTACACTCACAAAAATATTTAAACACGTACGAAATACAGGAGTTACATTTAAATCACTTGAAATTAAATAAATACTCCTACAGCTGGACCATAAACATGCTCCAACACACATTATCAGATACATAAGCAAATCAAATAAACTGTAACACCCCACCCGTCACTTATCTGGTTTTGGCGTGTGTTCACCTCAGCTAATTGACTAAAAGATCAACAGAGAGTGCAAAACTGCCGCAATATCGGATAACGCAAAGAAAGTAATAAGACCTTGTGACTCCTGATTGAACTGCGGTGGCAGTGTTGACATTAATTGATTCAGAATTGATCACTTTTAATTAAAAAGGGGTGCGCATTGATGTTATATGCAGCTATTGAACACCAGATGCAAATGTTGAACATAAAATTCATTAAGAAAATGACTTGGGATTTCAACTACTTGAGTGAAAACAGATGCAGTCGATTAGCACAAATTTATTTTAACTCACGACCTTCAATCATCACATTACATGACTCTCCTACCAGGCAGTGGTAATAAATTGCGTTCGCGTGGAGTAAAGCGCAATAACTCAAAAGTAATTCCTATAGACTGACCCAGGCGTAATGCAAAGTGTGAGAAGAATTCTACAATACACGGTCCATGAAACCCTGGTGGAAACTTTGTCGACGTGATCCAACAAATTAATCAGTGGCCGGAGCGGGCGCAATATCACCGAATACAGCGTGGCGGAGCGGTGTCGTTGTGCGGACATTGGCCAACCTCGTGGTGCTGCAAGGCTGCGGACGTCTATTCACTCCCAGCTATCTTGCTCAGTACATAGCTGAACCAAAACTTCCTATCTCCAACGTCTATCGTTCCATTTGCTAAGTCCTAAACTGCAGAGATGCTGACTCTTTCTGATGCAAGCTGTGTAAAGAACGCCACGTCTGCACTCTAGGCAAGCTGGGAACGAAAGACCTCTATGGAGACTTCTGCCAGTCCGCTCTTCGCCTCGGTTTCCCCTCCAGCAAAATCACTTACGCCAATTGCAGCGCAAGTCGCCTTAATTATGCGTCGCTTCCCAGTGCTGACCAATGCCTGCTCTGGGAAGTGAACAAATTCCCACAAAATTTCCCTTCCTCTCAACTTCTACTATTTAGCTCCTCCCAGGCCACCCATCAAGGTTAGCGTCTGCACAAACACCAATTTTTTCGGAATTCTGACTCCCAGGAGAGTACTTTAAATTCCTCAGTCCTACGTTCCCATCGGAGGCCGGCGTATTTCATTCTGTCGCTCTTCACCTGATTTACTTCAGACTCTGCGGACTGTGAATTCAGCATGAAGTTGCTATAGTCACATACACGCATATTTTGACCTCTGTTGACCGCTCCACCATAGCTTTGTGCGGCTTTCTCGCATGTTTCACTGAAAACGGGACAACGGACATTTATCAACAGGTGTACAAGTTCTCCGTCTGCTTCCCGGTACACCAGCATGGGGTCAACCACCCACTCACTTAAGGCAGCTGGATGCCGCGCCCTGTTACCGCTTTCTCAGAGCTTGAGCCGCCTTAAGCTGCCTATTGTCGCTTCCCTTCGCCACTCCCGCCGGCTACGGTCAGTTCTGAATACTTCGCTGGGCTAAACAAGCCTCCAGTAAATCGACGCGTTTCCACAAAGTTTTCATGTCGTATGAATTACTTTAAAACCATCACCCCAGATCAATTATTCCAATACGTCCATAATATACCCTCTACAAGATGCATTGTGCCTTGTCAGGAACTTTTGTTCAGCACTACTGTTCGCTCAACGTGAGTTAGGTGATCTTTAATGACTTCATGTAAGGAGAAAAGTTCTTCCCATCTTAGATAACATATATCAAAGGAATAGAACAAATGGTAGGCCAGTAGCCTAACGCCTCTGTGCTTTCTAGAACACGGTAAATATTTAACCAATTTCTTCATGAATAGTATATATTGGGTAAACAAAGACATAGTTGAATAAATATATTTACAAGCACTCTGCTACCGGTTTTTGGTGTCACTGTGGAGTAATTATGGCCTGACGCGATGGATAGTATTCGGCCACTTTGACCTCCAATAACACATGTACTATTTAAGTTACATGCCTGTAATTCATACCAATTTAGGTTTACGGTAATAGCTTTCTAAAGACACGTAGATCGAAGAAATCGGATGAATAGTTTAGATTTTGGAAATTCGGTGCTGCGTGTTACTTGTATTATTTACAGTCAGATACTAAACTTTAAACTAATAAAGATATTGAAAATCTGATTACACCATCTGAATCGTCGTGCAAATAATGGTAATGTACATGTTTCTTTTTGAGGTTCAAAATGGCTCTGAGCACTATGGGACTTAACTTCTGAGGTTATCAGTGCCCTAGAACTTATAACTACTTAAACCTAACTAACCTAAGGACATCACACATATCCATGCATGAGGCAGGATTCGAACCCGCGACCTTAGCGGTCGTGCGGTTCCAGACTGTAGCGCCTAGAACCGCTCGGCCACCAAGGCCGGCCTTTTTGAGGTATCATGATTCATGTGGCTACTATTAATTTCTATACGAACTGTGAAATGTCTGCCATTAAGGTTTCACAAAGTCCGCTACCTTTGGCACTCCCGGCGTGTCTCCTTCATCAACACAGCGTCACGATGGAATTCCCAGCCATGCGGCTGGACCGGCCGTTGTGCGGCATCACGCGGTTGCTAAGCTAACGTTCGGGACCACGTGTTTGCTGCCGGGCCGCGGCTTTGACGGGCGTCCTGTGCGACCGCCCCAAATCTGAACATATAATATTTCCAGAGTGCCACAACTCGCCCGTTACCCCTCAGGATCCACCTCCTAGTTTTGACGCCGGGTCGAATGTTCGTTGTCTGTTGGACAGGTATGTATTTACTGCGTCTAAGATATTGGAGTACTGAGTGGAGTACATAGACAGCATTAAAGCTGATAGTTTCACTGTGAACGGGAATGTTTATGGGACCCTGCGAACTGTGATTGTAAAAACAAATTGAAAAGCTCAGGCGCTTGGAGGGAAATAAGTGAGCGTTAGAAAATAATGAGCACGATGTGGAAAAGAAAATGGAGTCTTTATCAATATTTTTGGTGCAGGTACAGCTCTCCTAAGAGGCGTCATTTTTGGGAATTTTAGGGCCTACACAATTCACTAACAGTTCGAAATTCACATAAAATTATAAAGTAACCCATATTGCAATTCATATTTAAGGCCAGACATTAATTTTGTACCATAACACTGCTCTGTACCACCTAAAAGAACGGCCGTCCGTCTGCGTCGTTTTCTCTTCTAATTCTTTTTCTGATTATCAACTTCTTGCAGTAAAATAAAGGCTGCACATGCGACTAATGCTAAATATTGATTCCTGCCCAGTCGTCAGCTGTGGGGTGTCTAGGAAACTTGCTTTTTCTGATTGCTAGACAAACAATTCAGACAAATCGTATTAATGAGTTTTATTACGAAAAGTAAATGACAATACCTAACTTCGAGAATTACATGGATTTGCCGCAAGGAAAGGGCGACATTTGAACTAAACAAGCTGCTTCAGTACAAAAATTCTAATACAGGTGAAGTAACACAGTTAACGCTTCTGTTCAAGTCGCTGGTCTTGAAGCTTCTCTTGAATTGGGCCGCGGCCAATCGGGCGCGGCGTTTAATTATGTTCTCTTCGCATAGAGGCCGCTGCTGTCGCGTTGTCTTCCTGGAGAGGGGTCGGTCAGCGTGCTATTGGCTGACGTCTTCTTCACAGACCTCTCTGCTCTCTCGTTCCCGACTGCCGTGCCGGCGCTCGACTTTACGCCGTAACACAAAATCCTTTTCTTACCCCATATTATCGGGCAGTGTAACAGTATAAAAACGCTACACTATAACGGTAACAAAGTGGGGAGCAATCTCGAAAAATTGTCAGAACCAACTGCGATTCCACGTGATCGAATCACTTTCCCCCGATCCTTGGTTCCGCCGAATGCTCTGGCTGTCGTTCGTTTGCCTACACTGTGTTGGTGTGCGCGTGTCTTTACTCGAGCGCGTGCGACATGTTCGCTCTTACTTCACCCCGTTCCATCTCAGCCGTGACGCGTTAACGGGTGCGCCAAGCTGGGCGCTAACCTTGATTCACAGTGGACGTCAAAGGCACCGGAGGCGACTGACGTCACGGTCAAATGGAGCTGTCCTCACACTAGGCGGGACGTCAATACGACGGCACTGCCCAGCACCGAACAGTGTGAGGGAGGTTATGTGACGCCCTCTGCTGTACAGATAGACGGAGTAGTGTCACGGTTATGAAGCTAACAGTATATCAACCACTAAAGCAGTTTTCATAAGGGCGTTCTTCACAAAGTATAGTAAACTGCTGAAGTGAAACAATAGGAAAAGTGCCGGACATTTGTTGTGCACAAAGCGAGGACCCAAAAGGGAAGGTTGTAAGAACCATCTAACGACGAATTTTTAAAACTCCGAACCCTGTAATGGTCAAATGTGAACGAAGTTTTATATATTACTTGTGATAGGTTGCTATAGGCCTGTTTAAATTGTAATCCTTAGAATCAATTATGTTTGTTTTGTCCTTTCTTTCGTTTTCGTAACACGTTTCAAAGATTGCGTGATGATTTAAAAATTTTTGTTACTGGTGTTCTCCCACAAGAGATTCAGAATGTTTGACAGCAGAAAACTGCAGATGTTTTATAATACATGAAACTTATATTCATCTAAATCTATATGACTGCTGTGCAACTCATTCGTAACTGCCTGGCAGAGGGTTCATCGAGCCACTGTTTCGCTACCGTTCCTCTCTCGTAAAGTGTGCGGGAAAAATGTTTATATGATAAAAGAGGGACTGTTTTATTGTTAAAAAAATTTAGCATTTGTTTTAACCGCTGACTTTACAATAGAATCAAAGGTAAAACGTTTCAAAAAAAAAAAAAAATTAAAACACTTACATGTTTTCGTGCGAGCTCTGATTACTGTTATTTTATTACGATGATTGTTTCTCCCTACGTAGGTGGGGGTCAAAAAAATTTTTTTTTGCATTCGTATCTTGACTATAATTATGTTATTAATATCCTGACGCAGTTCGACACCTTGCCATTTTGGTTCAAATGGCTCTGAGCGCTATGCGACTTAACTTCTGAGGTCATCAGTCGCCTAGAACTTAGAACTAATTAAACCTAACTAACCTAAGGACATCACGCACACCCATGCCCGAGGCAGGATTCGAACCTGCGACCGTAGCGGTCGTTCGGCTCCAGACTGTAGCGCCCAGAACCGCACGGCCACTCCGGCCGGCACCTTGCCATTTTCTAAAGGACACGAAACTGATAGAAGGTATGGCTCCAAAGTTGCCCACGCAAGTCATAACTACAAAAGGCCAAGTTAGGAAACTGATGAAATTACTATGGTCAAGATAAAATATGCAGTTCAGTTACACGAGAGTTTCTTTTTTTTTTTTTCTTTTCTTAAAGAACTGATCGGTCGCGAATTACAAACCACAGTGAAAATCAAAAATATTTTGTTTGCAACATTAGCTACATCTTCCAGCAACTTCTCTGCTTAGCATCTGCTCCGATTTTAATATTTTTCGTGGCCTGGTAGCATCTTTCCAACACACTCGTGTAACCTCCCCGCAGAAATTTTAAAAGATATTTTATTTTAAATGCTAATGGACATTGAGCTACGTGTAAGCTCCCTAGCAATTAAGTTTAATGACAATAAAAATGAGAATCGCAATCTGACTCAAGGTGTAAGCTGTCACGAAAATGATGAAAAACAATTCAATGCTAATGAGACTTCAGTGACAATGTAAACTCAATTAAACCGAAATATCGGTCTTTGGCCCTGTGGAAAAAAAAATCATAATTAATTTCTTACCTCATTGAAATTGCATGTCAAATTTCTGCTCTTATTGTTGGCCACGGCTTGGAGGAACTGCATCGCAAGTAATATTTTTTTTTTTTTTTAAATTTAACTGAAACTTTTCTTTTAAGGAAATGGAAGAAAATCGTTCGTTCAATTAAATAGTTCTTTTGTTAAAAATATTGCTTTGAAAACTAAATTTATTATTGGGGCGATTATTGCACAAATTAGTTACAGTTAATTTACATTATTAGCTGAGCACATTTAAAAATAATATACCTCATCCTGAATCTTGACCAGAGTGCCATGTCGACGCCCGCCGACTCCTCACACACAACTGCACTGGGTTGCTACTACCGACATACTGCTCTGCCCTACTGCTACTGACTACTGCTCGCAACTGTACTGCACGACTACTACTGACTGACTACCGCTCGCAACTCTCGCGCGGTCAAGCGCAGACTAGCCACGATAAATGGCTCTCTGGTCAGAGACTCTGCAATGCCTCGCCATCGTCGCCACACAACATACGTGTTTCATAACCCTCCACTGGGGGGGGGGGGGCAAAAATTTGGCAGCGATGGTGAGTCATTTGGACTTGCCAAGTGCGGCAAAATTTTTCTTTAATTAATCAACTTCTAGAATTTACAGAATATTTAGATACATGAATTAAATGTTGTGCACATGCACCGAGTACAAAACATTCCAAACAAAGACAAAATGTGAGTACAAAACATAGTAGCAAATCAGAAAACTGTATATACAAATTATTTGACAGATAACAAAGTGCACACGCACTGAAAAAAATTCTGTTGCATTTTCAGAACAAATAAACAGAATGGCAGAAAATCATGTTGACAAGTGACATGAGTGCACATGCACTGCAGTTCAGAACATATCAGCAAATGACGAAATGTATATACAATGAGTAACAAATGACATAAGTGCAAACGCACTGAAGTATTGAACATACAGAATGAGTACAAATCATATTGAAAAATGAGAAAAGTGCACAGGCACTGAAGTTCAGTAGAAAACATATTAACACATAACATAAGTGCACATGCACTGTAGTTCAGAACATATCATCAAAATAAAAATGTATAAACAATATAAAAGACAAGAGTGCACATATACTGTACTTCAGAACAAATCGGAAAAATGTCTTTAGCATTTTCACAACAGATAAACATAATGGCAAAAAAAAAAATCATGTCGACAAGTGACATAAGTGTACTCGCATTGGAGTTCAGCAAATCGAAAAAAAATGTATAGCCCATGAACATAAATGATGTTAGCAAAAAAATGATTTTCACTATTAGGATAGGAAAGGGAAGGATTGCATCATGGTTGTAGCACTTTAGATTGCACACAGCTGTTCTGAAAGTCCGTATCTTTCCACAGAAGTACAACACCAAGTGACACAATTTGAAGTTCTTTTCCCATCAGAATTTATCAGCGTAGCCAAGACACTGAACTGTCGTAGTAATGTTCCATGTTTTCATTTTGGCAGTACATTAGGTACACCAAACAGTGGGACCATAATAACGTCTTCATCGCTCACGGTGGTGGACAGCATGTCGTGTCAACACCACGCTCTTACAAGGCACACCAACGTAGAATTAGTGCAAAAACCAAATATAGTGCTCCATGATCATGAGGATGGACAGGACAAATGGACATTGCAGTAATTCAGGGTAGTTAGCTCATAAGGTGAAGGACATTAAGTCACATAATAGGCTTCATTGAGAATTACAGTAGTAGTTTGCGGCATTCATAGCCCAGTTATTGAACATTTCTGTACCAAGTATGTAGTATTACAGAATAATGTTCATAAAATTAAATTATTGGCATCATGGGTAATCGTATTACAATAAACAGTGGCAGTCCTTGGCCAGTTACAAAGCATATTTAGTATGACAGAATAATGTTCATCAGAAGTCTTAATTGAAAAGGAGAGTCAATTATTGGCCTAGCATTAACATAATACATTGAGTGATACAAATTGTTGGCACTCATTGGCCATTTACCAAAACATGAAAAGTCAACATTGAAAACAAGGGCTAATTAATGGCATAACTAATTACATAATTTATTTAATGACATTAATTATTGGCACTCAGTTGCCAGTTATAGAACATGAAAAGTCATAATTGAAAACAGGAGCTAATTAATGGCATAATTATTAACGTAATTCATTTAGTGACTTAATTATTGGCACTCAGTGGCCAGTAAGTATTGAATAGTATAAAACATTGTTCATCATTCAGTATTATTCAGAACTTTCTTAAATGAGTGGAATTATTTGAAACTGGTGATACACACCATTAAGAAGTCATGATTAAAAATCAGTTAATTACAGTCATAGCATTAATATTGATGGGCATTATAAGTCGTCTCATTACAATAAACAGTGGCAGTTATTTGCCCGTTACAAAGCATTATTTTATATATATTTTTTGTATCATTAAGAAGTCATTACTGAAGTGACATACTATTCAGAGCTGATCAGTATTATTCAGAATTCTCTTATACTAGTAACATTATTTGGGACTGGTAATACATTTTTTGTTAGCAATGCATTGCTTAGGGTAATTATAGGGGAGAGCAACAGAGAAGAATTTGCTTCTGGGTTATTGGTATAAATGAAAAATGTGTAACGTCATTCGTCATAAGTCAGCTGTGGCAAGATTATGAAACAAGTAGAGTATATGTAACCACATTCATAGATTTAATGAACAACTGCTTATAGCACATTAATCTCATAAATAATTTCTCCTGCAAAAAATATATAAAAATGAATTATTAAGCTGAAAAGAGAAATGCATTTTATGCTGAAAAGTAGTGAACTTCGAATTAACATGTAGTGAAATGTGTATAAAAATGTGTTCCATAGCTGTCCTTTCCAAAACCTTCAGTCATTATACTGTGCAATATAACACCTGCTGTCAAAACGAACTGCAACAAATACTTAAATAACTACATAGCATAAATATAACTTCAACATTATCCTCATCTGCAAAGAAAACTTCATTATCCATATCATCAAAAACTCCATTATCATCATCACCTGTAAAGAAAAACTTCATTATTCATAGCAGCATATTCTTCATCATTATTCATCAGCATTCATTATCATCTGCAAAAAATCACTTCATTACTCATTACACAACTATTCCTTATCTCTAGCATATTTCATCACTAAAACTAAGATGTGTAGTTCTGTTTGACAGCCTGCACCAATCACCTTGTGTTCTGAAAGAAAAATTAGTCAAGATTGCTATTCTACGATGAGTATAGTATATTCTTGTTAATGCTTGTTAATCCTGATCCATTTACTCTTCCTCATAAAGTTATTGCATCTTCTTTCGTTTATTCCGTAGGTGAAATTCCCATTTCTGTTGAATTTATTTCTTACACGCATCATTTCTTTCTGAAATTGATGAACAAAGATTAATGTCTTGCATTTAAATCATATACCCACTAAATAATGACTGGTTTATGGTAACATAATTAAGTATACAGCATAACATGACAGAAAACGTAATATGTCAAAGACATTGACAGTGTTCAAAGGCAAAAATGTACAGAGAATATCACAATGCAGCAGCAAAAAATGTAAAACAGTCATGATCTTGAGATGTCATAAGGCAAAAAATGTCAAAGTCTACTGGTGTTTGCTATATCTTAACTATTTCACAGTGCATACAAACAAAACATGAAAACAATCGTACATAAAAAGACAAAATGTGACGTTCGTTGTGTTCAGCTTGTATGTAGTGTAGTTAATAGAGGCGACAATTAAAGGCTTTAATGGAGAAAGAATTTGATAAAATTAATACGTCATTACATAGAATTGCATAATTATTCATAAAATACGTAAGTTCATCTGTAAAAATATGCACGGTCTGATGTGTAACGACAAGAAAAGCGGCCTGCTAACCTTACCTTGCCGGGCACTTGCCAAGAAAAATACGGTAATCATCAATAATTAGTCATGTGAATATAATTGCATTAGTAAATGGCATCATAGTGTGTTGAATCATACAGTGTCTTCATTCAATAAAGGGTTTAATATTTGACCAATGGTGGTTGCCTTTCGATTTTCTGGTTCTCAAAGTTTCGACGTGTACCACATTGGGATGAGGAATGCTGCGAATCCGATATGGTCCTGCGTATAGAAGTTCAAATTTACTGCACTTACCTTTTATTCTGCTGGATAAATAGTGTGTACGCACTAATATCTTCCGTCCAACGTGAAAGTCGCGGCGTGTACAAACCTGTTTTTGCTGTCTTCTCCGGCGCTCTGCGGCACGTTTGATGTTGTTCAGCGCAATGTTAATTATTTCGTGGTGTCTTAGTCGACGACAGGTAGGGAAGTTTACTAATTCTTTAATTTTGTTTGGTGGCTCAACGTTTTTCAGTATAACAGACGGAGATAGCACAGTGGATTCATTTGGAATGGAATTAATTACATCTTGGAATGAGAGTATGTGTGTTTCCCAATCAATATGTCTTTTGTGGCAGTATATTCTACACAGTTTACCAATTTCTTTCATTAATCGTTCACAGGGGCTCGAAGAAGCATGGTATTTGGATATATAAATCGGAGAAATGTTTCTAGCTCGTAACATGCGTGTCCATACAGCAGAACGAAATTGTGATCCATTGTCAGAAATTACTTTCATCACATGCCCTACATGAAATAGAAAATGTTTTACAAATGCTTTCGAAACAGTTTTAGCAGTAGCTTTGCGTAACGGAGTGAAGGTAACAAATTTTGAAGTGAGCTCAACAGCGACAAATATGTAGCAAAAACCTCTGTTAGTTCTCGGAATCGGACCAAAAATGTCTACAGCGGCCATGTGTCTTAATTTAACAGGTATAATGGGATATAATAATGGGATATAATGGAGGAATATGTGAAGTGGTGTCTGACTTAGCTTTCTGGCAAATTTTACAAGACGCTAAAACTCGTCGTACACGTTTCTCCATGTTGGTAAAATAACAGTTCTGTCTCAGTATAAGAAAACATTTTCGTGCTCCGTAATGTGCGTAACTTAAATGAGTGTACCAGATTAATTTGTTAACCAGTTCGTCAGGAATGCATAATAACCAATTGTTGCTGTCAGGATGAGAGCGGCGAAACAGAATGTCATTGCGTACAGTGTAATGGTTTCTAATCGTAACATTATTCCTATCTTGCCAAAGGTGTTTAATTTCTTTCCACACGTTGTCTTTATTTTGTTCTAGTGCTATGTCCTGTAATGACGACGAAATAAAATTTTCAAATGCAACTTGTTGAATGTACATGACACTGAAATTTGCTTTGCAGAAGTTGGTTGCTACGTCTTGCTGATTGTTGCTCAGAGAACGCGACAGTGCGTCTGCTATAACATTTTGTGTGCCGGGAATGTGAACTATTGTAAAATTAAATTCTTGTAAATAAAGTTTCCATCTATTTAATCTATCGTGTGTGAATTTAGCCGAAAGTAAAAATTGTATCGCTCTGTGGTCTGTGTAGATGGTGGTATGTCTGCCATAAAGAAAGTGCCTAAATCTCGTGAAAGCCCATACAACACATAATGTTTCCAGTTCTGTAACGGAGTAATTTCGTTCAGCGGGTGACAAAATGCGACTTGCAAATGCGATGTTTTTAATTACTGTTGAGCCATCTTCTTCTATTTCCTGGAAAATGTGTACGCCTAAAGCGGTACTGGAACTGTCAGTGGCAATGGAAAAATTTCTAGTAAGATCTGGGTGCGACAAAAGTGGAGCATTCAACAAAGCATGTTTCAGGTTCATGAATTCAGAATGTGCTTGCTTATCCCAAGACCAAATACTGTTTTTACCTGTTAATTGGCATAATCTGGGTGTGTCTAAAGCAGAGTGATGAACAAATTTACGAAAAAAGTTAATTAAGCCCAAAAAACTGCGTAATTGCTTTTTTGTCGTAGGAATAGTAATGTCACGTAGAGCTTGAAGTTTTTCCGGATCAGGCGCAATGCCTTCTGCTGAAATTACGTGTCCAAGAAATTTTATAGAAGTTTTGCCAAACTGCGATTTGCTGAGGTTAACTGTGAGTCCTTGTGCATGAAAAGTTTGCAACAGTCGTTCTAAAATCGGATTGTGTTGAGACCAGTTAGCTTCTGCAATAAGAATGTCGTCTACGTACGTCGTGATAATATTTTTCCATGCAAACGTGTGTCGGATGGCATCAAAATTAATAACATTTTTCGTGAACAAGATTCTGCGTGTCAAAATTATTGCTTATGTTACTGGAATATGCAACCTGTACTGTATGTGGTCAAATTCTATCGTACGTGCTGTTATTTATTTTACGGGAGGATGCTGTGGCATATCCACTATTTGAACTGTTGTGTTAACTCTTCCTGACGTATTACGCTATGGATGACACCTATTGTCTGGATCATTCATGATAATGTGTTGTTGCTGATGTTCTTGCTGCTGAAAAGATCGACTGTTACTAAATGTACGCTGAAAATTGTGCTCATTATTTTTACGTTGGTCATGATAGTCACTTCTATACGGTGCATTGCGATAGGAATTGAAATTGTTTTCTATACGTAGTTATTTCCTTTGCTGCCGTGCGTTACTATTTGTTGGATCTGGGACTATACGTGCACGCGGCGAAACATTAAAGCCTGGTTGACCTTGTGCATTCCATTGTTGGTTAGGTACGCTAAGCGGCTGACTTTCATGCTGTTGTAGTGAAAAACGTCTATTGTTACCAAAAAATGCGTTTGCTGTTAATTTTACACATACTGATGATTACGATTTTTACCTGTTATTAATATTCTCGTGGTAGTTCTGGAGTGCCTAATGAAAATTGTCACTTTTGGTAAAAATTTGTCATATCGAGTTTTCTTTAGTCATTTTTCTTAATTCTACATATAGCAATAGTTAAAGAGCTGTTTTGATAGATATAAAGGATAGTAGAAGAGAAGGCAGCAGTGCAGAAAACTAAAGATGAAACAGCACTACTACAGCTCGGGGCCCTATGCACGCTACGGCACATATTCATTAAAGCGTAATGAATCCCCTGAGGTCAATTACGCACTGCAAATCAATTTTAGCTTTTGCGTTGCAGGCAATGGCGGTAAAATTCCAAAACCAAATTGTTGTAACCATGTTAATTCAAGTTTTCTCATTACAGGCAATGCTGATGAAAATGCAATAGCAAATTGTCGCATCAGGTTCAAAGCTAGCTTCTCCATTACAGGTAATAGCGGTGAAAGTACAAAAATAAATTGTCGTATACAGTGCAAATCGTGTATCTGTGTTCTGCCATTATTAAATTCCTTACATTTTCTTACAAATGCAAATTGCTTATAATCAACGTTCTCGTCACTGAATTTGATAACACGTTCAGGTTTGTGTGTGAATCTGTTCGTCTGTGTCATTTCGGATTTCAAGTTGCGTAGCTTTTCAGATTTTAAGTCGCGTGACTTTTTGGATTTTAAGTCGCGTAGTTGCTGTAAATTGCTCAAATTATACGCACTGCGTAAGTCTGACAAATGTTCGTAAAGTGGCGTCTGCTGTGATGTGTTATTAACTGAAATATTTTTCATATCTGTTACCTCTTGCTGTAAATTTGACAAATTTCTCCGTAATGAGTGATTAGCTGAATCGATCTCATTGACTGTATGTTGTAGATTTTGAAATTCCGGTGTTTGACTGAATGAAACCGGTGAAGTATCGTCTGATTTGTTGTCATTACTACTTTCTATATCATCAATACGACTGGCCAATTCATCATATTTTTCAGTCAGTATTTTTACCTGCTCATCAGTTTTAGTGTCAGAGGCATTAATCTGTTTTTGCAACTTACGTGTAGTTTCGTTCAGTTTTTTAACGTCAGCTTTGACGACATCGGAATCCTGTGTTAGTTCTAATTGTTCGAGTCTGTCGGTCACTGTTTGAAAATCGGTTGCGTATGTGTCTGTTTTCGATTTAAGGTCAGAAATCTCATCGTGTAATTCTGTGTTCGACTGTTTGATGGAATTAATTTCGTCGCACACTGTAGCAATATTGTTGTCTACATATGTTTTTGCTTTCGCAAACATTTTACGTTTGTCTTCCTGTCTTTGTGCAGTGATTGTTTCCATTACCTGATGTTTTACTTTATTTTGATCCTGAATAAATTTGCGGAAACGCGTATCACTGTTTTGTATGTGGTGACTAAATCGCTCGTCAATTTGAGTGTTCTGCTGTTCAAATTTCGCGTCAATCTTTTCATCCATTGTGCGCGAAAGTTCTGCTGTCATTGCTTTAAACTCGTCGCGTAATTGTGTAGCTTTTTCAGAGCATTGTTTAGCGACTTCGTTAATTTCGTCTCTAAGTGTTTCTGTTGCGGCTGTTTGCATTTCTCTTAATTCCTGAGCAACAGACCTAATTTCTTCGCTACTTTTTCTTGAACAAGCCTCAATTTCCTCGCGCAACTGTTCCTCAGTGTCATGGCACTGCGCGGCAACGGCTCTAATTTGTTCACTAAGCTGTCTGGAATTGTCGTCTAATTTCTCATTTAAGTGTTGTTTGAGTTTTTCGTTATCTTGTTTGACCTGTTCACTAAGTTTGTCTTGTTTTTCGTTCTGTTGTTTGACCTGTTCACTAAGTTGTTTGAGATCTTCACTCTGTTGTTCGGAATTTACATCATTATTGTCTAGTTTTTTACTATTTTGTAGCAATATTGCCATAATTTGACCCAATGCAACATTATCTACTCTATTATCTGTGCTGTTTAGTGGTGGATCTGGAATTATCTCACTTTCTGTAACCATTTGGTCATTCTGTAATTTACAAAATGATTTGTCAGTCGAATGTACACTATCAGTCATTGTTTCGGAATTAAATAGATCCGTCCTACTTTGAGTATCCTGATCACTTTCATTAGAAAAATTTGTCTGTACATCACTTGAATTTTCCGAACCGGGTGTGTTAAGCTGGGCAGCGCTCATTACAATAGAGCGTCCCGCGTCATCAATTGTCGTCAAATCAACAGAGGACATAACCGAGTTCGTTTGTTCATCATTAAGATAAATATCATCATTAGCGGTTGGAATGCACTGATTCTCAGTGAACGCAGGATTGTCATCATTACACTGCGTGTCACAAGTCCTATCGGTAAAGTTGTTTGAGTCGGTGATTTCATTCATAATACCTCGCGATACACTATTCACAGTCTTTCGCGGCATTTTTACAATAGTCACAAATATTCACAAAACAAATAAGCACAAATGCAAAAAGGCAACAAACAAATACAACAGAGGAACGAATTGCCGTTGACCTGTAGAAAGAACGTCGCAATATTAGTAAAAGCATTGCGCCAAATCCTAATTATATCTAAGCAAATAAGAGCAGATATCTGACTGTTTTTCAAAAGACTCTCAACGAAATTCGATCCTGGACTGGGTGTCGCCAAGTGTAACCTCCCCGCAGAAATTTTAAAAGATATTTTATTTTAAATGCTAATGGACATTGAGCTACGTGTAAGCTCCCTAGCAATTAAATTTAATGACAATAAAAATGAGAATCGCAATCTGATTCAAGGTGTAAGCTGTCACGAAAATGATGAAAAGCAATTCAATACTAATGAGACTTCAGTGACAATGTAAACTCAATTAAACCGAAATATCGGTCTTTGGCCCTGTGCAAAAAAAATCATAATTAATTTCTTACCTCATTGAAATTGCATGTCAAATTTCTGCTCTTATTGTTGGCCACGGCTTGGAGTAACTGCATCGCAAGTAATATTTTTTTTTTTTTTTTTTTTTTTAAATTTAACTGAAACTTTTCTTTAAAGGAAATGGAAGAAAATCGTTCGTTCAATTAAATAGTTCTTTTGTTAAAAATATTGCTTTGAAAACGAAAATTATTATTGGGGCGATTATTGCACAAATTAGGTACAGTTAATTTACATTATTAGCTGACCGCATTTAAAAATAATATACCTCATCCTGAATCTTGACGAGAGTGCCATGTCGACGCCCGCCGACTCCTCACACACAACTGCACTGGGCTGCTACTACCGACATACTGCTCTGCCCTACTGCTAATGACTACTGCTCGCAACTGTACTGCACGACTACTACTGACTGACTACCGCTCGCAACTCTCGCGCGGTCAAGCACAGACTAGCCACGATAAATGGCTCTCTGGTCAGAGACTCTGCAATGCCTCGCCATCGTCGCCACACAACATACGTGTTTCACTCGTCATATACGTTACCCGCCTGCGCTTTCCTCCAGCTCCATATGTCAGTATGAGTCTGTGTCAAAATGCTCTCCTCATAGCCAGCCGTCCACGTGGGCAAAGATATGAAAATCGGAGGGAGCCAGTCTGTAAGGCAGGTGATCAAACACTTCTCGTGGAAATCTTTGCACGAGCGCAGTTGTTACACTCTGAAGAATGAAATGCATGACAGCTGCGTTATATGGACTGCACGAATTCAGGCGAAACCCTTCAGCAGGCACTTCACGGTTGGTAGGAGTCGCTATTGCTCTAAACATCTTTATGTGTTCAGTGTGCACTCAGAAGTGAAAAGTGCGACTTGACGCGATCAACGGGGTACAAGAGACACGATGTGCAACACACCTGCGCAAAGCTTCATCGGATTCTCATTGTAGTGTTGATTTCGCGACTGATCGAAGCTTGAAAAATAAATAAATAAAAAGCCCTTGTATAAAACTATAACTGGTAATATGGACTTAGATCTGGGCTTCTTTGGAAGTGGTTTTAATGCTAAAGGTATATTATCAACATGCGAACAAGAAATATATCTACTTCTATAGTCTGCAAACCACTGTGGAGTACATCACCATTCCCATAGTATCACTTGTTACGGTGTCCTTTCGTTAGATACACGTGCGGAGCGCTGAAGGGAGGATCCTTAAATGTAAAGTTGTACAACTACAGTAGATTATAGTAAGTAAGCGTGGACTACGGCAATTTTCCTAGTAGCATTGGTCAGTTAAAATCGCAACCGCATTATCCGTAAGTTAGGTGTGTTGCATACCTATCGGGCACACCACATTTCGATCACGTTTTTTGCGCATGTGATCAGCGTTGTGGCACCCTCATATCGATAAAGCAGCGATGAGCTGCATGTAAGGGCCTTTAACTAATATCTGTGTGACTTATTTTGTTTAAATAAATGAATGACTGTTACACGTCTCTCTCGCTGCCTCTGTTTCACCTCTAGTTACGGCTAGACGCCTTTTCCATTACAGGTGCGGTAACCATTTTGTAATGGGTAATATTTACGTAATTATTGTAAAATATATTTAAGTTAATTCAGTCAGTTGTTCTAATTAACATTAATCACCACTATATTAAACAACTATCCATGTTCTGTGGGACTGTCGGCCGGTGTGGCCGTGCGGTTCTAGGCGCTTCAGTCTGGAACCGCGTGCCGCTACGGTCGCAGGTTCGAATCCTGCCTCGGGTATGGATGTGTGTGATGTCCTTAGGTTAGTTAGGTTTAAGTAGTTCTAAGTTCTAGGGGACTGATGACCTCGGATGTTAAGTCCCATAGTGCTCAGAGCCATTTGAACCATTTTTTTCTGTGGGACTGCCGCCATATGCCGATAACAAAGAGATGCATTTGGACAACAGAAATTGCAGTAATGTCAGCGCAAAACGCACGGTCAAAATATCTAAGACTCTAAGAATGTGAAAGGGTCCTGTCGCCACCTTTCATTAGTCCGATAGCCCATTTTCACTAGCATTTCTCTTTCTTTTCCTCGTTTCTCTTTTCTCATAATTCTCATAGTGGTGTGATGGAATGAACGTGATTGCGTCACGTTGCTAGACGATGGCGTAGTCTGCTGCAGAAAGTCTGCGATAGTCGCACAGATTCAGCAGCAGTTGTACAGAATAGCCAACTCTGGTAGTGGTCAAGTAGCAAAGCTGTTAGTTTTTGGTCTCGCTTTTCAACTCTGAAAGATTGCTTTGCCTTGTCGCAGCAACGAATGCAAAACTTTGGCACATTTTTCTTTTAGTAAATTTCTATAGCAGACTTGCATACGCCGGATGAGCGCCACACAAAGGTGTCGATAAGTAGTGAGTACTCGCTTCTGTATGAATGTCTGTTTGCCTTCAACTGTGCCTGTATAAGCTTTTAATTTTCTAGATATTAATAGCTTTGCGTTCTCGTAAATTTTCCTTGCTTTATGCATGTTTCGTCCGTGAGGAGCCAAACACGTGGTTGAACATTAGAGTTCATTGGGCTACCGTCATCACTAACTGTCCGATCTCATGTTTGTGTTAAAGAATGTTAACTGTTCATGATTGTGTGATGAGATATTGTTAAAACTTGGCCACGACACCTATAAACTGCGTCTCCACAAACCACGTGGGCAAGCGGGTGTAGTGCGAAACGTGTACCGTTTCACGAGTTATTGCGATCAGTTATCAGGCAACAGCAGTTGTATGAATGATTCACATCAATGGTTTTATGTAAAATCGATGCTTTTCTTTAATGTTTTAGAAATTAATGTTATCAGGAATTGTGTGCGTGCCTCACATCCTTATCTTAGGAATAAATGACTTTATCCACAATTTTTTCTTCTATTCCGAGGTTAAGTTTTTGCACCTAAACCACTCACCTCGTAGCTTTCCTGTTAGAACATCCAACGCGTTTCCTTACGCACATGTCCAGTGATCAGTTCCCCCTTTATTTTAAAACAAATGCCTTAGATTAAGTCTTATTTTCAGGTGTGTTGCTGGGAGCTGATCTTCTGCACAGTGTTCTTTCATGTGCTATTTTATTTTAAATGGTTGATTCTCGTGAACGGTGCACGGGATATACTATTAATTACATCGCATCCCCTATGAGCGATATCACGACGTATGCATTTTTATGAGTTTTTGATCTGTGTTCAAATTAATTTATTTCCCGACTCGGCCAAGGCTTTGATTAGTTGTATGGTTAGAGTCGGTGGCGACCCTAATCTTCTTACGTTAATTTCAATATCAGTAAGCATTTCCATTCCTAATCTTATGGTAATAACACGTAGAAATTAAAAGTGGTTCAAATGGCTCTGAGCACTCTGGGACTTAACTTCTGAGGTCATCAGTCCCCTAGAACTACTTAAACCTAACTAACCTAAGCACATCACACACATCCATGCCCGAGGCAGGATTCGAACCTGCGACCGTAGCGGTCGCGCGGTTTTAGACTGTAGCGTCTAGAACCGCTCGGCCAACCATGGCCGGCCCGTAGAAACAGGTTAGTTACAAATGTTTGGTTCGAGTCACGATATCCCTTTTTTAAACAGGTAATGGCACAACTGCTAGTATTTTCTTAATAAGATTACAGGTGTCCCATCCAGTCTCACGCACTTACTCCGTTGCCTAATTAAGATGTTTCTTTATATCTGATTCTCCCGTCTGTGGTAAATTTTATTGCAATCGCCACTTCCGAGAATCCAGTATTCAACCCCTAAACTTTTCACGGGTTCGTCTGATAAAAGGCACTACCGTCTTTTCATGTGATACCTACACAGGAAAAAGAACAGATATGAACGTACGAAATAGGCGAGGGAGGAATAAACAGTTATTGCATCCTACTAGAGTCCTCTAGACACCGGCAGTTATAAAGGGTCTAGAAAACGAGTGCATACGTAAAGGGCCGGGTAACCTACGGAACGTTTTTATTCTACATGGTTTTCCGCCTGTCTGTAACTTAAAAATAAAATGTATTTATAGCAAAATACAAATTGCCTTTGCTTAGTTCAGGTTTTATTCGAAAAATATTGATTTTTAACGTGAAACAAAGATATGTTGTAGTAAAAATAAAAAAAAATCAAATATATCATACAACACCAGCAAACGTAATTTCCTCAAAAAAAAAAAAAAAAAAAAAAAGTAAAATTGAAAAAGCAACGCAAAACAAAAACCTACCTTACATCGCTCAATAATGCGTCGAGCTTATACAAAATGTGTTTCTATTATTACGAAATAACTTTGACACTTATCAATTAAAGCAGAAATTCTTGGCGTTGATCACGATGAAGAAGGTTCTGTCGAATACAAAATAATAACAAAAATTATATAGATTTTTTGTGTTTGTGCATATAAACTGTACTTGCATCAAAAGCAATTGTTTCGGTTACATAACAAGGCACAAGTTACGCGAGCACCTACTTTTTTAAATATAAAATCTAATTTATGTTTCGGAAGGGTATTAAATACACAAAGGACTAACATTGACGTGCAGGTGTATTTGTATGCGAAACAAACAAACAAAAAACAAAGAGAAGTCGTAGGCTTCCAGTTCCTCTCTCACACATTCAGTTATGTTTACACTACTGGCCATTAAAATTGCTACACCAAAAAGAAATGTAGATGATAAACGGGTATGCATTGGACAAATATATTACACTAGAACTGGCATATAATTACATTTTCACGCAATTTTGGCGCAAGTTCCTGAGAGACCAGTACCCAAAACAACCACCTCTGGCCGTAATAACGGCCTTTATACTCCTGGGCATTGAGTCGAACATAGCTTGGATGGCGCGTACAAGTACAGATAGAGGGTAGAGCCGCGGGTCGCAACACATCTGAGATGTGTTTGCAGTCCAAGTTTCACTTCCGCACAAGCTGCACTCAAGACAAATGCCTTGACAAAAGGTTTCCTAACAAGATTTATTTCGATGTTCAGAGTGCCGTCAATACGAACAAGAGGCGACCGAGACGTGTAACCTATGGCAACCCATACCATTACGCCGGGTGATATGCCAGTATGACGATGACGAATACACACCTCCAATGTGCGTTCACCGCGATGTCGCCAAACACGGATGCGACAGTCATCATACTGTAAACAGAACCTGGATTCATCCGAAAACATGAGGTTTTGCCATTCGTGCACACAGGTTCGTCGTTGAGTACACCATCGCAGGCGCTCCTGTCTGTGATGCAGCGTCAAGGGTAGCCGCAGCCATGGTCTCCGAGCTGATAGTCCGTGCTGCTGCCAACGTCGTCGATCTATTCGTGCAAATGGTTGTTGTCTTGCAAACGTTCCCATCTGTTGACTCAGGGATCGAGACGTGGGTGCGCGATCCGTTACAGCCATGCGGATAAGATGCCTGTCATGTTGACTGCTAGTGGTACGAGGCCGTTGTGATCCAGCACGGCATTCCGTATTACCCTACTGAACCCAGCGATTCCATATTCTGCTAACAGTCATTGGATCTCGACCAACGGGAGCAGCAATGTCGCGATACGATAAACCGCAATCGCGATAAGCTACAATCCGACCTTTATCAAAGTCGGAAACGTGATGATACGCATTTCTCCTCCTTACACGAGGCATCACATCAATGTTTCACCAGGCAACGCCGGTCAACTGCTGTTTGTGTACGAGAAATCGGTTGGAAACTTTCCTCGCGTCAGCACGTTGTAGGTGTCGCCACCGGCGCCAACCTTGTGTGAATGCTCTGAAAAGCTAATCATTTGCATATCACAGCATCTTCTTCCTGTCTGTAGCTCGTCATGTTCGTGGTGTAGCAATTTTTTGGCCAGTAGTGTATGTTCCTATTAGTACTACTAATACTACCGGTAATCCTATCGTTTACTGTGTTATTTATGTACTGTGCCAAAACAACCGAACGTTAGTTTTGGAAGACCGCAACTCTTCTTACTCGCCATTCGCGCGCTCTTGTTTGCCTAACCCTGTCAGGAGGTCGCAAAGGAAGCGGTGCGTTCTGCATTGTTGTAGTTTACTAGATTCCTCACTTACTGACGGTTCTCGTACCTTTCTAAATAGGCTTTCTAGCGGGAATTTGCGTCTCTCTACAGCCGGCTACCAGATAGTTACTTCAGTATCTGCGTGCATCAGAAGGTCTAAAACGAGAGCATAAGCGTTGAAAGAACTGACAGCTACCCAATAGCTCCTCTATCGAACACTGAGCATAATTAATCAGCGCTACGAACTGCCGAAAGTAGAGGAAACTGATGGCCCTTATTGGCCCTCAAAGCGATTTTTTTGTGTTGACGTCAGACCTGGCGACACTATTCTGAGGTACTCTAACTTCATTATCGATTGCATTGCCCGTCAAAGCGGAATGTACCGTAAATGATTCAACGGCAGTTACGCTGTTGGCAATATGCTAGATTTCATTTGATTGACCATGCTGTAGCTATGTGGACCACACATACCTAGGTACTCATTTCGATGTCGATCCGCTTGTAGCTTCTAACTGATGACTTTCATTTACGTAAAACGACTGTTAGTCTAAATGAACCGGCTATCGGAATATCATATAGACGCTAGTCCACCTGGTGACGGTACATGCAATATATCTGGAGCAACCCTGGAATGAAAAATGGTTCAAATGGTTCTGAGCACGATTTAACAAAAAAATGGCTCTGAGCACTATGGGACTTAACTTCTGAGGTCAGCAGTCCCCGACAACTTAGAACTACTTAAATCTAACTAACCTAAGGACATCACACACATCCATGCCCGAGGCAGGATTTGAACCTGCGACCGTAGCAGCAGCGCGGTTCCGGACTGAAGCGCCTAGAACCGCTCGGCCACAGCGGCCGATCCTGAAATGAAGACGCTATTGTTTCCTACGCTGCAAAGTTTGTGCATTTATCTTGGAATAATGTTTTACTAAGACAGAGCAAACATACTTAATGTAGTGGACTGGCCCGACAGCCAATCCACTATGTCGGGTAGCCGAAAGGCACGCGTTTAAGCTCACGCAGACTGGCGTGAGGTCTGGAACAGGGCAGAGAAATAAGACTATCAAAACAGGAGGTAACTGGTAGAATACTTAACTTTAATCCACAATTGGTGAACATCTCTCTTGACTGTACATAATTTCCATCTCAATTTAAACTGGTAATGGCGTCTTGCTAGGTCGTAGCAAATGACGTAGCTGAAGGCTATGCTAACTATCGTCTCGGCAAATGAGAGCGTATTTGTCAGTGAACCTTTCCTAGCAAAGTCGGCTGTACAACTGGGGCGAGTGCTAGGAAGTCTCTCTAGACCTGCCGTGTGGCGGCGCTCGGTCTGCAATCACTGACAGTGGCGACACGCAGGTCCGACGTATACCAATGGACCGCGGCCGATTTAAAGGCTACCACCTAGCAAGTGTGGTGTCTGGCGGTGACACCACACTTAATCTAAGAGCGACATCGCACTTCGTTTATTTAAGAATGGTACTTTGGTATGGGTGTCAGCGTGGAGGTCTATGCCTTCATATGTTACTGCTATATTAGACGGAATCATTTTTATCTTGTGTTACAAGTCCAGTACAAGCAGAAAGCGAAATTATAGATATCAATCTCCTTTGCCATTACGCATCTAAACCTTTCACGATTATCAACATCCTCTTATCATATTTGTTGTTTCTGTGGTCTTCAGTTCAAAGACTCGTTTGATGCAGCTCTGACCCGAAGTCCATCCAATGCAAGCCGCCTCACCTCTGCAGTCTTACATCCAATTCAACCTGCTCCATGAAACTTCCTGGCAGATTAAAACTATGTGCCGGACTCGAGACCTTTGCCTTTCGCAGGCAAGTGCTCACCATCTGAGCTGCCCACGCACGACTCACGAACCATCCTCAGAGTTTTACTTCCGCCAATACCTCGTCTCCTACCTTCCAAAGCTGCGAGGACGAGTCGTGAATCGTGCATAGGTAACTGAGTTGGTTGAGCACTTTCCCGCGAAAGGCAAACGTCCCGAGTTCGATTCTCGGTACGGCACACAGTTTTAATCTGCCAGGAAGTTTCATATCAGCGCACTCGGCTGCAGAGGGAAAATTTAATTCTGGTAACTTACTTGATGCTTCCCCCTCCATTAGGAGATTGGCTATTCGTTGTTGTCTCAGGATGTTTATTATGAAGCGATCCCTTCTTATAATTCAATTGTGGCGTACCTTTCTCTCCAGCATATGTATATCTTCATTATGTGTCCGATCTACCCACCTAATCTTCAACATTCTCCTGTAGCACCACATTTCAAAATTCGTTATTCTCCTCTTGTGTGCACTGTTTGCAGTCCAAGTTTCACTTCCGCACAAGCTGCACTCAAGACAAATGCCTTGACAAAAGGTTTTCTAACAAAATTTATTTCGGTGTTAACCTATTTCCCTTTTCCCAAAATGTTTTCCTTACAATTGCCCGTCTGCATTTTGTGTCATCTCCACAAAAGTCATCACCACTCATTTTCCTGCCCAAATAGCGAAACGTATCTGCTAATTCTAGTGCCTCATTTCCTGACGTAATTCACCCAGCACCGAATGGTTTAATTTCCCTACATAACATTGGTTTTTACTATGAAAGCGAAAAAAGTGGATTGGATCTTAAAATCTTCCTAGATAGGGAATACTAACATCGATTCCATTGCATCCTTCGACGTACAACCCTTTGCACGTGGTAAAATTAAGTTTCTGAAAAACAGAAACTTTAGAAATGCGATGCTAAAGAATAATGATGAAGATTAGGCAGGTGTATCAGACGACTAATGAACCGAGAAGAAAGGAAATTTGACTCGCCTTTAACAAGGAGAAGAGGTAAGTTGATCTATCACATTCTCAGGCATGAAGGAAATGTCGCTTTGGTGAAATAAAAAAGTTTCTGGGTAAAAATGGTATATAACGAGGTTTGGTTACAGTGAACATGTTCAAATGTACGTAGGTTGCAGGAGTTAAACGACGATGAAGATGGCTGCACAGAAGAGATTGGAGTGAAAAATCTGCATCAAACAAGTGTTCATATTGAAGCCCACAACGAGGGTACTTGTTTTCCGTAGTCTCCAGCATCTTTAGATGTGAGAGTTTAGTCGGTGCAAGTAGGAATGAAACAGAGAACATTGCTTCCGTTAGCACCCTCCGTAATAAGTACTGTGCTGTTCAGATTGATATTAATGTTGTTGTTTTTTTGATACTCTGTTATCGATATTCTAATTTGGTTATACGAGGTGTGATTGGAAAGTTTCAAGAATGGATCCGCTACTGCTTACTGGTTTGGCGGGCAGGTACACAGAGGGTGGGGAGTGACTCATTGCCTTGTCCTTGAACGCTCTCTGACAGGAAACTGCGTTTTCTTGATTCAGTTCATTGTGGCAGCTGATAGAGTGCGGGTCTGTTAGGGCTTGTTGCCAGATTCCGTCTACGTGAAAATGGACGTAAAAACGGAGCAACGAGTTTGTGTAAAATTTTGTTTTAAAACCGAGAAATCAGCCTCTGAGACTTGCGAACTACTAAAAACAGCTTTTGGAGATAATTGTATGAGCCAGTCAAATGTTTTTGTCTGGTTCAACAGATTTAAAAATGGCCGCGAATAATTTGAAGATGAACCAAGGTCCGGCCATCCTTCTACCTCAAAAACGAATGAAAATGTTGTGAAAGTTCATGACTTCGTGCGCTCTGATCGTAAACTTACAATTAGGCAGATGGCTGATGAACTTAATTTAAGTTTCTATGCAGTTCAGGCAATTTTAACTGAATATCTGAACATGCGTCGAGTGTCTGCAAAATTCATTCCAAAAGTGTTGTCAAGTGACCAGAGACAATACCGACTTGAAGTGTGCCAATAACTGATTAATCAGACTAAAAAAAAGACCAAGATTTGTTAAATAATGTAATCACAGGTGACGAATAGTGGGTACATGAATATGATCAAGAAACCAAAGTGCAGCCTTCGCAGTGGAAGACTCCAGGTTCACCACGACCGAAAAAAGCACGGCAAAGTCGGTCGAAGGTGAAAACAATCTTGGTGATTTTTTTCAATTCTGTATCAATTGTGCATCATGAATTTACCCATGGAGGACAGACAATTAATCAGGAATTCCAAAAATTGTGTCCTTGAGCGTTTGTGCGAAAAGGTGTGGAAGAAAAGGCCTGCACTGTGAAAAGACAGGAGTTGGGTGCTACACCATGACAATGCTCCGGCTCATTGTGCTTTCTCCATCGCTGAATTTTTGACCAAACTCTAAATTCCTGTGCTTCCACAACCGCCATATTCCCCTGATTTGGCCCCAGCGGACTTCTACCTGTTCCCTAAACTGAAATTTTCACTGAAAGGTAAGGGATTTGACTCGATGGAAGACATTCAGGCAAATACGGAGAGCGTCCCTAACACACTTCAGGAAAAAAAATTCCAGGAATGTTTCCAAAAGTGGAAAAACCGTTGGAGTCGGAGTGTTCAGTCAGAAGGGGACTATTTTGAAGGAGATGCATCACAGTAGCGTGTAAGTACCACCCTTGTACAATTACAAGTACATCCTTAAAACTTTCCAGTCGCACCTCGTATTCATTTTATACGAAAACGAAGTAGCAACAGTGTCTCAAGATACATAACACGCGATATTATTCTCAGGATGTTACACTTCAGATATGGCTGAAAAATGAATATAGTTCCTCACTCCATTCACGTTCTTCTTAGGTATGCTTCTGAGTTGTATATTATCAATAACGCACTTCCCGTTTTCTGTAATCACTTGTAGTGCTGTTCATGTCACTGAAGTGCCTGAAAGATAAACTATATATAGTGACAATACGTCGATCTGGCTTAAACGAATAACTCTTGTTTCCTTCAGCTTATTGACATATCATCTACTTCAAACGACTTTTCACTCCGTTTTACTTCCAGAACGTCGCAACTTCGTGTTCATCTCTTCAACTGCACAAAGGTTCACAGATGCATTGTACAACTTGATCGCTGTTATTTGTCTCTGTATACACTCCTGGAAATGGAAAAAAGAACACATTGACACCGGTGTGTCAGACCCACCATACTTGCTCCGGACACTGCGAGAGGGCTGTACAAGCAATGATCACACGCACAGCACAGCGGACACACCAGGAACCGCGGTGTTGGCCGTCGAATGGCGCTAGCTGCGCAGCATTTGTGCACCGCCGCCGTCAGTGTCTGCCAGTTTGCCGTGGCATACGGAGCTCCATCGCAGTCTTTAACACTGGTAGCATGCCGCGACAGCGTGGACGTGAACCGTATGTGCAGTTGACGGACTTTGAGCGAGGGCGTATAGTGGGCATGCGGGAGGCCGGGTGGACGTACCGCCGAATTGCTCAACACGTGGGGCATGAGGTCTCCACAGTACATCGATGTTGTCGCCAGTGGTCGGCGGAAGGTGCACGTGCCCGTGGACCTGGGACCGGACCGCAGCGACGCACGGATGCACGCCAAGACCGTAGGATCCTACGCAGTGCCGTAGGGGACCGCACCGCCACTTCCCAGCAAATTAGGGACACTGTTGCTCCTGGGGTATCGGCGAGGACCATTCGCAACCGTCTCCATGAAGCTGGGCTACGGTCCCGCACACCGTTAGGCCGTCTTCCGCTCACGCCCCAACATCGTGCAGCCCGCCTCCAGTGGTGTCGCGACAGGCGTGAATGGAGGGACGAATGGAGACGTGTCGTCTTCAGCGATGAGAGTCGCTTCTGCCTTGGTGCCAATGATGGTCGTATGCGTGTTTGGCGCCGTGCAGGTGAGCGCCACAATCAGGACTGCATACGACCGAGGCACACAGGGCCAACACCCGGCATCATGGTGTGGGGAGCGATCTCCTACACTGGCCGTACACCACTGGTGATCGTCGAGGGGACACTGAATAGTGCACGGTACATCCAAACCGTCATCGAACCCATCGTTCTACCATTCCTAGACCGGCAAGGGAACTTGCTGTTCCAACAGGACAATGCACGTCCGCACATATCCCGTGCCACCCAACGTGCTCTAGAAGGTGTAAGTCAACTACCCTGGCCAGCAAGATCTCCGGATCTGTCCCCCATTGAGCATGTTTGGAACTGGATGAAGCGTCGTCTCACGCGGTCTGCACGTCCAGCACGAACGCTGGTCCAACTGAGGCGCCAGGTGGAAATGGCATGGCAAGCCGTTCCACAGGACTACATCCAGCATCTCTACGATCGTCTCCATGGGAGAATAGCAGCCTGCATTGCTGCGAAAGGTGGATATACACTGTACTAGTGCCGACATTGTGCATGCTCTGTTGCCTGTGTCTATGTGCCTGTGGTTCTGTCAGTGTGATCATGTGATGTATCTGACCCCAGGAATGTGTCAATAAAGTTTCCCTTTCCTGGGACAATGAATTCACGGTGTTCTTATTTCAATTTCCAGGAGTGTATTTCTTTTATATGACGTTCACATACGAAGAAAAATATTGCGATCGTCCGCATCGTGCTTTGCACAGTTAGTGAAGGAAAATTATTTCAGTATAGAGAAAAGGAAGTATCAGTTTAACGGGACATTGAAGAAGCTGAAGATGCAGAAACGCTATGATGACACAGATGCCAGTCGTGACAACAGTACTCTACTTTGCGCTAAAACTCGTATCATCGGGCAGTATGGAAATTGTAACAGTTTACTGGACGGGCAGCCACAGACAAACTTTTGCAGGCTGAATAAAACCCGCTACACTGTTTTAAATCCTGTATTAAAGGCACGGTCGGCATCGTAATTCAAATTACATCATCTGGTGCAACTGTTCAGCATGATAAATGGAATATCTCGCGTCCAGTGTCTGAATAATGTGATTACAGTGGCTTATGATAAACTGCTACAGTTCGTATACACCGAAAACGATGAAGCATATTGACATGTTGCCCTCGATGAGCGTGTATACTCTTCCATCCCACTGTGTTTTAATCACGTAGTTGAAACTTCATCTTTGCTCTTTGGTGACGGGTAAGGGATGAACGCACGACAATACAACATCCGCTTTGACAAATATGACTCTGTAAGTGGAAAAATTGTTAAGATATAGTGTTTCAAACAAATGTTATTTGCCAAATTTTACCTTTACTGGAGTCGCATTCTGCAGGACGACGATTCAAACACTCGTCCGACCACCCGCATCTAGATATTCCGTGACTCCATGCGAATGCCGGGTTGGTTCCTTTCAAAGGACACGGCCGATTTGCTTTCCCATACGTCCGTAATTCGACGGGTTGCTAAACTGTAATCTTGCTTCTTTCCTTCTTCACATCCGTTAACCCTCAAACATCGATTACACACAAATGCGTTTACAACCTAATGACCCTCATGGGTCGTAGAACAGGCCCATCTACATATCTTAAAATCATTTTTATCCGGTTTTAGCTATTCGTACTTGGGGAACTTCCCATACAATACATGTTCTGGAAGGATTCAGGTTGTAGCTGTGAGAGAAATGTGATTTTCACAACAAAATGGCTCTCAGCACTATGGGACTTATCTGAGGTCATCAGTCCCCTAGAACTTAGAACTACTTAAACCTAACTAACCTAAGGACATCACACACATCTATGCCCGAGGCAGGAATCGAACCTGCGACCGTAGCGGTCGCGCGGTTCTGGACTGAAGCGCCTAGAACCACTTGGCCACCGCGGCCGGCTTTCACAACAGAATTACTTGAGCTGGCTCGTTGAAGCTCACACATCAGCGCTGCTAAAGGTTTTTCAAACAAAGAATTCGTAGAAACACGCAGATAGACGTCTACTGCTTGCACAATTACGTGTAAAGAGAAGAGGTGTTTAATTGTGTTTAATTACGGTCGCACAGCAGACTTCCCGCTAAGTGTGACGTTACGCCAATTTCACAACACCGAGTGTAACGCAAGCACTCTCGGTAGGGACGAAGAGAGATGACACACCCGAACTTCCAGGAAAAACGCCGAAGCAGATAAGCTTTCCCCGCAATGCGCCGCCGGAAATGGAGGACGGTGGGAGACATCTCTGTGCTAGGTGCTCGGAGATTGCGGAAATGACACTCGGGCTTCAGAGAGGCCCCTGTGAGCGCCTCGGCATTCCTAAAGGCGTCTCAGCCAGAGAGGTAGGGCGCATCTGCTACAGTCCTGTCGTGGAACGGCCTTCCGGATTCGGAGAAGGAAGTTCTGGGAGTAAGCAGCGCTTAAGAGCTCTTCTTGGAAGCGACCAACCGTCCGAGAAGCGTGTAGGGGACAGATGGTCGCTGCATACCTGCCGTCTTTGTGGCACTCTTCTATTTCTCTCTTATTCTCCGTTTTTTAATGCGTCCGCGCATCCGGTTAACTGTTGTGTGAATCGTAACCTCGGATCAGCGCATTCCCTCCTCCTATCTGTAGTATGAGGTGGTCGCCAGAAGAGAGACAGTGGACGAACGTTCATGTTGTGTGGTATACTTGACGTGTCGGACTTGGAAGAGCGGTTGAACAGTATGGACAGTATTTTGACAGGAGGATATAAGATGAACGTCAACAGTAGAAAAACGAGGATAGTGGAATTTACTCGTAGTTGAATTAAATATGGTGATGCTGAGGGAATTAGATTAGGAAATGAGACACTTGAAGGAGTAAATCGTCGAAGTAGGGAGGATACAAAATGTAGAATGGTGATAGTAGGAAAAGCGTACCTGAAGCAGAGAAATCTGTTAATGTCGAGTATAGATGTAAGTGCCAGGAAGTCCTTTATGAAAGTATTTGTTTTCAGTGTAGCCATGTATGGCAGTGAAACATGGACCATTAACTGTTTAGACAAGAAGAGAATAGAAGCTTTCGAAATGTGGTGATACAGAAGAATGCTGAGGATTAGATGGGTAGATCACGCAACTAATGAGGAGGTATTGAATAGAATTTGAGGTACAACCTGACCAAAAGAAGGGATCGGTTGGCAGGACACATTTTGAGACATCAGGGGATCACCAATTTTGTACTGGAGGGAAGCGTGCAGGGTAGAAATCGTAGAGGGAGACCAAGAGATGAACAGAGTAAGCAGATTCAGAGAGAAGTAGGTTGCAGTACTTACTCGGAGATGAAGAGGCTAGGACAGGACGGAGTAGCATGGAGAACAGCATCAAACCAGTCTTCGGACTGAAGGCCACAACAACAACAAACTTCTCGTGTCTTGCACAGAAGCAAGTATGTTAAAGATTAAATAAATTCGCTGATTCTTCCAGCAAAAGTTATATATCTAGAATTTGTCATTTAGTACTGTTAAAATAATTGGAGCGTCTGAAACTGGCTGATTGCTTTCATCACAGGAACGTACACCAAGGAAGATCAGTTTGGGTTCCGGAGGAATGTAGGAACGCGCGAGGCAACACTCACCTTACGACTTCTCTTGGAAAATAGGTCAAGAAAAGCATACCTACATTTAAATCATTTCTAGAATTAGATAAAGACTTCGTCAGTGCTGACTGGAAGACCCTGTTTGATGTTCTAAAGGTAGCAGCGGGAAAATACAGGGAGCGAAAAGCTATTTACAACTCGTAGAGAAACCAGGAGGCAGTTACAAGAGTCGAGGGGCATGAAAGGGAAGCAGTTGTTGAGAAGGGAGTGAGACAGGGCTGTAGCCTATCCCCGACATTATCCAATCTGTACACTGAGCAAGCAGTAATGGAAACAAAAGAAAAATTTGGAGTATGAATTAGAGCCTAGGGAGATGAAGAAAAAACTTTGAAGTTTGACGACGACATTATATTTCTGTCAGAGACAACACAGGACTTGGAAGAGTACTTGAACAGAATGGGCAGTGTCTCGAAAGGAGGATAACAGATGAACATAAAAAAAGGAAAATCGTGTATACGATTGGAATTCACCTCCACAGCGTTAGTTAAGACCTGAAGATGGCCGACAGGGCCACCGAAACTGGTTAATATATTATAATAAACAACATCGAAAGGACGGCGGCAGCTGTTTCATTTTATTACAAAAGCAAAAGAAGAATAATGGAATGTAGTCGAATTAATCAGGTGATGCTGGGGGAATTAGATTAGATAACGAGACATTTAAAGTAGTAGATGAGTTTTGCTGTTAGGGTAGCTAAATTACCGATGATGGCCGAAGCAGAGAGGATATAAAATGTTCACTGCCAATGACCAGAAAAGCGTTCGCGAAGAAGAGAAATTTGTTAACTTCGAGTATTGGATTAAGCGTCAGGAAGTTCTTTCTGAAAGTATTTGTGTGGAGTGTAGCCATGTATGGAAGTTTAGACAAGAAGAGAATAGGGGCTACAGAAGAATGCTGAAGATTACATGGGTAGATGATGCAGCTGTGGCACACCCTGGCAAGTAGAAGGGATTGGTTGTTAGCGAACGTTCCGCAACATCAAGGGACACGAATTCAGTACTGGAGGGAAGTATGGGATGGTAAAAAAAGTAGGGAGACCAAGAGACGAAGACGTTTAGCAGATTCAAAAGAATGTAGGTTGCATTAGTTCTTCAGAGGATAGGGTAGAGTAGCATGGAGAGCTGCATCCAAGCAGTCTTTGAACTGAAGACCACAACAACAACAACAACAACAACAACAATTGTTATATATTTTCGGATCTCTTCCATTTTACCTGACATTTTTGTTATGTGACAAATAATTAAATTTTTACAGGTATATGAATATTGAAATCTGTCTTGAAAGCAGCCGAAGTTGTATGTGGCAGTTTGATGATAAGAAGCACTGGTAAAAAGAGGGGGAATTGTTTGGGAGAATACTGCAGTCATCGGGAAGTCACATTTCAGCCGATGAAAAGCAAAGCGGGCGATGTAGCAACGCTAAACTGCTGCAGGGCACGTCAAGGCAGCGCCCCAAAGCAGAGACATTGAGAGTGGTGGACACAAGAATGAATGACGACGAATGCTGTGTGAGTGCTATACAAATTTTGTGATGATTAGCAATTTCTGAAAGATTACCGAGGGAACAAGATTAGCGTGAATACTTAATACGAAAATTATTGAACAAGTTACATCTTAACAAAATGGTGAACGTTGTTGTATAATGTGCTGCAGCTAATGGTAATATTGTATGGTAAGAATTAGTGCCGTAAGCGCAGTCGTAATAATTAGTTACAACTGTTATTTCATTTAATCGTTTACCTACGAATCAACTTGAAGAAAAAAAAAAGTGACACACAGAAGCGCAGCTAACAATCATTTTGGAGGCAACACAACGCAGGTTATACACACCTGAAGCAGAATACTTTCTCCACTAGGAGAAACATCAGAACACTGTTTTAAGATAAAGACTTGGGATTTTATTGATCCAGGTCAAGGTTTACATGTCGAAAGTTCTCTCATTAACATTTGTCTCCAGTGAGAGTGCAGGGCCCCGGGAGTAGACAACGTTCCATTAGAACTACTGATAGCCAGCAGAATATGAATCATACGTAACTTCATGCTTCCAGTTACGCGATGAGATGTCCAGTTTGAGACGACGGACCTGCCACCGTTTCGCACGCAAACGTGCCAACTAATCACAACCGTACACCCTGCGCGCGGCTAAATGGCGAGGACGGCGAGGCCCAGGCACAGCGGATCGAGACGAAGGCCTGCCTTCAAAACATGTTGCCTCGTTGAACACCGACCGGAGAGAGCCCCTGGTCACACGCCAAGCCAGAAAACCAAAGGCAGAACAGTCAGAGATACAAGACCAGACGAGTGTCGATATCTGCTTTATTTACCATTAGAACACTATCTGAAATAAGTGACAGTTCAACACGAAAAGTAGTCTACTTCGCATATTTTCATACGTTTATGTCATATGGTATTATTTTTTGGGGTAATTCTTCTGATTCAAAAAGGGTATTTTTGGCTCAAAAACGGGCTGTTCGAGCTATGTGTGGTGTAAGTTCGAGAACCCCTTGTCGACCCCTATTCAATAGTCTGGGTATTCTGACATTGCCCTCACAGTATATATTTTCTTTAATGTCGTTTGTTGTTAGCAATATTAGCTTATTCCCAAGAGTTAGCAGCTTTCACTCAGTTAATACTAGGCAGAAATCAAATCTGTATGTGGAATGCACTTGCTTGACTCTTGTGCAGAAAGGAGTGCAGTATTCTGCTGCATCCATTTTCAATAAGCTGCCACAAGAACTCAAAAATCTTAGCATAGCCCAAACACTTTTAAGTCTAAACTGAAGAGTTTCCTCATGGCTCACTCCTTCTATTCTGTCGAGGAGCTCCTGGAAGAGCTGAAAAATTAAGCAAATTCCAGTCTTACATTGTTGATTTTCTTAATTTAAACTTACGAATTGTCGCCTGAATATGTTTCTTATATTTCATTTTATCTGTTTCTACTATCGTGTTATAATTTCATGTATTGGCTCGTTCCATGACCATGGAGACTTCTCCTTAATTTGGTCCCACGGAACAATAAATATATAAATAACTAAAAGTGAAGCACAACTAGCGGCAGTCGCCACGGTTCATGAACGTTCCATAGTGGAGCAGTACCCATAGCGTCCACTGTGATCACTGACCTACTGCTTCAGAAATCCTCACGACTCCCTTTTTACATCCAGAAGGGCAGGTGTCTTAGTCACAGATTTCACAAGCTTCATACCACTCTGTATAGTGTTTAATTATACACGTTTTTCATCCACTTTGAAGCGCCGGATTAACGAATACTATTCTTTTCTTAAAAAAAATAAATAAAAAATAAACGTGTAGTCTGTCCAACTCGGTGAGGGGAGAGGAAAAGTTAATGGCGTACAAAATTGGAACCGATATACTGAACGGGAGAAATTTCAAAATTAAATACAAAGAACACACCAGAAGCTGGAAGTACAAAAATAGCTCTATCTTTGCTGAACCTACGATAATGGATGTGCATGATCCGTCTAGCATGGAAAAGGATATGAAAGTTACCTGTACGAACAATTAGAACAGGAAACTGCGAACATAACGGGAAAACTTTCAATATAAATAGCTCTTGCAGTGAAAAAGGGAATGATAAATGAACAAATCAATATAACTAAGGACTCACTGGAATTAACCTCTAAATTAGTGACAACAATCAGACATTTAGAACATAACAAGGCTAAACAATAATTCAAACTCCCACCACAGAAAAAAGCGGTTCTCTCATACTGATAGAGAAAGTCTACTCGTTCAAGGTTCAAATGGCTCTAAGCCCTATGGGAATTAACATCTGAGGTCATCAGTCCCCTAGACTTAGAACTACGTAAACCTAACTAACCTAAGGACATCACACACATCCATGCTTGAGGCAGGATTCGAACCTGCGACCGTAGCAGCTGGGTGGTTCCGGACTGAGGCGTCTAGAAGCGCTCGGCCACCGCGGCCGGCACTCGTTCAAGCTCAGCGTAGTGTTGGTAATGGCGTATTTTGCGCCTTAAAGGCGTTCTTGACCAACATCAACTCACCACATCCAGTCTCAAAGGTAACTAACAGTCACGACCGTTACGGCGTGTACTGAAAGCAAACCTGATTTGCATCCTCGTAATGACGCTACTAGCGCCACTCTTACGCGACTGGCGCGAAATTGGAATAGACATCATCTTTCAGGTATAGAAACACGCCTACCAACACTGGTTTATGTCTCACAATTCTTTGTTGGTGTTGTGATTCTACATCTACATTTATACTCCGCAAGCCACCGAACGCTGTTCCAGTCGTGTATGGTTCGCGGGAAGAACGACTGCCGGAAAGCCTCCGTGCGCGCTCGAATCTCTCTAATTTTACATTCGTGACCTCCTCGGGAGGTATGAGTAGGGGGAAGCAATATATTCGATACCTCATCCAGAAACGCACCCTCTCGAAACCTGGCGAGCAAGCTACACCGCGATGCAGAGCGGCTCTCTTCCAGAGTCTGTCACTTGAGTTTCCTAAACATCTCCGTAACGCTATCACGCTTACCAAATAAATCTGTGACGAAACGCGCCGCTCTTCTTTGGATCTTCTCTATATCCTCTGTCAACTCGATCTGGTATGGATCCCACACTGATGAGCAATACTCAGATATAGGTCGAACGAGTGTTTTGTAAGCCACCTCCTTTGTTGATGGACTACATTTTCTAAGGACTCTCACAATGAATCTCAACCTGGCACCCGCCTTAGCAACAATTAATTTTATATGATCATTCCACTTCAAATCGTTCCGTACGCATACTCTAGATATTTTACAGAAGTAACTGCTACCAATGTTTGTTCCGCTATCACATAATCATACAATAAAGGATCCTTCTTTCTATGTATTCGAAATACATTACATTTGTCTATGTTAAGGGTCAGTTGCCACTCCCTGCAACAAGTGCCTATCCGCTGCAGATCTTCCTGCATTTCGCTACAATTTTCTAATGCTGCAACTTCTCTGTATACTACAGCATCATTCGCGAAAAGCCGCATGGAACTTCCGACACTATCTACTAGGTCATTTATACAGGGTTATTACAAATGATTGAAGCGAATTCACAGCTCTATAATAACTTTATTATTTGAGATATTTTCACAATGCTTTGCACACACATACAAAAACTCAAAAAGTTTTTTTTAGGCATTCACAAATATTCGATATGTGCCCCTTTAGTGATTCGGCAGACATCAAGCCGATAATCAAGTTCCTCCCACACTCGGCGCAGCATGTCTCCATCAATGAGTTCGAAAGCATCGTTGATGCGAGCATCCAAAAGCTTTAAACTGCGCATACCATCGCCAAATGGAGTTAGCACTTGGTGGATCTTTGTTGAACTTCGTCCTGAAGTGTCGTTGCCCTGTTATGACTGACTGATGTGAGTGAATTTCAAGCACGACATACGCTTTCTCGGCTCCTGTCGCCATTTTGTCTCACTGCGCTCTCGAGCGCTCTGGCGGCAGAAAGCTGAAGTGTGGCTTCAGCCGAACAAAACTTTATGAGTTTTTCTACGTATCTGTAGTGTCTCGTGACCATATGTCAATGAATGGAGCTACAGTGAATTTATGAAATCGCTTCAATCATTTGTAATAGCCCTGTATATATTGTGAAAAGCAGTAGTACCAAACACTCCCCTGTGGCACGCTAGAGGTTACTTTAACGTCTGTAGACGTCTCTCCATTGAGAACAACATGCTGTGTTCTGTTTGCTAAAATCTTTTCAATCCAGCAACACAGCTGGACTGATATTCGGTAGGCTCTTATTTTGTTTATCAGGCGACAGTGCGGAACTGTATCTTTCCCGTCTTCGTATGTTACACGCTTTCCGCTCAGTACTCCTACTCCTTTTGTGCCTGGTAGCAAGGCGAGATACCCTCAGTCTTCAAAAAAAAAAAAAAAAAAATATATATATAATAATTCCAGTCCCAAAGAAAGCAGGTGTTGACAGATGCGAAAATAACCGAACTATCAGTTTAATAAGTCACAGCTGCAGAATAGTAACGCGAATTCTTTACAGACGAATGGAAAAACTGGTAGAAGCCGACCTCGGGGAAGATCAGTTTCGATTCCGCAGAAATGTTGGAACACGTGAGGCAATACTGACTTTATGCCTTATTTTAGAAGACATATTAAGAAACGGCAAACCTACGTTTCTAGTATTTGTAGACTTAGAGAAAGCTTTTGACAATGTTGACTGGAATACTCTCTTTCAAATTCTAAAGGTGGCAGGGTAAAATACAGGGAGCGAAAGGATATTTACAATTTGTACAGAAACCAGATGGCAGTTATAAGAGTCGAGGGGCATGGAAGGGAAGCAGTGGTTGGGAAGGGAGTGAGACAGGGTTGTAGCCTCTCCCCGATGTTATTCAATAAGTATATTGAGCAAGCAGTAAATGAAAAGAAAGAAAAAATCGGAGTAGGTATTAAAATCCATGGAGAAGAAATAAAAACTTTGAGGTTCGCCGATAACATTATAATTCTGTCAGAGACAGCAAAGGACTTGGAAGAGCAGTTGAACGGAATGGATAGTGTCTTGAAAGGAGGAATAAGATGAACGTCAACAAAAGCAAAACGAGGATAATGGAATGTAGTCGAATTAAGTTGGGTGATGCTGAGGGAATTACATTAGGAAATGAGACACTTAAAGTAGTAAAGGAGTTTTGCTATTTTGGGAGCAAAATAACTGATGATGGTCGAAGTAGAGAGGATATAAAATGTAGACTGGCAATGGCAAGGAAAGCGTTTATGAAGAAGAGAAATTCGTTAACATCACGTATAGATTTGTCAGGAAGTCGTTTCTGAAAGTATTTGTATGGAGTGTAGCCATGTATGGAAGTGAAACATGACGATAAATAGTTTGGACAAGAAGAGAATAGAAGCTTTCGAAATGTGGTGCTACAGAAGAATGCTGAAGGTTAGATGGGTAGATCACAGATCACATAAGTAATGAGGAGGTATTGAATAGAATTGGGGAGAAGAGGAGTTTGTGGCACAACTTGACAAGGAGAAGGGACCGGTTGGTAGGACATGTTCTGAGGCATCAAGGGATCACAAATTTAGCATTGGAGGGCAGCGTGGAGGGTAAAAATCGTAGAGGGAGACCAAGAGATGAATACACTAAGCTGATTCAGAAGGATGTAGGTTGCAGTAAGTACTGGGAGGTGAAGAAGCTTGCACAGGATAGAGTAGCATGGAGAGCTGCATCAAATCAGTCTCAGGACTGAAGAACACAACAACAACAGCAAGAATGGTGAATTTGTTGTCCTGCGTAGTGCACTGTGTGGTGTCGGTGTACGTTTGTTGTACGACCCGCACTATCACCCTCTTCACCGAGGGAGAGAAATTACGTGTAGATGTGCAAGGTTTACAATTTAAACGTGGGTACAGGTCAGAGGTCGCGATGGGAGGAGGCCCTCGCTAGCGGTCCAGAGAGACGCCGGCAAGCTGCGTCATGGGGCGGGCGAATAAAAACAAACAGCCGTGGCGGCTCGGCAGAGCAGGCGGCGAGGCTGCGAGGCGCTGAACGTAACAGGTGCGCGGGGCGACGGCGCCGCCGGGTAATCCGATTACGCTGTTGTTGGTGCGCGCCGCGTGTGTGCGTGAGCGTGCTCGTCGTCTGTCGTTTGTCACGAGGCGCCTCGCGGCCCAAGTGGCTCACGTCTGCGGGCGCAGGTGTGCGAGGAGCGGCGTGGAAGCGCCGGCCCGTCCCCACCTCCGCTACAATCCGATGTAAAGTCGTTGGTTGTTGACTTCGAAGGTCCAAACCTGTGACGTTGTAGCAACTGTGTTGCTGACGGATTACGCAGACTCTAATTAGCCCTCAAACGATACGGCGCGTCTGAGGTCCCATCCGACGGTTCAGTTTTCCTCTCACTGCTCTAACCGTACCGTGCTGGAAGTCGACCTAGTCAGGAAAGCTACTGTCCAGTCGTGCGATGTCTACTGGAGTGACTGTAGATATCGCAAAGTGAGGGGAAAAGTCCCATAGTGCTCAGAGCGTGGAGTGGCTCTAAGCACTATGGGACTTCACATCTGAGGTCATCAGTCCTCTAGAACTTAGAACTACTTAAACCTAAGTAAGGACATCACACACATCCATGCCCGAGGCAGGATTCGAACCTGCGACCGTAGCGGTCGCGCGGTTCCGGACTGAAGAGCCTAGAACCGCTCGGTCACTCCGGCCGGCGGTGTAATTGAGGAGGATTCAGAAAACATGGTTCTTTTGAAATACAACTAGTTCTTTGTACTCATGAAGTAATAAGTGCTATCTACCGGGGATGTCAAACTGATTCCGTGTTTTTAGATACCCAGAAGGCTTTCGACACCGTTCCTAATCAAACTGCGTGGCTATGGAATATCGCCTCAGTTGACCAACTGGATTCATGATTTCCTGTCAGACAGGTCACTGTTCGTAGTAATAGACGGAAAGTCATCGGGTAAAACAGAAGTAATATGTGGCGTTCCCCAAGGAAGTGTTATAGGCCTTCTATTGTTCCAGATCTATGTAACGATATAGGAGACAATCTGAGTAACCCTCTTAGATTGTTTGCTGGTGATGATATCATTTAAAGTCATCAGATGAACAAAACGAATTGCAAAGTGATTTAGATAAGATATCTGTATGGTACCAAAAGCGGCAATTGACCCTAAATAAAGAAAAGTGTGAAGTTATTCACATGAGTACTAAAAGACATCTGCTAAATTTGGATTACGTGATAAGTCACACGTATCTGAAGGCTGTAAATTCAACTAAATCCTTAGGGATTACAATTACAAATAACTTAAATTGGATCGATCACATAGATAATATTGTGGGTAGAGCAAACCAAAGAGAGGGATTCATTGGCATAACTCTTAGAAAGTGCAACAGGTCTACTAAAGACACTGCCTACACCACGCTTGTCCGTCATATTCTGGAGTATGGCTGTGCGGTGTGGGATCCGCATCTGGTGGGACTGACGGATGACATCGAAAAAGTACAAAGATGGGCAGCTCGTTTTGTATTATCGCGAAATAGGGGAGATAGTGCCACAGACATGATACGTGAATTGGAGTGGCAATCATTAAAACAAAGGCGTTTTTCGTTGCGACGGGATCTTTCCATAAAATTTCAATCACCAATTTTCTCTTACGATTGCGAAAACTTTCTGTTGGCACCCACCTACATAGGGAGAAATGATCATCACAATGAAATAAGGGTTAATCAGGACTCGTACAGAAAAATTTAAGTGCTGGTTTTTCCTGTGCGCCGTTCGAGAGTGGAACGGTAGAGACAGCTCGAAGGTGGTTCATTCAACCCTCTGCAAGGTACTTTATTGTGAATAGCAGAGTAATCACGTAGATGTAGATGGGGAAGAGGAGATTAATGTTTAACGTCTCGTCGACGAGGGGGCAATTACGAATAAATCACAAGTTCGGATTAGAGAACGATGGAGAAGGAAAGGGGCTGTGCCCTTTCGAAGGAACCATCGCAGCATTTGCCTTAAGCGATTTAGGGAAGTCAAGGAAAACGTAAATCAGGATGCGGGTTTGAACCACTGTCTTCCCGAATGCGAGTCCAGTGTGCTAATCACTCCGCTACCCCGCTCGATTTGTGCAATTGGCATTGGCTTGTTAGGTGTATTCCGGGTCGTATCCGACCCGACCGTACTAGTAATGTTACTATTTTTACTATGAATCTTTTCCACAATTTTGATACGAAAATAGCTTGGAAAAACAGCTGAGGCAGTTCTAGCTGCGTTACGTCACCTGGAGGATCCTTTAGACCAGGCGGGCGGTGACTCTGGCCGGGAACAATGTGTCTCAGTATCTGACGATGGAAGTCTTATGCACAGCGATACACAAGATGTTTACGACTGTGATGGTGTGGTGAGAGATACAGGAGTGAAGCAAAAGGAACAGAAGATAGAAATTTTGAGTTCTGGACTGAAAAGCCTTTACGTTCAAAATTTTCAAGAACGCCTTCTTCAAATATGATTATTAACCCGCCTGGACATAAAGGGAAGGTGCGAGGGATTTAAGATGAAGAAAAAATTAGTTTAACTTTTCGTAAACGACGAAATAATAGAAAATATTGTTCGCCATACTAACAGCGAAAGAGAAGACTCAAAGCACAAGTACAGTAACCCCAGCAATTCATTTTTACATCCGACAGACGTAAATAAGGTAAAAGCTCCTCTCTCTAGGTCGACCGCTTCCTTCTTGACGCTGTGTTCGGTCATGGTTCACCCGCTCGTGCCAACATCGTCGGATAGTGGCATCGCTTCTATTCAGATATCGAGCGATTCGCCAATTACTCCAACCAGATTCTTTGAACCCAATTACATGTCCTCTCTCAGATGCTGACATCTGCGCATATCGTTCACGCGCCTATCTGCGAGGCATAGTTACTGCCCAACTGGGTACACGGAATTAAATTCGAGAAGACTTTGTGCCCCTGTGTACAATCGTTGCCAGTTGTGCGGTGAAACTGCGCTGCAGCCTCACACATTGCTATTTTCCAGTCGATACTTGTATCGATATCAGTGTGACCAATTTGCGTAACTTCTTCGTTGTGCGTCGTTTCTTTTTTTTTCCTTACGAAGTATATGGGAGGCGTTTCAATACAGGACACGTCGTTACACTTAATCCGGCTAGAAAGCAGGAGTAGGGGACAGTTTGAAAGCTTGAATTTCATGCGCGAGTTTCGATGTGAAAATCTTTTCCAAATGCTATCTATTTAGTTCCCCGTATTTTCTGTTGGTGCTTGAGGTCAGGGACTCTAACATGGTGCAGCGACTCACCTTAGCAACAATGCGGGTCCACTTTTCTGTTTATCTCTTTACAGAATCCCTCGCACACAGTCGGCTTTCTGTTAACACGGTTACATTACGTCTAAATACTGATTAAAATTAAGATACGAAAGGATATTTTTAAGACTGTCAACAAGATCAGAACCAAATATGGTAAAAGATACATATCTGCGGAGTCATGGTGGCCCCTTGAATTATTGCTTGAACCTACGATTTCGTTTCAGTCTGTGCCTGTCGGTGTATTATAAAGAGCGAATATGGAAAACCATAGAACACACCTTACCTACATATTCTGTGTGAAGGTATTGAACTCATGGTAACTCTATCGTTACGGAAAACTAGAGTTTAAAATTGCTCCCGCGAGTAACACTCCAAATATGTTTCCTGCTGCGTGGATCTCGAAATATTGTAACGTGAAGAACGTACTTACTACAAAAGCGTTCACTGCACAAATTTACAGCATGAGAAGAATATTAGGGATCCACAAAGTACGCTATACAACGACTATTTGGTCGTCAGCGATTAAAGTCATAGCTTAGACGTACTTACTGGATGAGGAGGGACACGAAGTCCTCAAAGAGCTTTTCCATTCTAAAGAAAAAGTTCACTGGTTCAAAATATAATCCTCTTGTTGGGGTTGTTTCTTGAGTTTTCGAATTAAATTTTGGTTTTCGGACTCTGTCTCCTGAAAAACTCGGTGAATTTCATTCTCTCTTTATCCAAACATGTTGCTACAACGATTTGTAATTTTCTTTGCTGCACGATTTATTTCTGCAAATACATTACTTTCGAAAATGAAGCCCATAGGTCGGCTTGTCTTTATGCTTTTATCGTTTGATGGCATTTCATGTCTTTGTCCAGTTGCGCGTTTTTGTGTGTTTTGCTTTTCTATTGCAGTTGTGTACACTCTTCTCCACAATTTTTATACTTCACCCTACAACCTGTTTTCCCCTAATTTTTACTCAAATCTAATTTTTGTGTGCATATGATGGCAGGTAAAATCCTCAAGGGATTCGCCAAACGCAAACCCTCCAGCAGATTGGCACAAGGTATGCCGTGATTCGTCACACCAAATCAGCTCTCTGGTGGACCGCTTCAGGTCTCCTTAGCACTGACTACAGAAATGCATGGAGTATGAGGAGCTGCTGGACCACCGTACTCCCTTTGACAGTCACTGTGCTAGCTGGACTGCTTGTAACTCTTTGGAACTCAGGAACGATTGCTTCAGCTGACTTAATTATTATAGCCACCCTCAAATGTTCAGATGTGTATGAATTCCTAAGGGACCAAACTGCGAGGTCATCGGTCCCTAGACTTACACATTACTTAAACTAACTTAGGCTAAGAACAACACACACACCCATGCCCGAGGGAGGACTGGCACCTCCGGCGAGAGAGGGCCGCGCAATCCGTGACATGGCGCCTCTAACCGCGCGGCCACTAGGGCCGCCAGTCACCCTCCACAATGCTCGACAATCCTTGTCCATCAGTACGTGAGGTCTGGCGGGACTTGGTTTGGACTTCACAGTCACTTCATCAACACTCGACTTGTGCAACTTTAGAAGCATTGAAATTTCCGCTATGGGTTTGTTATTCAAGTGACAAACAATGACTAGTCCGCGTTCCACGTTACTCAACTGTCCTGATTGACACGTACTGCTGTTACAACTTCAGTACTATCATCACAATAATGTCCTATTACTGTAAACCTTTCGAGACTCACTGGCTATAATTATGTAAGAAAACCTCAAACACACATTTGTGAATGTTTCATCTTTTTATCATGTATAAGTGCTGCCTACTGTCGGGTTCACTATATGCCTACTGTCGGGTTCACTATAAAAATATCAACAATTTAATGTAGCAGTGGAAAATATGGAAATTTGTGGCAAGTTCCTATGGGACCAAACTGCAGAGGTCATCGGTCCCTAGGCTTACACATTACTTAATCTAGCTTAAGCTAACTTACGCTAAGGACAACACACACATCCATTCCCGAGAGAGGACTGTAACCTCCAACGGGAAAACGGCGTGAACCGTGGCAAGGCGCCCTAGACCACGCGGCAATGTAGCAGTGGGAAGCACCTTGTGACCGCCAGAATACATGGAAGTGGTTGTTGTTGTTGCGGTCTTCAGTCCTGAGACTGGTTTGATGCAGCTCTCCATGCTACTCTATCCTGTGCAAGCTTTTTCATCTCCCAGTACCTACTGCAACCTACATCCTTCTGAATCTGCTTAGTGTATTCATCTCTTGGTCTTCCTCTACGATTTTTACCCTCCACGCTGCCCTCCAATACTAAATTGGTGATCCCTTGATGCCTTAGAACATGTCCTACCAACCGATCCCTTCGTCTGGTCAAGTTGTGCCACAAACTTCTCTTCTCCCCAATCCTATTCAATACTTCCTCATTAGTTACGTGATCTACCCATCTAATCTTCAGCATTCTTCTGTAGTTATATTCCACTGTACAAATGAACACTCTTGTCGCTGTTGTGACCTTCAGTCAGAAGACTGGTTCGACACAGCTCCCCATGCTACTCTATCGTGTACGAGCCTCTTCGTCACCGAATGACTATTGCAACCTACGCCCTTCTGAACGTGCTTACCGTATTTATCTCTTAGTCTGTCTCACGATTTTTACCTTCCACACTTCCTCCCAACACTAAATTGGCGATCCCTTGATGTCTCGGAATGTGTCCTACCAATCCATCGCTTCTTTCTTTGGTCACGTTGTGCCACAAATTTCTTGTGTCCCCAATTCTATTAAGTTCCTCCACGTTAGCTCCCCGATAAACCAACCTAATAATCAACATTCTTCTTTAACACCACTTTTCGAAAACTTCTGTTCTCTTTTTGTCTGTATTGTTCGTCGTCCGTTTCACTTCCATACAGGGCTACAATCCAGGCAAATACTTTCAGAAAAGACTTTCTAACACTTAAATCTAGAAAACAGTAAATACTTCAAAATTAGTTACTTTAGTCCATGAAAAGAAGTCAAGTGTACAATGTATATTATGAAAACGGGTACATACTGTATTTTTAAATAAATCTTGCATGTAAAATCATTAAAAATAGCACCTAAGAGCAATGGAGCACAAAGAACGATTATACTTCCTCCAGAAAAAAAAATCATTTCTTGAAAGAGTTAACATGGTGAATTCACCTCTTAAGACATCTAGTGGTCAACTTTGTATAACGTGGTAGTGTCCCGATACTTTTCATAAGATAATGTGTGTCTGTTACAGTGTCGTGTGCGGTGTACTGGGCTGTTAAGAGCCTAACAGCACTTGTCTAAATTGATTCGATGACTGATGTCGTGTGTACTTCGAAAGCCCTTCTTCTGTCCTGCGGACATCACGCGTTTGTCCCGTTACATGGTCGTTTTAAACCTAGACATGTAAACTGTGTGTCACACTGCAGAAGTTCATCAATTACCTTCTAATACTGCAGCGTTATCCGGTTGATATCAGACCGGAAATGAAATGTCGATTCATCATTACACCCAAGAGGTACTCACGTAACTAATAAAATTTTTAGTTTGTGTAAGGCGTGTGTTCATTCGACAGAAGCTAAAATAGATTTCACACTGAAACAAGCAACAAATTTTCGTGGGATAAAGAAACTATACGTATTGTAAACACTTATTAAGCAGATTTCAAAACACTTTCTGTGGCAAAACGCAAAACTGCAATGCTACCGGACATCAACGTCGGTATGTCGAGAATTATGTTTGCTTCTCCCAAAACAATGCTATTCAAGTGATTATATGGATAAATTCTGTTTTCAGTCACTATAGAACATTTTTTAAACTACGAGCACTCATTTTCAGCTGATTTTTCTCGTCGGGCTTCTACTTACGAGTTTGTCTTCTTATGAGATTTCTTTGCAAACACTGAAATAAAAAAATTTAAAAAATATGAAGAACATTATCAAATTATATTAAGATGCAGGCATTTCTTATTGACTTCTTAATATAAAACATTTTCCAAAGCATATAAAATTGTGCATAATTTAAAACAAAGTTTCCTTGTAACTGAAGGCGTCATTTATGAATGCTTTCACTTGGAGTACTCGTCAAACTTACTCTTCCAGCGTAATGGATGATATAAAGCGATTTGTTGACGTTTGCTATACGCTGTGTTTCCATACAACATCTGTTCAATTCTTATTAGTTGCAGAGATACAGCTGAAGGGTGCAACTGAGACAAATACGCGCAGAATGTGTTACGCAATGGCAAATGATTAACTTCAAACATTTGAATGTAAGCTTTCCCGGCGCATACAATTGGTGAAGAGTTCTCAGGCCTCCAGCCGGGTGGCGGTGTCTTCAAACTGCGACGTTTCGACGAGTGACATACTCATCATCTTCGCAGTTTGAAGACACCACCATCTTGCTGGAAGCCCGAGAACTCTTCACAAGTTCAAACTTAATTTTCAAAAATCCACCTCCGACTTCTATGCACTTTCGAATTCTTATGACAGCACCACGTGTCCCGTCTTATTGCAGTATTGGTAATCCCAACGATCAGTTCGTTTCTTGTGTTTATTTTTCTATATAGGCTTCTGCTTCCAGTCGTTTTCACCTTGGTAACCAACAAACGCGGCCATTTCTGCTGATACATCCTCTGTTAAATGTTAGGTTTATAAGATGTGTCACTTTAGGACTAGCGCGTGCAGTCGTCCTGTGATGCTTTGCTTGTTACAGTTCTTTGGCATTATATTCCATTCGCATATCCATCCTTGTAGCCGCAGAAATCTCTACCAGTAATGCTGGAAGCTACTTTTGAACCAAGTCTGGGTAACGGGGTCCTCTAAGCCGGTGCGCTAACATTCCAGGCCCAATCAGCCGACGTGTCAATCACAGTTAAAAATTCAGTTATATAAAGTCAAGGACAGTTTCACAACTTGAACTTCGATACAAAAATTACTGTGAAAGCTGTGTTTCAGAAACCGTCTACCACATCATTTCATATGATTTATTTTTACGTGAGTTGTATCTCGCTAGTGAGGAGTGAAGATTGTCTGTGCCCTGCGCACAGGTTTCGTCTGCTAGAAATTCCACAGTCTCTGGATGCTTAACGAAACTCTGTATTCGAGAGACGCTGCCTGACTGGCCAATCTCGTGTCGGAGAGGACATGATTTGAAAGAGCGTACCCGGGTGGACGGAGAGACAAAAAGCACTCGCATTTCCGGCGACCGCTAGAGTAGTCGCCTCTCGTGGACGCTGCTTGCACTTCTCGTGGCTCTTTCGGTTAAAATTCGACAACTTTGTCCATTGTTTCATTTTGATGGTCATTTCTGCGCTACAATATGCAGGAATTTATGGCGGCAGCTTTGCTTGTTACAGTTCTTTGGCATTATATTCCACTCGCATAGTTTTTAGGTTTATGGATGTACTTTCTTCGTGACCAAGGTTCAATCCTTTATTCAAAGCGAGAGACTTTGTTCCATGTTCAAGCATCAATATCGGTCTTTCATTACCTTCAAAATGGTTCAAATGGCTCTAAGCACTACGGGACTTAACATCTGAGGTCATCAGTCCCCTAGACTTAGAACCTAACTAACCTAAGGAAATCACACACATCCATGCCGAGGCAGGATTCGAACCTGCGACCGTAGCAGCAGCGCAATTCCAGACTCAAGCGCCTAGAACCGCTCGGCCGCAGCGACCGGCCTTTCATTACCTCTTCCGTGAATATATGTTATGGCTCACGTTGCTATGCGACTTATTTAGTATTATTACGGGAGATAGAAATAATATGGAGTCCCTTTTTTTCTAATTTTTATTATTTGTTGTAATTCTGTTCGACGGGGTCCCTCTGAGGACATCGCTAATTTCATTACTGAGCTATCGTTTCGATTTTCCTGAATAATAAGCAATAATTATTCTAATTTGACTTCAGTTATTTCTCATCCGGAAGCACAGAGTTTATTACGCTTTCCTTGTCACCTCCCGTGTGATCATTTGCTCTATGTCCAAAGTCGTAACTGGCATGAGCACGCGTAATCCATTCTGTCTTCAATAGAATCGTTAGTTTGACAAAGTGCCATTGATAGATTACGTAGTTATTTGCTTTCATTCTTATTACAGCAAGTATGAAGTTGATCTGAGCTGCTGAAAAGATTGAGACACGTGCTGATACTGAATGTGTTGAGAGAGACTGTTTCGATTAGTGCTTAACTTGGTGTAACTTGTACAATGTGCAGTCTACGTCTCCACTGCGCACACTATCTCTTTAAGTATGGAGGCAGTATACTTTCGGCTTGTGTTAACAGGCTTGAGTGTGCTGGTCGTAAGCAGATTTTATTTATGAGAGTCTTTCCTGTCTTGAAATACCTTAGAAAGAGAAGCCAGATCGCATTAATATTCATTAATGGATCAGAATCTTGTTCGCAAGAGGATTATACTCAGGGCATTGACAGTGAGGTCATACTAGTTATGTATTCAGATTAAATTTAAAAAGAAGTAAGGGGCTTTCAGCTATCGATAAAAAAACCGATAAAAATGGGAAATGTGTTATAGGGAAAGTTTTATTCGAAATAGTCTATACTACCACCGCGTGATATATTTTGAACACGGCTGCACTGCAGCAACGCTTACAGAACAGCAGGTAAAACAGACAGCCAAACGGTTACAGTAAATGGTGGTTATCCACCTTTAACATGGTTTTGACGAATTTAAACCCATCTTCCTCAGAAGGTCAAATGAGCTTCACATTAGCAGTACTAAAGCTGTCTCCGCATGTCATGTGTCGGCAACGGTCCGTATGTCCATATATAATTTTTAGAGGGTCAAAGTTGTTTGAGAACCACCATTTATTGCAACTCGTTGGCTATCTATTATACATGCTCTACCGCGTGATTTTTTTATTTTTATTAATGAATTTGGCCAGCTATGGACCGCATACAACTTAAAGACTTATGGTGTTTCTTTTTCTTCCGTTCTCCCCAGTACGTCTTCATTTTCTCGCCAACTGCTCGTCTCTGCTCATCTGTCCACACTCTCTTGGGTCGAGGTTTTGGCTCATCTTCTTCACAGTTTGAGTTTTCTATCAGTAGCCTGAAGTGATTCCTATCACGTATTATTTCTTCTGTAACACCTATTTTGCTGGCATCTTTCTTTACTGCTTCTATCCATCCTACAGTTTTTTCAGCTTATTAACGTAATTAAAAATTTACTTTGTAATCCGTGTTTCTTCCATTCTTTTCAAATGTCCATAAAATTTTAGCCGTCCCTTCCTCATTGGATCTGTGATCTTTTCTGTATTTTTGTGTAAGTCTTAATTTCTCCTTATAATCCACCTATTTTCCTTGTTTTTCGCAGGACCTAGAATTTTTCTTAGTATTTTTCTCTTTCTTTTTTCTAGTCGTCTTAATTCGCCTTTCTTATTTAATGTTAGGCACTCTGATCCATACGTTGCTTGTGTCCTAATAACTGAATTATAATGTTTAATCATCGTGTGTATGGATATTGATTTCTTATTGTAGTACTTTTGTGATAATTTATACGCAAATTCTAACTTTTTAATTCTTTCTTTATTTGTTGTGTTATCCAGTCCATTGGCTTGGATCCACTCCCCCAGGTATTTGAATCTATCAACTCTTTTAATTTTTCCATACTTTGTTTTCATAAACAATTCTGTATTATGTTTGTGTTCTATATACTCAGTTTTTTCATAGGATATTTTTAGCCCAGTCTTTTTAGCAATCTCGTGTAACAGATCAAGCATAACTGTTGCATCTGTTCGGTTTTCAGTTATCAATGCCATATCATCCGCAAAGGCTAAACATTTCACTTCAAATTTGTTCTTTCCTTGGCCCATGCTTATATCCTTTGTTTCCTGTTTTTTTTTAATGCGCTTTCCCATGTTTTTACTATTTTATCTAAAACCAAGTTAAAGAGAATTGGGGACAGTCCGTCTCCTTGTCGAATTCCTGTTTTGATTTTGAATGGTTCAGAAATTACACTTTGAAACTTAATTCTTGGTGTCGCATCTGTGAGCGTTTGTTCAACAAGTCTTCTGGTGTTTTCATCTATCCCCGATTCATAAAGTATCTGGAATAGAGTTTGTCTGCCAACTGAGTCGTGGCCTTCTTGAAGTCTACGAAAGCAACTACTGTATTTTTATTTTGTATAGCTCTCACTCTCAAAATTGTTTTTAAATTAAGAATGTGTTCTGCACATGATCTACCTTTTCTAAATCCTGCTTGATAATCTCCTATATTAGGTCCTGCTCGTTCCTCTATTCTATTTAAAAGTGGTTTGGAAACTATTTTGTATGTCGCTGGTAACAAGGATATGCCCTTGTAGTTGTTGGAGTCTGTTTTATCTCCTTTTTTTATGGAGAGGATGGATCAATGCTTGTTTCCAGTCACTGGTTCAAAATGGCTCTGAGCACTATGGGACTTAACGTCTGAGGTCATCAGTCCCCTAGAACTTAGAACTACTTAAACCTAAGTAACCTAAAGACATCACACATAACCATGCTCGAGGCAGGATTCGAACCTGCGACCGTAGCGGTCGCGTGGTTCCAGACTGAAGCGCCTAGAACCGCACGGCCACACCCGCCGGCTCCAGTCACTGGGTATGATTCCTTTCGTCTAAATGTCTTTAATTACTACTACCGCGTGATATATATACTGTTCTTCCTAAAACCCACACTGTATTTCTGTACCAAGCAATCCTCGTACTAACGCTGCCCTTGCAGGTAACTTAACACCCGATGTCCTAAAGCTCAGCAACAAATGAAAGGAGTTGATTTCACAAGCGTTAACTGTAGGCAGAAGATTTATTGGTGCTTTTGAAAGAGGTATTGCGTTAGTGAACTCTGGCTGATGTGAAGTGCAAGCAGTGGTACTTTAACATGGAACGTAGCTGGTCCGGAAGATTAATGTACTTGCGCAACCATTCTGCTAGCCCTGCATCTGGTGCGAATCCCGCGGGCGTCTGGTCTCCTTGTCGAAATAGATACAGGATGAAAGGGACTCGGCGGTCTGTACTGCAGTCTTCTAATGCAGTAACGGCGACTGGACGTAGTGAGATATATACGAGGTAGGAGTGGGAGGAGTGGTGGGACGGGATGAGGAGGGTGGGAGGGGGGGAGGGGGTGCAGCTAGAGAGACGGGACGATAAAAGGGAGGGGGTGGGCGGGGGAGGGGGAGGGGGGGCAGTGCTCCGGCGGCCGGCAGCCCGCGATTAATTCTGGCGTCGGCATTCCGGGCACCGCCGCTCGCTGAATATTCAGATAAGACTGCCGGCCTCTGCGGCAGCGGCGGCCGCTAATCTTCATTGTAAATGGCGGTGATACAGCCAATTCCGAACACTGCCAACTTCCACCGCGGCCGCCGCCGGCGAAGCCAGTCTGCTGCAGCGCTGCGGTCTCCGCGACTGAGGAGGGCCGGCGTACGCGAGAATGGAGAGGCGCTGCCGGCTACCTGCTGGAGACCACTGCCGACGCGGATTTTCCAGGACGCCGCGCCGGACAGCTCGCCCGGAAGGAGACAGATAGTTGGGGCCTCCCGTGCCTGCGTCAAGAGTACTCATATGCGACATGTGCCGACACAAGGGGGACACCTTGTCAGTAGCTGAGCCGCATTCGACCAACACCGTCTCAAAGGAAGGCCTCGGCGCTTTTTCGTGACGTCACGTCGGCTAGGCACGGCGAACGCCAGGTCTGTTGCAGGCATACTCATAATGGTGGTGTCTCCCTCTCTGACACAGGAAAATGTGAAACTATTGGCGGTAGTTGACCAACACACATTGTTCTGAGAGATTTCTGCAATCAATTAATTGTGCAATTCATTACACTTCTTAACAAATGGTGTACTCCTGAATTTAAATTTCCACCTGTTTTAAGGATTGACATACAAAAAAAACTTCATGGTCCAGCAACAACAGAATTCGTGCTTCTTTACCTTATTTGTAAATCTGAGGAAGTTACGTTTGTACTGGGTTGCTTTTACAAGAAACTGTAATCATATTGGTGCTCTTCTTTAGGTATATTGGTTGACTATGGGGTGAGGAGCACTGAATTTTAATGAAATATCTTGCGATTGGGGGAGGGGGTGGGGGACAGTAGAAGAGGCAAAAGAGAGATACTTGTTTTATCAAATAAAATTTTGTTATCTTGTAAAGTTTCTCCTTTCACTTGCAAGAGGGGAATATTTATCTTTTCTAAAGTGCATGTTTAAAAAAGTTTAAGCTCAGCAGTATTTTCGATGTATGAAGCTATTTTGTTTCGTATCGTTGAAAAAGACTGTAATCTAATGACTGGCAACAGTTGGACATTTACACATGTAAATTAGTTCACATTTCCAGTGACGATGTCAAACGAAAATAAATAAAAGAAACGAGTTACTGCTAAGGGGGTTGCGGTAAGTTTCGATAGCAAAATGGATCAAGTAAATATAGTTACTGGAATGTAAAATTTCCGAAGCTTACAATGGGGCAAAGCATCTTCTCATATTGATCTACGTTTGTTTCGACAGGATTCCGTAATACAGAACTATGATCTTCATTTGTAGCTTAATGATAGTAAGAAAATCTTTCATCTAAATAAAACTGCAGAATCCAAAACAATACCAAACATTTTGTCCAAAAATAAGAGATTTATAGTGATAAGCACGCCCAGGCATTTCTGCCTGCAACAGACCTGGCGTTCGCCGTGCCTAGCTGACGTGACGTCAGCAACAAGCGCCGACGCCTTCCTTTGAGTCGGTGTTGATTCGACGCATGTGAAAGCGTGCGGCCGGTGCCAGAGCTAAATGCCTGCTTTGGATGCCAGACGGAATACACTGTAGAACAACGTTTGCACATTCGGTGGCTGCTTATCAGGCTGGTACCATTTTGGCATTGGAATGTGTGGACTTATACGACAACTATCCAAGGATTTCCACCCAATAATATCCAAACAGGAGACTGTACACAATTTATTAGACTGCCAATACTAAACTCTTTTAAATAACAACAAATTCATATAACTTACAGAACTTAACAAATGGTTAAAAGAATGAGCTTTAAAAAACAATAACGGCGGCTTGCCACCATAAAAGCAAAGAACCTTTTACAATAGTGCTTTTAGAGTTTACCCAAGAGACAAAATCCAATAATAAGTTAAGTTTGCATTACAATTTAAAATCATTTATATAAAAAACTTTGAGAAAGGTAATGGCACTTGGCATCATAAAATCAAAGAAGCGCAACACACAACCAATAAATAAAATAACAATAATAATTTGATACAACCAAAGGGCAAGGGAAACTCCCAACGCAATCACAGACGAGCGAGCTCTCAACACTTTGGAGCCTTGCCACTAGAAACGGTCCCCGAAATAAACCGCTGAGAGCTCCCCGACTGCCCGTCACTTACGCACCTCGGTTATGTTCTGTAACACACGACAGATAATATCAACACAAGATAAAATTCAAAAATCAAATAACAATGTAACATCCCGACAGCACATGAGAACCACGGCGCCGTTAACTCGGGCGCTCTTAACAACTGCCAGAAGCCAACACACACAAATCTTAATAAACAATTCTCGATTCTTAAAACAACGCAATAAAAGCCAAGCGCACATGAATAGTCAAACCACAGTCTTAGAAGTGCCTTAACGACACCAAACGCAACTATTCCACCAAGTGAATAATAACACACTGAGATAAAAATATAGAACATAGCACTAAATACTGTTACACAAACCAGATCGACGAGATCGTGTTTTTCAGGTCACAGAAGACCACATATACCAAGGAGCAGTAATTCACCATGCATATACTGTCCAAAACCGCCTTTCTTAGGCAGACTTTACCTAACACACCAAATGCCAAATATACCATACATGAACGCTACTCCGGGCGGGTAACATGAACCACCTATGTGAATTTCTTCAAAAAGGAACAAACAGGCACCACCAAAGGTAACGCTGGCAGACCGGGTAGGCAACGACCCACTCAGCGGGATAACCAAAAGATACTCCAGTTGAGCAATTAAATTAGTACCAACAAATACCGTAACTTCCAAAAACACACACAGCAAAAACTTCCAACAACGCCGTCCCACATCAGAATGACGTTCAGAAACCGCTGCGGGAGCTTCCAGCGGAAAATCTGAAGAGCCAACCGAGCCCTCACTCTAACCTGGCAGACGACTCCAAAATTCAGCAACTAGTTGTCTCCGGGCCAGAGTATCACAGGACCCTACCGGACCTCCACATCTGACACGCAGGCAGAACAAGTACGCCGACTCCAATTAATCACCAACGCATGACCAGCACAGCGGCGAGTCGCCTCCGCCCCAGACCACTCTGCTCATATTGCGAGGCACAACAACCTTAGCCCTAGTCAGCCGCAGGTCAGGCAGAGCGAACTTCACGTTCCGTGCAATCCCCGGAAACCAACTACCCTCTCGCTTTCCGCCGGCCACCACAAAAACACGCCAGCGACGTAATAGCAAATCACCACCGGAGCACCACCCGCACTAGAACAGCGAACTATACGCTCTCAACAAGATCACAGGATAGCAGCGCGCGCCATATCAGGCATCTTCGACAATCTGCCGTTTGTAATGTGACTTCACACGTTACATCTCGCAGTACTTCCTACGATACCAGTTACGTGAGGAGCTAAGGTACTTAACAAACTATCTTTTTTTTATATTCTAACTAACCGAGTACCCTGTGGGGTGTGGGTCATAAGTACACACCGAAATCACAATAGTAATCCGTTGTAGTTGCCACACACTTCTTCATTCAATCATAAAGCATTATCAAATCACAATCACAATAATAAAGGCGATTGCCTTATAAATCCAGATCACTTGGATAAATGACGAACAAATTTCTTTAACTACCACAAGACCCATAAAAACTTGAAAACTGAATACAACTAGTTAAACTAACTCAGATAAACTTTATTACTTAGATGGGACTAATATCCACACGATTCCTATCAGAACTCTAATTACTTCCAAGCAGCTAAAGAATACATTAAGTGCCAGAACATAGATCTTGTAAGATCTGACTAGCCAACTTTCCTAAATAAAACACTATTCCTAAAAGCTTTATTACAATAAAAATCTCTCCCACGACTAAGAAAATGTTCAAATTGAGATGCACCCACATGCCTTGCTCATACTGTGGCATCAAGCAGTCAGGCCTGCAAGATGAGTGGTCTGCCAAGCGAGTGGATTCATTTTTATTTCTCATTGACTGATTAAGAGCTCTAGTGCCCACAATTAAGCTACAAATTATTCTCCTGTTTGAATATCACGCAACGGAAACGGATAACGCACATCTGACAATTACAAATTTACACACGCTCTGGCAATACCACATTTTCTTTCTTACTCAACGGCTTTGATCAATACGTGGCCATCACACTGAATACGAATGGCGCACACATTATAAATTCTGGATATCATGACAACATACAATCTTTTTCTTTTCACTTTCTTTTTTATTCCGATAAATTCTATAACCTAAACACACTATTACATTTTATACTACAATTACACATGAGAAACTCCGCCCAGTGGGCATGGCTTTACATTAGTGATTCTCTATCTTATGGTCTCGTAATTATCTAACGCTACAGTGCGCTTTCTGGATAGGATGGTGGATCTTCTGCCATATCTCACACTTCGACTATCACACCCATCATCACGAAAATTTACTCCAGACCGAGCGGTACAAAAAGGAACATGCATAACCCACTGCCTCTGAACCTATCTTGCTACTCTCCCATGCAAACCACACATACTTAAATTACATGAAATACATTACACTGGCAACATAGAATACAACACAAAGAATAGTCACAACGTTAGAATCACATCACTTTCAGCTTTCCCACTTCAATTAGTATTCATCCCAGTTTCACACGACACTGCCCCACTTCGTAACTTTTCCTTCCTACTACGAACTCTGGAGGATATATGCACGTCTTCCTGTGCAATGCAAGCCAAGTGGCGTTGCTGGATAGACGGCCGACTCACCTTGCTTCTCTCTCAGAGTTTGAATCTAGCGTCACACGGAATCATATCACGCAAAGTAATGTTAAGAACGTATTCATCACACACGCGAGTCCTCAACTGATACCATGGACGAGTACTTCTCTTTATCCTTTGTCTCATACACAAATTGAGACTCACACAGTACTCACCACGTGGAAGAGCTCGTCTCTAATTTCAAGTCCTGCACACGCCATTTCTTAAATATTTCAACTTATAGTACACACGCTAGTAATTCAGCTTAACTTAAGCACACGGAAGTATTTCAACTTATTGCTACACTTGGTTTCACTGTAACCGTTGGTCACTTCCGAAGATTACTACGATCCCCTTAATATTACCTGCCTGTCATTTAATTCTCCCCCCAAATGTTCCTGAAATAGAGAAATAATTATTCCAAACTACTCTTAAGAATTTCACATGCATACCATTTTCTCCACTCTTTTGTCTTTATGGAGCACACCTAAGACAGGTCTTACCAACACAAGATCCAGCGCCAGAGTGCTAAAACATGGCCGTTCTTCAGGTCATCTCGCACCTCCACCGAGGTTGGGGAGCACTATGCTATCGTATTGGTCAGCCACATTTCAGGCACTCCAAGCTTGGATAAATTTCATCTCTTTGGTTCCACCAAAGGTAACCAAAGGACCATCTCAAAGATGATCATATATTGCACATTCATTATCTGCGGTTAGCAGACGACCATACATTCATTCATTTCACAGATCTCACCAAATTGGATGTAGGAATTTATTTTGTGGAGTGCACATGTGATCAATTAAATAAATAAATTGTCCTTCTTTCCTACACTGATATCTGGCTTCGGTGTATTGAGTGAAATTGAGTTATTATTACAAAAAATATGTTGTTATGACAAGAATAACGAAGAATGTTGTACGTATTTTCAATGTCGGGCGGTACTGTACACTTTCAAAATGTGTGTGAAATATTATGGCACGTAACTGCTAAGGCCATCAGTCCCTAAGCTTACGCACTACTTAAGCTAAATTATCCTAAGAACAAACACACACACCAATGCCCGAGGGAGGATTCGAACCTCCGCTGGGACCAGCCGCACAGACCATGACTGTAACGCCTAGATCGCTCAGCTAATCCCGCGCGGCCCACGACTAAGGAGGTGATTTAATTTGACCAAACAAATTTTCAAGTTTATTTAACTCACTTAATTAATCAACAATGTTGTTAAAATCATTACTACTAGAACATGACCATCTGACAATAGCCCCTAATGTGTGTGAATTAGTGATAGACCCGAGCACACCAAAGGATTTTAATCAATACAAGAGATCCACGGACAGCAAATGAAATAGAAATGTACTCAACTTTGCACTGCAATTGAACTTTAGACACCATAACTCTTCACGGGAAGGATGGAATCACAAGACAGTAACAGCATAACCCGAGGTGTAAAAGGGGGGGGGGGGCAGGGCATTAAATATCACTCTGCCACCGTGGTACTCTGCTCCCAGTCGACCACTGTCAATTATCTGCAACACAAAACACATCAGCGGCGGACAATATTCTGAGGCATGAGACACGCAATCTTGTCTAGAGAACAAGTGACCAATTCTATCAATGAAATCAGCCTCCGTGAGTTACTTGGCCAGTCATGGCCCTTAAAATTTGATTAACCAATTCGCAAAAGTACCACTAAAATAATGTCCTAAAGTTAAAATGACAAGAATTATCTCGGCACACATTTAAACGCCAAACTACAATAATGATCTACAAGGTAGAATGGGAGAAATATCTAGGCATGTTTTGGAACGCCAGACACCGACTTACGCACTACTCGTTGCGCTTCTAGCTACGTATTTAGCCATGCTTCACTTCGGTTTGTTGGACGTAGCCACACTTCCTTAACTACCATCAGGTATCAAGCCACGACACCGAGATGCGTGATAAACAACTACAACAATTCCAAATAGTTTTTAGTACACTGGCATGATCAGTTAAGACGCACGCATCCCACCGAAGCAACTCGACGACTCCAATTCACTCGGCCTGAGTAGCTTGTTACAGACTCTAACGAACTTGTCCTTCCAACGTCTACAAAAACCAAATCACCATGGGCAATTGATCGGCGTTGCACGATTCAACTCGCCGTAGCGGCTCTGCACGCTCCTTCGTCGTGCCGACTCGGCCTTTCTGCGTGCTGCCTACGTTCACAGTCCCACGTCACTGCGCCTCACACCGCGGATCCCCACACAAGAGTCCCAGCATAAAGCACGCGCTCAGTTAAATGCCCGCCGCCAAAGATATGAAGAAGAGCAATCAACATCGAAGTCGACTCAAAGATGTAAATGAGAATCAATGGCAACTGGCGCCAGAAACGCATCAGCTCACCCTGAATTGCCCAGGTATGTATTTATCGCCATCTTCTATTAGTCCGTCTCCTGATCGCCCTCCTCTCCCTTCTGTCTATTCACGTCCTCCATCTCCTCTTCCATCTCTGTCCCCCCTCTCTGCCCACCTCCTCTCCCCCACCCAATGTCCATCTGTTACTGCCCCTCTAATTCTATCACCTCCTCTTCCTCCTAATTCTGTCTCTTCCTTCCCTCATTCTTTGTCTATCTTCTCCCCAATCTCTACGTCCAAGTCCTCCTGTCATCTCTGTCTCCTCCTCTGACACCCGTGTCCATTCTACCTTCCCCCTTGCTTTCTGTTCATCTCCTCCTCTTCCTTCTCTCCCCATGTTATCATCCACACCCCGATAGCACGTTTCTGTATCTTAGTCCAAAACAATTTCTATCCAGGAAGTTAGTAATATGTGTAACAAATTTGGCTGAAATCGACCCAGGGGTTTAGGTGGCTTTTATCCGTGGTTTTGCAGACGTACTCGTATTTACATGTTGTTGTTGTTGTCTTCAGTCCTGACACTGGTTTGATGCAGCTCTCCATGCTACTCTATCCTGTGCAAGCTTCTTCATCTCCCAGTACCTACTGCAACCTAAGTCCTTCTGAATCTGCTTAGTGTCTTCATCTCTTGGTCTCCCTCTACGATTTTTACCCTCCACGTTGCCCTCCAATACTAAATTTGTGCCTCAGAATATGCCCTACCAACCGATCCCTTCTTCTAGTCAAGTTGTGCCACAAATTTCTCTTCTCTCCAATTCTGTTCAATATCTCCTCATTAGTTATGTGATCTACCCATCTAATCTTCAGCATTCTGCTGTAGCACCACATTTCGAAAGCTTTTATTCTCTTCTTGTCTAAGCTATGTATCGTCCACGTTTCACTTCCATACATGGCTACACTCCATACAAATACTTTCAGAAACCACTTCCTGTCACTTAAACCTATGCTCGCTGTTAAAAAATTTCTCTCCTTCAGAAACGCTTTCCTTGCCATCATCAGTTATTTTGCTCCTTTACTAGTTTAAGTGACTCATTTCCTAATCTAATCCCTCAGCATCACCCGACTTAATTCGACTACATTCCATTATCCTCGTTTTGCTTTTGTAGATGTTCATCTTATATCCTCCTTTCAAGACACTGTCCATTCCGTTCAGCTGCTCTTCCAGGTTCTTTGCTGTCTCTGACAGAATTACAATGTCATCGACGAACCTTAAAGTTTTAATTTCTTTCCATGGATTTTAATTCCTACTCCGAATTTTTCTTTTGATTCCTTTACTGCTTGCTCAATATACAGATTGAATAACATCGGGGCTAGGCTATAACCCTGTCTCACTCCCTTCCATAGCACTGCTTCCCTTTCATGCCCCTCTACTCATATAACTGCCATCTGGTTTCTGTACAAATTGTAAATAGCCTTTCGCTCCCTGTATTTTACCCCTGCCACCTTCAGGATTTGAAAGCGAGTATTCGAGTCAAGATTGTCAAAAGCTTTCTCTAAGTCTACAAATGCTAGAAACGTGGGTTTGCCTTTTATTTATCTATTTTCTAAGATAAGTCGTAGGGACAATATTGCCTCACGCGTTCCAACATTTCTACGGAATCCAAACTGATCTTCTCCGATGTCGGCTTCTACCAGTTTTTCCATTCGTCTGTAAAGAATTCGTGTTAGTATTTTGCAGCCGTGGCTTATTAAACTGATAGTTCGGTAATTTTCACATCACATATACTTAAAATATTTCACACGGATTTGTACACATATTTCATATATTTCTCTAGCGAATTCCGCCGTGCAGTTTCGCTTTCACACAGCTCGATGTTTACAATGTCGTATCTCTTGAACTATGTGTCGTTCTCCATAAATTTTATGGATTGTAGCAGGGTAAGGTGCACTCATGCACAAAGATGAGACGGTGGGACTTGAAGTGGGAATTCAATATTGTCTGTAAGATGTGACGCAGTTACATTGGTAGTTGTAGCGGTGGCCGTTACATGTATTTCACGTAGTGAGTGGCTGTATTAAATACTGTCACATTATGAGTGACCATACCAAGGGTATCGTTAGCTGTGGTCCATATCCGAGTCCTCGAAGACAGTAAAAGGAAAAGGGTGGCGGTGCCAGTACCGCAGAATTGTGGTGCCATTCCGTTGAGCGTGTTGCGGAGGGCATCCCCTTGGTCATATAGTCGCGTCGCCTACTCTCGAATGGTCGTTTTTAGAGGGACCATGTTTGTCTCCTGCAGGGTAGCAATCCTCATAAGTGGATGGGCATGCAGGCTCCACGGAAGTGTCTTTGTCTGTAGGCACTGGAGGGTCTGCATCATGGAGGCACTAATCGTGGCTCACACAGTGGAACCTTAGGTAAGGGAACTGAGGACCACTGCACTGTACAGGTAGAGGTTGGTACATTACTGGCCATTAAAATTGCTTCACCACGAACATGACGTGCTACAGACGCGAAATTTAACCGACAGTAAGAAGATGTTGTGATATGCAAATCATTAGCTTTTCAGAGCATTCACACAATGTTGGCGCCGGTGGCGACACCTACACCGTGCTGACATGAGGGAAGTTTCCAACCGATTTCTCGTACACAAACAGCAGTTGACCGGTGTTGTCTGGTGAAACGTTGTTGTGAAGCCTCGTGTAAGGAGGAGAAATGCGTACCATCACGTTTCCGACTTTGCTAAAGGTCGAATTGTAGCCTATCGCGATTGCGGTTCATCGTATCGCGACATTGCTGCTCGCGTTGGTCGAGATCCGATGACTGTTAACAGAATATGGAATCGGTGGGTTCAGGAGGGTAATACGAAACGCCGTGCTGGATCCCAACGGCCTCGTATCACTAGCAGTCGAGATGACAGGCATGTTATCCGCATGGCTGTAACGGATCGTGCAGCCACGTCTCGATCCCTGTGCGAGACCCTACATTTCAGCAGGATAATGTCCGACTGCTACCCTGGCCAGCACATTCTCCAGATCTCTCACCAATTGAAAACGTCTGGTCAAGGGTTTCCGAGCAACTGGCTCGTAACAATACGCCAGTCACTACTCTTGACGAACTGTTGTATCGTGTTGAAGCTGCATGGGCAGCTGTACCTGTACACGCCATCCAAGCTCAGTTTGACTCAATGCCCAGGCGTATCAAGGCCGTTATTACGGCCAGAGGTGGTTGTTCTGGGTACTAATTTCTCAGGATCTATGCACCTTAATTGCGTGAAAATGTAATCGCATGTCAGTTGTAGTATAATATATTTGTCCAATGAATACCCGTTCATCATCTGCATTTCTTCTTGGTGTAGCATTTTTAATGGCCAGTAGGGTGTTTTTGTTCAAGTCCCTGCTGTTGAAGAGTGGGTACAAAGGTATCATCTTCTGCCTCTTCTGAGTGACATACTCCACATGTTGGTGGTAGAGCTTTTTGTTATCGACCCAGTCTCCTAGATATTTGTTACTCATGAACCACGGGTTCTGACGTCTCCAATAGTGATGATGTGCTGGAGGATAGGGCGCCATAGTTTTGGTGGTATTGAAGGCAATCTTGTTAGAACTACACTGTTCGTCTTCTGGCCTCTGGAGACGAACAATGAGCTGGTCAGGGTTGCGGCCGGTCGTATAGAGCGCCGAATCGTCAGCGCATTGCGCCTGGTGGCAGTGTGGTATCACTGGCCTATCATTAACGTAAATGTTAAAGTGGATGTGAGACAACACAGAGCACTGAGAGGTATCCATCAACTTATGTCAAATGCTCGAGCGTTTTCATTGCTGAATAGTTAAGAAGCTCCTATCACAGAGGAAACCATATACAATCTTAATATAGATCTCGAGATTGTCCTGCGAAATCCTATCGTAAGCATTTTGCAGGCTCATGAAGAACACTGCCATCGACATGCTAGAGTCAAAGCCCCTGCTAAAGTGCTCTGTGGTCCTAATAACTTGTAGTTTGACTGTTTGCTCTAGACAGATCGTCCTAGCCGCAGCCAGAGGCTGGGAAATGCGGTGGAAGATCAAAGATTTCAGGACAGTCTCCATGGTACTCAAAAGGCTAATGGACCTGTTGTTGACAGGGACTGTAGGATCCTTCGATGGTTTGAGGATTGCTATCGGTTTGGCCTGCTTCCACTGTGGAGGGATGTGGACAGTAGTGAGACAGTGGTTCAGAACGCTGGTGAATAAGACGAGCAGCTTGTGTAGGAGCCAATGCAGGTTCTGTTTAAGAAGTCATCCAATCCGGGAGCGGACTGCCCAAGCTTCCACCGGACAATCTTTTGGACTTCTGCATGGAACATAAAGTGAGGGGCAGTAACAGGTGGTCTGTTTCTGAAAGCAAAAACGGCCAGCAGCACATAGTGTTCATCCTGGAGTCATCAGGCGTGAGACGCTGGACGAGCAGGTGTTTCTGAGCTTCAAATGCATTGGCTAGATTTTCGACCACACGGAGGTCACCATAAGTTAGCCATCCATCGCACAGATGGGATGGTTGGTCCTTAGCGTGGAGTGTCACAGGGCTTGAATAACAGGCCATTCCGACTTACGTTGGAGTTGAGGGAGATTGCTAGTTCACGTTGCTACTTTTATACCAAAAAAGTAGCCTAATGATGCATGCGCAAAGGCAGCCGCTACATGAGGGACCTCTGTCGATTTTCGCGCTCTTTTCCAATACTGCTCCATCTCTGTCGCAGAGGCACATCCAAAATGTGATAATACATGCGTGATCTCTGTTGGAATTCGCACTCACAGAGTTAAAATTCAAATGACAAAATTAATAAAATTAAATGTCGCTTGATGTGTCATTGATCATAAAATGTTTTCTACCTGAAGAAATTAATAGAATCAGTGGTTCCCCACGCCTTAGCCATTGCGCTAAACGTACACACATCAAAAAAGTTTTGCATCATCGCGGTTCCCAGAACTCATGAAGACAGACATTGACTGAGGATATTGTATCACAGGCACCCTTTGACTGTTCAGAAATGTCACTAAGCCCGCCCAAGCAACCATGCATGAGCAGTGCCTATGAGACGGAGGGGGTCCGACAGCCAGTTCCAGTCATTCCACCAGGAAGGAGGTATTGGCTCGTATTGTCTGTAGTTCAACCATGCCTAGACGTTCAATACCGCGTTTCGATCACGTCCGCATTGTTTCTTTGTGCCAGGAAGGACTATCAACAAAGGAAGTGTCCAGGCGTCTCGGAGTGAACCACAGTGATGTTATTTGTACATGGAGCAGAGACAGAGAGACAGGAATTGTCGATGACATGCCTCGCTCGGGCCGCTCAAGGGCTACTACTTGAATAAGAATGATCGCTACCTACGGATTATGGCTCTGAGGAACCCTGACAGCAACACCACCATGTTGAGTGATGCTTTTCGTGCAGCCACAGCACGTCGTGTTACGACTGAAACTGTGAGCAATAGGCTGCGTGATGCGCAACTTCCCGACGTCCATGGCGAGTTCCATCTTTGCAACCACGACACCATGCAGCGCGGTACAGATGGGCCCAACAACATGCCGAATGGACCGCTTCCGATGAGTGTCGCATATGCCTACAACCAGACAACCGTCGGAGACCCGTTTGGAGGCAGCCCGGTCAGGTTGAACGCCTTAGACACACTATACAGCGAGTACAGGAAGGAGGGGGTTCTCTGCTGTTTTGGGGTGCCATTATGTGGGGCCGACGTACGCCGCTGGAGGTCATGGAAGGCGCCGTAATGGCTGTACGATACGTGAATGCCATCGTCCGACCGATAGTGCAACCATATCGGCAGCATACTGGCGAGGCATTCGTCTTCATGGACGACAAATCGCGCCCCAATCGTACACATCTTGTGAATGATTTCCTTCAGGATAACGACATCGCTCGACTAGAGCGGCCAGCATGTTCTCCAGATATGAATCCTATCGAACATTCCTGGGATAGATTGGAAAGGGCCTTTTATGGACGATGTGATCCACCAACCACTCTGAAGGATGTACGCCGAATCTCCGTTGAGGAGTGTGACAATGTGGACCAACCGTGCCTTGATAAACTTGTGGATAGTATGCCACTACTAATACAGACCGCGGATTCCTTTCCTTGGCGCTGTTCACGATTAGCTTCGGCCCGACTGACGTGCAGCAAGAATGGCGGCTGACGAATTCCAAAACTCATGTCACCTATAAATAGCAAGTAGTCCAAGTAGTCCGAGACGCTTAGAAAAAAAAAAACAGCACCCTTTAAAGCATCATCGACTCCGTCACTGCAACAAGCAACGCTGAGCAGCAATCGTGACCGTTATGAACGACGCGCAAGTTTCTACAGCTAATCGCTGTCATGGTTCTAACCTGACTGAACTGGAAGATTGCTAGTTCACGTCGCTGCCGTTTTACCAAATTATTGACTTGAAGACGCATGCGGAAAGGAAGCCGCTATATGAGCGACCTCTGTCGAGTTTCGTGCCCTCTTTGAATATTGCTCGCAGGCACATGCGTGATGTGCGTCTGCCAGAATACACGCTCAACGAGTAAAAAATTAGATTTCAAAATGAATAAAATTAAATGTCGTTGACGTGTCATTCTTCATAAAATGTTTTCTTTCTGAAGAAATTAAAGAAATCACCGGGTCCCATGCTTTTTCCACATGAAAACCGCTATCATGATTAATAAGGCTTGCGTTAAATGTATTTCCAATGATTCCATAATAACTGAATCCCAGAAAGACCTCGTCGAGGCTATGATTTCTGTGGCAGGATAATCCATGAAATGTCCTGTGGAGATAAAGTGCTCAGCAATGGCTGACTCACTGGGCTATGAGAGGTAAGTGTGGCGAGCATGTTTAACGCACCATCACGCACTGTGCGGGGTGTCCGACCAATGTAGGTTTTGCCATACTGGGAAGGTATTCTGTAGATTACAGCCTCTCGCAGTCCGAAAAGACCACATGTCTTTGTAGGTGGGCGGATGATTACTTTATATCATGTTTCCTCAGGATTCTGTCCAATTTAGACGAAATATTGCCGCTGTATGGGTGGAACGCCCTGCACGTGACCCCCTCCTTCTCCCCAAAACTCTCTCCATCAGACACAACAGGTGCCCGACGCACCAACGCTTGAATGATGCCCATAGGTGTAACCGGTTGTGGCAGCTAGATGTCAGCAAATGCAGGTCCGTACATGTGGGCTTAGGGTAAACGTAACATTGTATCTCCGCAGGACATTCCATGGATTATTCTGACACGGAAATCTTACCTCGAGGAGATCCTTCTGGAATTCAGTTATTATGGAATCGGTGCAAACACACACATCAAAACATGTTTTGCATCGCCTCGGTTCCGAGAGCTCCGAAACCTATACATAAAATTGGAATAGAGATCAACATAAACATCATTTCTGCGCTTTTTATTGCGCATGAAAACCACTCAATGCATATTATACCACCATACAGCTAGACCTTCAGAGGTGGTGGTCCAGATTGCTGTACACATCGGTACATCTAATATCTATTAACACGCCCTCTTACATTGATGCATGCCTGTATTCTTCGTGGCATACTATCCACATGTTTATCAAGGCACTGCTTGTCCAGATTGTCCCACTCCTCAACGACGATTCGGCGCAGACCCCTCAAAGTGGTTGGTGGGTCACGTCGTCTTTAAACAGCCCTTTTCAATCTATCCCTGACATGTTCGATAGCGTTCATGTATGGAGAACATGCTGGCCACTCTAGTCCAGCGTTGTCGTTATACTGTAAGAAGCCATTCACAAGATGTGCACGATGGGGGCGCGAATTGTCGTCCACGAAGACGAATGCCTCGCCAATATGCTGCCGATATGGTTGCGCTATCAGTCGGAGGACGGCATTCACAAATCGTGCAGCCGTTACGGCGCCTTCCATGACCACCAGCGGCCTACTTCGGCCTCCCATTATGCCACCCCAAAACAGATGTGAACTTCCACGTTGCTGCACTCGCTGGACTGTGTGTCTAAGGCGTTCAGCCTGACCGTGCTGCCTCCAAACACGTCTCCGACGATTGTCTGGTTGAAGGCATATGCGACACTCACCGGTGAAGAGAACGTGATGCCAGTCATGAGCGGTCCATTCGGCATGTTGTTGGGCCTACCTATACCGCACTGCATGGTGTTGTGATTGCAAATATGGACCTCGCCATAGACGTAGGGAGTGAAGTTGCGCATCGTGCAACCTATTGCGCGCAGTTTCAGTCGTAACACGACGTCCTGTGGCTGTTCGAAATACATTATTCAACATGGTAGCGTTGCTGTCAGTGTTCCTCCGAGCCCTAATCCGTAGGTAGCGGTCATCCACTGCAGTAGTAGCCCTTGGGCGGTCTGAGCGACGCATGTCATCGACCGTTCCTGTCTCCTCAATGTCCGAACAACATCGCGTTGGTACACTCCGAGACGCCTAGACACCTCTCTTGTTGAGAGCCCTTCCTGGCACAAAGAAACAATGCGGACGCGATCGAACCGCAGTTTTGGCCGTCTAGTCATGGTTGAGCTAAAGAGCTGCATAGCTCCTTCCTGGTGGAATGACTGGAACTGTCGGAAGCCCTCCGTCTCATAGACGCTGCTCATGAGTGGTTGTTTACATATTTGGGCTGGTTTAAATGGTTCAAATGGCTATGAGCACTATAGGACTTAACTTCTGAGGTCATCAGTCCCCTAGAACTTAGAACTACTTAAACCTAACTAACCTAAGGACATCACACACATCCAAGCCCGAGGCAGGATTCGAACCTGTGACCGTAGCGGTCGCGCGGTTCCAGATTGTAGCGCCTAGAACCGCTCGGCCACTTCGGCCGGCGGGCTGGTTTAATGACATCTCTGAACAGTCAAAGGGTGTCTGTGATACAATATCCACAGTCAACGTCTATCTTCAGGAGTTCTGGGAACCAGGGTGATGCAAAACTTTTTTTGATGTCTGTAATATGTAAAAATTAACACACAACACAACACAACACACACACACACACACACACACACACACATTATATGAAATCCTTCCCCAACATTATTATTTTGTTCGTACGTTATTTTGGTGCTTGTATTTGGAAAAGTATCTATCTTCATTTCACTTGAAACCTTAAGGAACGTTATATTAACGGGTTCTTTCCAGAAATTTACGAGTGCTATAAAAAGTCATATACAGTTCTGTTAAAAAAATTTATAGTAGCCTCAGTACATTGGCAGCTAAAACAGATGTACATTTCGCTACTGCAGCAAATTACTTGTCCCTTTGTGTAGCAACAGTTACTGCAAACATTATTCGAGACATAGAGACGAAATACAGGGAGACCAAGTTAGGCGCATGTGTGTAATTTTTTATTTGCTTTCAACTCTAAGCAGGAAATACCTAGAGCCATTTATACTAACGGGATTTTAAGCCACAGTAAAAGAGTAGGAACTATTGCGAAGGCCGCGGCCGGACAGTTGTGACACCCGCTCGCGGGCGATACCATTAGGGCCGACACCGGAGCACCATTCCGCTCGCCGCTGACCACTAGCGGCCGCCGCTGCCCGGAGCGCGGGGCGCGTGTTGTCCATTGTTGTGCCGGGTGAGGGCGCGGCCGGCCCCCCCGGTGATTAATGGCCCTAATGGTCCCTGATGGATTCGCCGGGCCCCTCCGGCCATTGTTGTCGGCGCTGCGGCGTGGGCGACACCTCGCGTGCTCGGCGCGCAGACGAATGTTAGCAGGCGGCCGCGGAGGCAGCGGAAGAGCGGAGCTTGCGGCTCGCCACAGGCCAGTGCCGGCTGCTCGCACCGCAGAAGGTGACACAGCGGTAGCGAGAAGCTCGTACGCAACCCACGGTTGTGGAAGCAGCCCCTCCTCATCGTACGAGGACTGGTTTGCGTAAGTGTACATCTACCGTGTTCATTGCAACCCTTACGTTGATAAACGATCAAGGAACAGAAATCTCTTACAGTGTCGTGTTGCAGTAAAATGCTTGTTTCTAACTATACTGACTGAAAATATAAATAAAGAAAAATAAAATAAAAGCAGCACACACAAGGGGAGAAAAAAAACAAGAGAAAACTTCACGGGATGGAAGAGTATCTGAAGTTCTTTCGGTAATTACAAAATCGAGTTCCGAGAACTTAACAGTGTAAGCTTAATTACCAGTGCGACGTTGCACCAATTTGGCCCAGATGCATTCGCTGATTCGGTTGACATGTGGATCACCGGCAGTGTATTTACAATGTGCAGTCGATATTTTTACAGGCCAGTACGTCGATACCTTCTTCGTAGATATAAGGATATATCGATGCGTCTTCGACATATCGAGGGCCGACACTGATATTTCTTTGAATATTGATATATCGGATTCAAGATATTTTTAAAAATATCTGGAGTCCTACTAGGTGTTCGGTACAGATGAGTTCAGGTACAAAGACGAGCACCGTTGCCGGAATGGGTAAATCTCAAAAATGGGAATTTGGACGGCTGTTGCTCGTAAAGCCTCTAAGATTTGTTGTTGTTGTTCCATCCCTAAGCAGCTTAACATCGCGGTCATCAGCGCCAGTACATACTGTATGAGACGAATGGGGCTGGAGCACACAACATGAGGATAGCCTAAAATACGACGTAAGGTCTCTCATGCTCTCTCGTACTCTTTCTTAAAGGAACATTCACCATTCACTGAACGATACAGAGGATCAAGTGAGTCAAGGCAGGCCAGCAAAAACATTGACATCAGATCTGAGCAGCTACTAAGGACAAGTCCAGAAAAGAAGATTGGCTGATCGCGAAGATAATAACTAGATGAGCCAGTCATCCTCTAACATACTGAAGGATTCGACCTAAGAGCTTAGGTAGAAGGGACGACAAAACACAAAATCATAGTGCCACATTCAGGTCATTATCACCTAAAATTGAGGACAGGTCTGGCAGTGAAGCAACTTATACCCTCTGGTCATTATACTGTTAAAATGTGGCAAACTGTAAATAGCGCACCATGTACATCACAAACAGGTGATTCTTCACAGCTGAGAAGGAAGCCATGGTTTAGGAGGCTGTTTTCTATTCGAAGTAGCGTTTAACAGACTTCGTCAGTTCTAACAAGCCGGAAGGAGTTGCGCCACTGTGTGACGCCCTTAATTAGTGGTAAAAATATGTACAGTGATATACGCATAACAAAGAATACTTATCACAAGTAGTATATTGAAACTTTAGATTTGTCGGTGACATATAAAGATTCTACGTATGAAGTACTATGTAAAGGAAAGACACCATATTACCACTTTTGTTTTTGATCTTATTCCTTACTTCTCGTCTTGTGTTGCGCTCGTGGCTCTGTATGCCATTCGATGTATAGAGGCCTACTGCCTCTTCATGTAAGTTGCATTACTGTACTGTTAAATAATAATTAGCAATGTGGAATTTTAAAAATTTGTCATGGCTGTTAAACTGAAACCTTTTCCTCTAGTTACTATGTATGTAAATGTGGCCAGTGCTTCTGAAACGTCCCCTTAGAAAAATTATACATGGCTGTGCTGATAAACCTCTTACGTTATTTTATTTTCAAAGAGCTGAGCAGAACTGAACGAACTCAGACATTTCTCACTTTACGTATTCTGATCAACACTAAACTGACACACAATATTTTTTAGCGCAACGCAATCTGACTTTCAATAATCCCTACAAAAGAATGGTCCTGACTAACATTAACCTATACCTTTCACAAATCACTTACCCCACAAAAATCCTCGTTACTCGAACTACTGCAATACAGCGAGCGCCACTACTGCCAGCTAAATAAAAGATTCTAACTACTGAAGGCACTAACTACTGATAGGCACAGTTAGCAAATGAAAGATTTTGAAAAAGAACAAACAATGTATTTACCTTAATAGTGTTCAAAAGTCATAATATATATAGCAGTTGATGACATCCAGTCTTACAAATGTACTGTCTCTGATGGACACACGTCCAGATCATCCGCTCTCAAAACGCCGCCATTTCTCTCCCCACATCCACCACTGCGGGCGGCTCACCTCCAACTGCGCAACGCTACGGGCTGTTCACATCCAGCTGCCCAACACTACAATGGCAGACAACAATGCACACTAGCCACAGACTGCACACAGCACAGCCAGTGATTTTCATACAGAGCACTACTTGGCGTTACCAATAAGAAAACCTAAACAGCCTACTTACACTTCATACGTGTGGTATTTTAATTTAATTCCAAAAGTAGCTTAAAACTAGTTTTCCTTCATTTCTCGCGCTCTGCATTCCGAACAACCTGCATTTTAAAGTTATTTACGAAGTCCGATTTTCAGTTAACACGACACGGTTATCTTTGATTGTCGAAAATTTATCTTTACGTAAAGCCACACTAGCAGAAGCTTGCATTAACTATGACTTGAGCCTGACGAAGTAATATTTCAGAATTAAAAGATTTAAATTTATTTCGAGTCAGAAAGAAAAATGTTTGATGTCCATATAAGAGATAATTTTTCATAGTAGAAAATATATCTATGATCTCAGAATAATATTGCCTAACATCACAATATTTTCATTTTACATAAAGGTTATATTTGATGTGCAGTTTCCATTATTAAATGTGGGAAGAGAAGTTCATAGTAATAAAAGGCATTTATTATTGCTTTCCCAAAAGTTATTATGGAGATCATTTCTCAACTTCCCGCAGTAAAATCTAGTTTAAAATGTCGACCGTTCGCGGGTGGTTTCAGATTGTAAAGTATTACTACGTAATAATTGTACAATTTTTTAAATTTTTGTTTATTTTCTTTTTCGTGCACAACCAATATGAAGGACAGACTGAAACTAGTACTTTAGTTGACGATTGATGAGTTTCCTGGAATTCACTAAGCCTGGCTGTAATAGGTAAGAAGATTAAAATGGCTCTGAGCACTATGGGACTCAACTGCTGAGGTCATTAGTCCCCTAGAACTTAGAACTAGTTAAACCTAACTAACCTAAGGACATCACAAACATCCATGCCCGAGGCAGGATTCGAACCTGCGACCGTAGCGGTCTTGCGGTTCCAGACTGCAGCGCCTTTAACCGCACGGCCACTTCGGCCGGCCGTAAGAAGATCGATCTTCATATTTCATCGCACCGTATTGCAGAAAGTGAAGGTAGATGATCCTAATTTCCTATTAATAGCGGATGAAAGTGTTGAATAAACGGTTAATAAGTTCTGAAAAACAACGCGTGAAGAAAATGGCGTGTGGTGACTGCAATTTGTTTCACGAACATGGCAGCTAAAGCACAATAATTTCTCGTGCTAAAAGCCATTTTCGTGAGTTTAAATTTGATAAAAGATCAGTGTTAAATGATTGCGTGTGAAGTATGGGAATAATAACACAGTAATTACCGGTTATGGTAAAGTTTGGCAATTACGTGAAAATGTCTGATGAAAGTGAACACGGTCGAGCTGCAGACGAAGCAATTCACAAGAATTTGGAACAGGATATTTTGCGATCGAGAAAGTGTTTGTTGCGTAATTAATCAACCTGAAACCAAAATGGGCACTCGTGACAGGGGAAGTAACTCCGCCTGTAAGTGGATCCCTTTGAAAGATTATTTCTTAGGATTCAGGAACATCTGAGTAAGCATGCGAATAAATAATTTGATCAAATTGATAATACTTTGAAAATATTGTGAGAAGTATGCAGAACGAATTAATAGTACTTTGAAAACATTTTCTGAAAAGCAGTCAGAACAGTTCAGATCGCAAAGACACTCGATAAATATTCTAAACGGTTCAAATATTACCTCGATGAGCTAAGACAACAATTTGGTCGATTTAAAGAAAACTACAAGTTACATGGAAAGGTAACACGGACTGGTACTGATCCGCACTATGTGCAGCCAGCCCATTCAACTTTAGAGACAACAGTTAGTCAAATTTCAGAACAAATTCAGAACTTGTCACTACATAGTGCAGAACAGATTCAAACGCATTTCGTTAACCAAAACCAGAAAATACGAGGGTTGGAACTTTAATAGTGGCAACTATTTATATACAGCTCGTACAAAACAGATACTTGTTTCGATGTTTTACTGACCTTCAAAGTAGTCACCAGCATTGTGTATAACCCGTTGCAGGTGATGCGGAAGTCGTAGGATACTCTTAGCAGTGCCAGTTGTGTTGACAGTTCGAGCAGCGCGGTCTATTGCCCGACGAATTTGTAGCAGTTCTGAAGCGAATGCCGTGAAGTGTTTTCTTCAGTTTAGAAATCGAGATGAACTCACGAAGCCTTAAGTCAGGGAAGTGCAGTAGGTGGTATAGCACTTAGCAGCCCCATCAGTCAAACAAATCAGTAACAGCTTGCCCTGTACGTGCTTGAGCATTGTCCTGCAAAATGATGGTCAGGTCCTGCAGAAAGTGTCATCACTTCTGTCTCTATGCTGTTCATTTTCGGAACACAACCTACGACCAGCTTGGAGACAGAGTAATGACACTTCCTGCATTTTGCAGGACAATGCTCAAGCACGTACAGGGCAAGCTGTTACTGATTTCAGAATGAGATTTTCACTCTGCAGCGGAGTGTGCGCTAGCAGATTAAAACTGTGTGCCGGACCGAGACTCGAACTCGGGACCTTTGCCTTTCGCGGGCAAGTGCTCTGCCATCTGAGCTACCCAAGCACGACTCACGTCCGGTCTTTGAAGGCCAGCAAAACTTTGAAATATGTATCTGTTTTGTACGATTGCACTCCCCTGACTTAAACCCTCGTGAGTTCAACTCGACTTCTAAACTGAAGGAAACACTTCACGGCATTCGCCTCGGAACTGCTACAATTTCGTCGGGCAATAGACCGCGCCGCTCGAACTGTCAACACAACTGGCACTGCTAAGAGTGTCCTACGACTTCCACATTGCTGGCAACGGGTTATACGCAATGCTGGTGCCTACTTTGAAGGTCAGTAAAACTTAGAAACACGTGTCTATTTTGTACGAGCTGTAAATAAATAGTTGCCACTATTAAAGATCCAACCCTCTTAATTACGGAATTTAATTAGTGGATAGAACAAAACGATACAGAGATCGTGGAAAAAATCAAATAATGAATTAGGCAGGCGGGTGCTCAAGTAGTTCTATTGATAAAAATAGAGAATTTTGGTTCTGAATTTTAACAAACGTCAGATAAAGTAAAATAATTACAGAGGCAGATGCAGTTGATTAGAAGCTAAAATCATGATAACCTTCATATTTTCAGGAAAGAGATACGTCTTACGCCAATAATCACAGGGTTTCGCCGTACAGAGAATATGCACAACAATAAAGCACACTAAACAAAACTTCGCCGGACGCGAATTACGTAATGCAACAGATTACAAATATATCGGCAGAGAAAAGCTTAACTAAGCACAGAAAACTTCCAATTTTCATTCAAGATAGGAAGACACCTCATCCGATGGTATTTATAAAATTAGTTATTGGTGGAATGATCAGCAAAAGATTGCATTTGTATTACCTTTCATACAAGGAAATGTCGCTCTCTGGGCGACAGAGGCTGCCGAACAATGTCATATCTTTGAGCAATTTGATGAAGCTTTTTCAGGCAAGTACTGGTTAACCGATATTCAAGAAAGGCTTTGGAGAGAAGTGTACAACTTCCATCCATACGCTCTACGTACTTCGAAAAGTACGTAAATAAAACAAAATACTGGGATGAAAAGTAATAAGAATTTTAAAACCGGAATTTCCTTTGAGTTTCCAAGATAAAGTCATCAGTGTACCAAATACTGACCTAGAAAAATTTCTGTCAGTAATAGATTCAATAGATCTGATGCGAGAAGGCATCAAAACAAATTATTGTAACCAACACATGTAGGATTCACACTGCACTGCACGAATACGAATAATGGGAATGGAAAAAGGAGTCACGACATGCAGAACAGCAGAGTAAACCCACAGGCACTGTATCAGTAATGGTCTTTCACCGTATGATAATAACGGGATGAATGGCGCTGGATATATCTTCAACTTTAACTACAATCGTAATCAATCCTACAACAATGATAAGAGGCTTAGGAGTAAGAATAGCTTCCAGCAGGGGTACAAGCGAAATACAAACAAGAATGCGAATTATAATCATAATTTCAATGGAAATTACTGGCATAATAACCAACCATGTCGGTGGCAACAGACCGATAGACCAGCTCCTGGAATAAATCGGAATCACAGTGATGTACGAAGTCTCCAAGCAGACACAACCACACTAATTGGACACCCAAGCACACACATGATATTCGGATGGTGGAAGTACGGCAGGAACCACATACAACACGCAACCACAAACAAACTAAAATCGACCTAATTACACCCTCAGGTGTTGGTCGCAGAGCTGAATGGGGTCCACACAAAACACACAAATAAAGCAACACAAAACAGTCATATTATTAATTATACTAATAACAATAATTATAATAGTAATGGCAGTATGGAGACCAGTGGTAATGAAAACCGATCTAAAACGATTAAAGTGCTTAGGTAGAATGACGAAAAAGACATTAAGGAAGAATTGTGCACTGAAGTAAAGAAATGTAAACCAACTCAGTGGAGGTAGTTTAAGCTGCAGTGAAAACCAGTATTTGTAAAATTCCTGTTACGTTAATTCTTGATATTGGTTCAAGTACGAACTTAATAAATGAGGGATTTGTACACTGATTGAAAACCGATTATCGAATGTCAGTGCTACCCGCGCAAAATTGTAAAGTGATGGGCGGCATAGGTGGCAAGTCGTAGGTCGTTAAGGAACAGATACAGGTCGAAGTTAATCTAGGTAATGGGACTTATGAATGCACATTCCTAGTAGTCTATGTGTAATCTGTCCCCTGAGTTTGGAATTCCTCAGAGAAAGAGGTGCCAAACTAGATTTTTTGAATGGAAAATGTATTTTGAGGGAAAAGGGTAATGAAGTGGTTATAGATTTAATGAAAACAGTCACTCCATGGCAAATATTGTCATGAAGTGAAAGCTAAACAAACTTGAAAGTATTCAGTTTAATTACCAGTTTTTTTAATACCAAACCACTGACTGTTATATGAAAAATGATGCAGAAGATACCAATTAAGTGATATCCAGGATAAGGTGAGACAATCTGAGTGTTTAGATACACAGCAGCTGGCACAGATTTTCGAACTTCTTGCACAATGTATGAATGTGTTTTCAAAAAAGCCGGGAATAATCAAAGGATATATTTACAGTATGGATCTCGTTCCCCATCAAACTTACTGTCACTCGACTTATGCGGTTCTGTGGACGAAGAGGGGTGCTGTGAGGCGAGAGATAAATAGAATATTGGAGTGGAACATAATAGAACCATCTTTGTCACCATACAGCAGTCCTCTACATGCGGTAGCTAATCAGATGGTAGCGTGCGAGTAGTGTTAGATGCTAGAGAAATTAAATGAATTACCCTACCGGTTCGCACACGTCCAGAAAACCTGAACCGCTCCCGAGACAGAAAAACCTGAAGGCTTGTACCATCATAATGAATTGAAGAAATGTAGAGAGTAGCCGTAAAGAAAGTTTAGTACTCATACATATGGAAGTATTTCTTGTGGCACAAAAATGCACGTACACCAATACTATTTCAGTGTCTCAGCTTAGTTACGAAAATAGTTAATGATAGAAGACGGACAAACAGGGAAAATGCCCTGCATAAAATGATATGTGAATATATGTATGCAAGAGACTAGTAGTTACGTATTCGTAATGTTAAGTTTTAGAAATAAGTAGTTCTTACAAGTACAACCCGACCAATGATCAACTGTGACAAGCAGATCTTCTGGTAAACCTTCCGGGATGTAAGGTCGTGGTCCATGAAACTCTTCAGCTCCTAACGTTTCGTCCAGAGCTGCGCTGGACATCTTCAGAGGGGGGGTTTCTCCTCCGGTGAGTCTTGCCGAGCTGAAGAGTTTCATGGACTACGACCTTACATCCCGGAAGGTTTACCAGAACATATGTCATCCGGTCGTGAAAGCTTTCATACTATGTCACAAGCAGGTCTCGGAATATGGAGCTATGAAGGTCCACAGCACTCCTAAATTACCTGACACTATACCCATCGGGAGAAACAAGTTTGATTTTAAAAATAATCTGTAAAACAATTTTTACATTTTAGAAAATGAATTTTAAATGTAGGCATTTCCTTCCATTTTTTTCTATACTTGCTTAGTTAGGGATAGTCAACATGACAGGCACAAGTAAAAAGGGAATAATATGTGTAAAAGAATAACATGAAGGAGAAACATGTATTCCTGTAACTCATGAAAGTGGAATTTACATAATAGAAGACAGGTATGAAAGAAGGATCTTCTGTCAGCAAAATCACTTTGACGTAGTTTCGCGGAAAATCTTTTTGTTTTATGCTTTCATGCGTTTGCGTCTGAATTTTTCAGTAGACGGGAGTAAACTGAACTAAGTGTTATTCGCGAAGTTTTCTAGGGAGCGAGATTCCAGCACCGATCTCCGCTCATATTTAGGATACCACAGAAAACAAACATGCAAGATTAATTAAACAAACTACCGTAGAGTCTGTAAATACAAGCCAAGGTTAATAAATAAATATACGGCCACACGGTCAAAAGAAAAGGTGGACTCAGGTGTAAAACCACTGTACTATCCGAGTGGGGCATTAAATACCGCAGTTGTCACTAGTATAATTGAAATGTAAAACTTCTGACAAAATCACTCAGGCAGTGCTTAAATGACTGAAGTGTATGATGTCACAGTGAAGTGACTAACGAATCAAAGAATAGAACAATGTTAGTGCTTCCAATGCATAATTTAAACTAGCAGACGCTCCCTCGAGTGGAAAGTTTTGTGGAAGCTCCGATGAGTGCGAACGGTGTTTTTTTCGCAAAGGATAATTTGAGATTCGTTCGTGCTTGTGTATTGGAAACAAACGTAGCGACTGTTTAAATGTGTGTCTGAACTATTTTGCGAAAAAAGGTGTAATCCAATGAGAACTTGAGAAACTGTGGAGTACGCCTCGTGAACAGCGTACGAAACAACAGTGCTTGTAAAATTTTATGTTAGAAACACGAATTTTGCATATCAAGCGTTCCGGTGCTACAATGCAGGCGACACCGAATCAGCTGTTACTCCTCCATGCGGCGCGCAGTAGCCAACGGACGAAGGCAGAATACAAACTGTTGTGGAGAAGACAGTATGTTACAAGGACATTGAAACGTTGACGTAGCTTAAATGGGAATGTGTGAAGCCTGAACCTGCAGACGATAGAGTAACACACAACAAATACAAACCAATAACGTTAATGAAGAATTTATTCTTCAGTGTGTATACATATGATATACGTATACACAAAAAGCCCCATACACGGATAGAAATATCAAACAAAATAACAGTTTTTCCATCATGACATCAATATTGTTTTGTATGTAATTTTGTTGTAACACCCGGATCGGATAAAGTAGAATTGGTACTACCGTTTTCGTTTCATGTCGCACAGGGAACGAGCGTGATGTCAACCTGATGCTGACTGGTCATCGGGCATGCGGACATGCACGTAACTTTGAGTCAAACGCAGACGAGAGGGGACCCGCAGTCGGCATAAGCTGATCGCTCACCACAACGCTATCACACGCTCTGATGACGTCACGACGCTATCACTGTTCATCGACAAAGGCACCGATTCTGCATTGTATAGAGTCAAATTTTATTAAAGACTCAAAAATTGTAACTACTACAACTTCAAATGAAATCTATACATAACTGATTCATCCGCGAATGTTCATGAACTTTCCTATGCAAACACTTAACTGCGGTCGACTTATATGCAATCCTGTTTTAATGTACAAACTACCAACTGAATGCGAAAGTATTTTATTACTGTACGAAAGTATATGTTGTTGTTGTGGACTTCAGTCCCAAGAGTGGTTTGATAACGCTCTCCATGCTACTCTATCCTGTGCAAGCATTTTCAACTCCGAGTGAATACCGCAACCTACAGCATTCTGAAAATACTTACTGTATTCATCTCTTGATCGTCCTCTACGATTCCCCCCCCCCCCCCCCCACGGCTGTGTTCTCTGTGTTCTACTACCCCTGCTTCTAGTCAGGTTGTACCACAAATTTCTCTTCTCCCCAAGTCTATTCAGTACCTCCTCATTAGTTACGTGAGCTAACCATGCAATTTTCAGCATTCTTCTGTAGCACCACATTTCACTCCACACAACTACTTTCAGAAAGGACTTTGTGACACTTTAAACTATACTCGATGTTAACACATTTCTCTTCTTCAGAAACGATTTTCTTGCCATTGTCAGTCTATAATTATACCCTCCCTACGTCGACCATCATCAGTTATTTTGCTTCTCAAATAACAAAGCTCATCTACTATCTATACTTTTAATTCCAATTCCAAATTATTCTTTTGTTTCCTTTACTGCCTGCTCAATATACAGACTGAATAACGTCGGGGACAGGCTACAGCCCTGTATCACTCCCTTCTCAACCGCTGCTTCCCTTTCGTGTCCCTCGACTCTTGTAACTGCCAACTACTTTCTGTATAAAATGTAAATAGCCGCGGGCCACTGTGGCAGAGCGGTTCTAGGCGCTTCAGTCCGGAACCGCGCTGCTGCTACGGTCGCAGGTTCGAATCCTGCCTCGGGCATGGGTGTGTGTGATGTCCTTAGGTTAGTTAGGTTTAAGTAGTTCTAAGTTCTAGGGGACTGATGATCTCAGATGTTAAGTCGCATAGTGCTCAGAGCCATTTAAACAATTTTTTTGTCACATGGAATTTACCGAGGGGAAAACACCCTCACGTACGTAAATTCCAACGTATCTGAATGTCCGACCTTTAGCTTTCTTTACTGTTACTTCGAACGGCACCTCGATTCCCTTAAATCTGATAGGTAAATTAGTTGGTGTCATTGGTATATGTGACGCGCGGAGTAGTGCGCGGTCTGCGGCGCCTTGCCACGGTTCTCGCAGCTCCCTCGGCGGAGGTTCGAGTCCTCCCGCGGGCATGGGTGTGTGTGTTGTCCTTAGCGTAAGTTAGTTTAAGTTAGATCAAGTAGTGTGTAAGACTACGGACCGATGACCTGAGCAGTTTGGTCGCACAGGAACTTACCACAAATTTAGAAATTTGGTACGTGGGTTATGAGAGACACCTCTCCAGATTTTGGTTCTGTGAGGACCTCAGCTTCAATGACATTATTTCATGTAGTTAATCTGCGAATGGGTAACATTACAAAGTTTCGGACGATTCAGAGCCGCGCAGGATTAGCCGAGCGGTCTAGGGCGCTGCAGTCATGGACTGAGCGGCTGATCCCGGCGGAGGTTCGAGTCCTCCCTCGGGCATGGGTGTGTGTGTGATAGTTTAGGTTGAGTAGTGTGTAAGCTTAGGGACTGATGACCGCAGCAGTTAAGTCCCATAAGATGTCACACACATTTGAACATTTGACGATTCAGATTACATAGCAATAGTCTGCCATAAGAGGTGTCACTTCTTTCCATCCGAGGCACTTTTTCAGCACAGCCATGCGTCGGCGATATTGTACGCTCCGGTTTGTTGCCCTTCATGGGAAGCCATCCTGGGCTTACATTTCAGTAAGATAATTGCTGCGCGCACGCGGCTAGGGTCTTCGCGCTACCCAAACCCTACCTCGGCCAGCAAGGTGGCCGGATATCTCCCCAGTTGAGAAAGTTTGGAGCATTATGGGGAGGACCCTCCAACCGGCTCTGGATTTTGGCAATCTAACGCACCAATTAGACAGAATTTGGCGCGATGTCCCTCATGAGGACATCCAACAACTCTGTCAATAACTGCCAAGCCGAATAACTGCTTCTATGAGGGCCAATGTGTCACTGACTTGCTCAGTTTCAGAAGCTCCTTCTCTTGAATAAATCATCTGTCTCTGTCGTAGTTTTTTTTTTGTCTTAGAGTGTATGTAAATGACACAGAAGACAACTTCGGAAATTTCAGAGGGCATTTGGCAGATGATGCTGTCGTATATAGGAAAGTCGCAAAGTTAGAAAATTGTAACGAAATGCAGGAAGACATGGAGAGGATCGACACTTGGTGCAAGGTGTGGAATTGACCCTCAACACAAGCAAATGTGAAGTGTTGGGTGTACATTGCCAGAAAGGTACACTATTGCGTGACTACAATATTGTGGAGCAATTACTGGAAGCAGTCACTTCCAGAAAATATCTAAGAGTGTGCGTACGGAGCGATTTTAAGTGGAACGACCACACCAGTCTAATCACAGGAAAGGCGGATGCCAGACTGTGATTCCATGGAAGAATCCTAACGAAACGTAGCCCGTAAACAAATGAAGTAGCTTAAAAAATTCCTCGTTCGAGTAATACTCGTCACTATGGGATCCGGACCAGATAGAGGAAACAGAGAAGATCCCAAGAAGAAGAGCAACACGTTTCGTTAAGCGCGAAAACGTCACAGAGATGCTCAGCCAACTACAGTGGCAGACGGTGCAAGAGAGGCGTTCTGAATCACTTCATGGTCAACTGTTACAATCCCGACAGCGTACTTTCCCAGAAGAGTCAACAAATACGTCGCTCGCGAAAAGACCGTGTAGATAAAATCAGAGAGATTCCAGCCCACACGTAGGCACACCGGCGGTCGCACTTCTCGCGAAACATTCGTGACTGCAAAGGGAAATGGAGAAGTGCCAATGGTAAAAAAAAGTACCCTTAGCCACACTCCGCTAGGTTGCTTGCGCGGTATAGATGTAGATGGAGCACACTAGAGATGGGAAAACTCGTTAATTCTTGGGAATTAGTTCACTGCTGATCGTTCTTTTTTGGGAACCGTTCATTTTTACTCTTTCACCGTTCATTTGTGCTTGGTGTATCGTTCTTATGAAAAACTGAAAACTAGTAATGTAGGTGACTGAAGGATGGAGGGCACCAAAAGGGGGCACTTGTCTCCCCTCTGGAGTATAGAGTTCTTATTCATTACAGAATTCTTACACACTTTTAGAAGTAATTTCCGTGATTCTGCAGAACCTCTCGTTTAGCCAACTGCAGCGTTGTGTTGCTGATCGCAGGGAAATAATATAGGGTGACGCACAGAAAACCGGCCCCGAGTACAGACTGTTCGCCAATTACGGACAATGTGTTGCCCATTACGAGCAGATACAACAAACAGACAAACATGTAATAATTAGGCAGTGAAGAAATAACAAGCTAATGCAAACAACAATTGCGAAACAATCGATGACGATGTATAGAGAGCTGGAGAAGAGAACATGAAAATCTCACGCGACGCGCATGGGCTATAGCTCATGTAGTCTTGTCAACCTGTAGGTGGCTGTTTCCCAACTTAATAGACCACAAGTGTCTTGTATAAAATTCTTCGTTTCGACTTCCACTACATAGCTATGCTACGTTGTACGCAATAATCGTTTACGCCCTACATACACTCCTGGAAATTGAAATAAGAACACCGTGAATTCATTGTCCCAGGAAGGAGAAACTTTATTGACACATTCCTGGGGTCAGATACATCACATGATCACACTGACAGAACCACAGTCACATAGACACAGGCAACAGAGCATGCACAATGTCGGCACTAGTACAGTGTATATCCACCTTTCGCAGCAATGCAGGCTGCTATTCTCCCATGGAGACGATCGTAGAGATGCTGGATGTAGTCCTGTGGAACGGCTTGCCATGCCATTTCCACCTGGCGCCTCAGTTGGACCAGCGTTCGTGCTGGACGTGCAGACTGCGTGAGACGACGCTTCATCCAGTCCCAAACATGTTCAATTGGGGACAGATCCGGAGGTCTTGCTGGCCAGGGTAGTTGACGTACACCTTCTAGAGCACGTTGGGTGGCACGGGATACATGCGGACGTGCATTGTCCTGTTGGAACAGCAAGTTCCCTTGCCGGTCTAGGAATGGTAGAACGACGGGTTCGATGACGGTTTGGATGTACCGTGCACTATTCAGTGTCCCCTCGACGACCACCAGTGGTGTATGGCCAGTGTAGGAGATCGCTCCCCACACCATGATGCCGGGTGTTGGCCCTGTGTGCCTCGGTCGTATGCAGTCCTGATTGTGGCGCTCACCTGCACGGCGCCAAACACGCATACGACCATCATTGACACCAAGGCAGAAGCGACTCTCATCGCTGAAGACGACACGTCTCCATTCGTCCCTCCATTCACGCCTGTCGCGACACCACTGGAGGCGGGCTGCACGATGTTGGGGCGTGAGCGGAAGACGGCCTAACGGTGTGCGGGACCGTAGCCCAGCTTCATGGAGACGGTTGCGAATGGTCCTCGCCGATACCCCAGGAGCAACAGTGTCCCTAATTTGCTGGGAAGTGGCGGTGCGGTCCCCTACGGCACTGCGTAGGATCCTACGGTCTTGGCGTGCATCCGTGCGTCGCTGCGGTCCGGTCCCAGGTCGACGGGCACGTGCACCTTCCGCCGACCACTGGCGACAACATCGATGTACTGTGGAGACCTCACGCCCCACGTGTTGAGCAATTCGGCGGTACGTCCAGCCGGCCTCCCGCATGCCCACTACACGCCCTCGCTCAAAGTCCGTCAACTGCACATACGGTTCACGTCCACGCTGTCGCGTCATGCTACCAGTGTTAAAGACTGCGATGGAGCTCCGTATGCCACGGCAAACTGGCTGACACTGACGGCGGCGGTGCACAAATGCTGCGCAGCTAGCGCCATTCGACGGCCAACACCGCGGTTCCTAGTGTGTCCGCTGTGCCGTGCGTGTGATCATTGCTTGTACAGCCCTCTCGCAGTGTCCGGAGCAAGTATGGTGGGTCTGACACACCGGTGTCAATGTGTTCTTTTTTCCATTTCCAGGAGTGTATATTTCACGTTGTCTCTGAGTTCGTAGGCGAAGTAGAAACTTTATGGAAGCATAAAATAAAATGGGGTTTTCTCATCATACTTGCGTCACACGCTTAGTAAAAATTAGGTTTTTATGTTGCATTATTAACGTTAATGCAGCAACAATAATAATAATTAAGTTCGCAGTAGTAAAGTTTTTGGTTTCAAAGCTCCTTCTGAACAAATGCTTTTGAGATAATAAGTAAATACGATTTTATGGCAATCTATGTCTTTTCAAGTGGAAAGGTACCGCTTTTCCTACTGTGCCAAAATGACCCACAACCTAATTTTTTTTCTTCAAAGATACCAAACTAGAAGGTAATGCAAATTGGAAATAACTAAACTTAAAAATAATTAGAGCCTTCCTAAATGTAATGTTTTGTACATGAAAGATACACGTAAATTGTTTTATATGAATTTTCTTACACTAAAAATTAAGCAAATTTTTGAAAGGTAGCTGCTAAATCAAGTCGCTGAAACCAAAAAATATATGAATACCAAAAAACTTGCCTTGTTATAAGTATGTCTTCTGTTGTTCATCGATATAATGAAGTGAGGTGACATGACTTTTTGTTACCTGAAAAGACGTACCTATTACATACAACGTAATTTTTATGTAATTTACGTAACTCTAAAATACTTTTTGATTACCGGTCGTGCAAGAACAGTTTGGAACACATGTAAAATAGGTGAGCGCAGTGAACGAAACGAACAACTGGATACTGAACTAACTAGGAGCAGTCGGCAGTGGAACTGAGACAGGTGGTCATGCGAAGAACGACGAGTGCGGCCGACGGAGACCGAGACTGAGACGAGCACGCGACCGAGGCTGGAACGAGAACTGCCGAAGTGACCGCCGCGACCGAAGTGAACTAGTGAACTGCGAACCTATCGTTCCTCGTTCCCGCGAACTATAAGTAGATCGCCGCGACTGAAGTAAACTATGAACTTGGAATTCGTTCCTCGGTCCTTTCGTTCATCTTGGTGAACCGTTACTTTGCACCCGTTCCTTCGCGAACTACCCATCTCTAGAGCACACCGCTAGAGGAGCCGAAAACAAATGCTCCATCTGGGACTGCAGACCTGCAAGGAAACAAAAACTTAATTAGGGTCTTTATACTTTCGAAGCAGTATTGAAATCTTTATGGCTTACGCATAGAAAGCATCCTTTCAATAGGACAAGTACTGGCTGGTGGGTCACTCACCCTAGCAGAGGGGCGTTCCTTTCCCGGTCGCACAACCATATTTCTGAACGAGAACGGAGCTATGAGAGGATAAGCAGAAGCGGCAAAAGCGCCCTGCAGGTAGCTGTGTCAATGGCGGCGAGTTCTGTTTGGCGCGCAGTCCGCTATCGGGAAACGCGACGACCGACTTCAGAGGGACGGCGGTGAGGCGTTTGTCCGCTCGAGCGCGTGTCACTGGCTGGGAGCGCGGCATTACCGTGTGTGGAACCCGAGAGCCTGCAAACACTGCGCACGTGCCGCAGCAACCAGCACCCGCCCCGGGTCACATTTCGGGTCACACGTTCTCTGCATGGCTGTTATGGCCTATGCCGCATAGCCCTACACCACGTGGAAAACAGGGTCTTCACACGTTCAGTTCGTTGCGGGAGCATTACGCTCATCAACGACCTAACGCATTGAAGCTGTCGTGCCTTCTTCACTTACATACATCAGTCTGTGACTGTGACAAACCCCTCCTATCAACTTCGACCCTACCCTCCCGCTTCCTGTGTCCTTTCCTTAAGGCACCCTCTCTCCCTTCTCTCTCCTTCCCTCCATCCTCCCTTCCTCCCCCCTCCACCCCCGGGCTTCCCGACCCCCTCCTACCTTCATTCCCCCCCCCCCCCCCCCACCAAACTCCCCTGCCATTGGCATCTCTGCTCTCCTCTCTCCCTCGTCCACGACCTTCCACCCCTCTTGGCAGGTCCCCGGACTCGCACACGCTAAGTGGACATTCGCGCGCCGGAGATCATCGCCACCAGTTTGGTGTCTGTGCCGTCGTGATTGTGATTTAGTGTTCTTCGCCGACACGCTCCTCGTTCACTTGTACCGTTTCATTCGCCAGTGTTTGTGAGCAGTGCCGACAGGGTTTTCGTGTGTTTTCATCGAGTGTGAACGGTTTCATGTTTTTTATTTATTGTATCTCCTGTTTTTTAACCTCCGATTTGTTACTGTTCTGTCTTCTTTTTCTCAATTACTGTCGCTCTTGTGGCTGAAGAGCGGAGTAGCTGTAATCCGCTGCAAGCCCGCCTTTGTGTAAGGTGCACAAATAACAATAAAGGAAAAAAACTATCACAAAAGAAGAGTAATTTGAATAATTTAACAACCACTAATTAAATACTCTGTTCAAGAACCCCAAGAGGAGGAAGTGTACTTGGAAAAGGCCGGGTGATACGGGAAGATTACAGTTAAATTACATCGTGGTCAGGCAGAGATTCCGAAATCAGATACTGGATTGTAAGGCGTACCCAGGAGGTATAGATACAGCAACAAGGAATAGCTCAGTGGGCAGTACAGCTGAAGAGGAATGGACATCTCTAAAAAGCGTCATCACAGAAGTTGGAAAGAAAAACATATGTACAAAGAAGGTATCTGTGAGGAAACTGTGAGTAACAGGAGAAATAGTTCAGTTGATCGATGAGAGGTGGAAGTACAAAAATGTTTTGGGAAACTCGGGAATATAGAAATACAAGTCGCTGAGGAATGAAATAAATAAGAAGTGCAGGGCAGCTAAGACAAAATAGCTTCATGAAAAATGTGAAGAAATAAAAAGAGAAATGATTGTCAGAGGGAATGATTCAGCGTATAGGAAAGTCAAAACAACCTTCCGTGATATTAAAAAGAAAGGGTGGTAACATTAAGAGACCAACGAGAATTCCGCTGTTATCTGCAGAGGAGAGAGCGGATGGGTGGAAAGGATACATTGCAAGTCTCAATCAGGGGGAAGATTTGTCTGATATGATAGAAGAAGAAACACTCGACGATTTAGAAGAGATAGGAAATCCACTACTAGAACCAGAATTTAGAAGAGCTTTGGAGGCCTTAAGATCGAATAAGGCAGAAGAGGTAGATAACATTCGATCAGAATTTCTAAAGTCATTGGGGAAAGTGGCAACAAAACGACTATTCACATTGGTGTGTAGAACCTATGATTCTGGCGACATACCATCCGACTTTCGGAAAAATATTATCCACAAAGTTGAGGATGTGCTAGATGACGATCAGTGTCACCTTAGAAAAAGTAAAGGTACCAGAGAGGCTTTTCTGGCGGTGCGGTCGATGATGGAAATAAAACTAAAGAAAAATCAAGACACGTTGATAGGATTTGTCGACCTGGAAAAAGCGTTCGAAAATGTTAAATCGTGCCAGAATTCTGAGAAAAATATGGGTAAGCTAAAGGGAAACGCAGGTAATACGCAACATTTACTAGAGCTAAGAGGGAATAATAAGAGTGGACGATCAAGAACGAAGTTCTCGGATTAAAAAGGGTGTAACACAGGGGTGTAGTCTTTCGCCCCTGCTGTTCAATCTGTGCATCGAGGAAGCAATAATGGAAATAAAAGAAACGTTTAGGAGTGGAATTAAAATTCAAGGTGAAAAAGATATCAATGATACAATTCGCTGATGACAATGCTAACCTGAGTGAAAGTGAAGAAGATTTCCATGATCTGCTGAATGGAATGAATAATCTAATGAGTACAGAATATGGATTGACAGTAAATCTAAGAAAGACGAAAGTACTGAGAAGTAGCAGAAATGAGAACAGCAATAAACTTAACATCAGGACTGATGGTCACGAAGAAGATGAAGTTAATGAATTCTGCTACTCAGGCTGTAAAATAACCACTGACGGACAGAGCAAGAAGGACATCAAAAGGAGACTAGCTATGGCAAAAAAGGCATTCCTGGCCAAGAGAACTTTACAAATATCAAATATCGGCCTTAATTTGAGGAAGAAATTTCTGAGAATGTACCTCTGGAGTACAGAATTGCATGTTAGTGAAACATGGACTGTGGGAAAACTGGAACAGAAGAGAATCGAAGAATTTGAGATGTGCTACAGATGAATGTCGAAAATTAGGTGGGCTGATAAGGTAAGGGATGAGGTAGTTCTGCGCAGAATCGGAGAGGAAAGGAATATGTGGAAAACACTAATAAGGATGTAACGTTCTTGAATTAAATGTTATAATGAACTTCAGATTACGTTGAATGAATGTCTGAACCGTGGAATGGATACAGAACTCGAATTGTCGTTTAGTGTGTTGTAACTGCAAGTGGTGTGCGTCTTCTGTGTTATTGTCAGCAAAACTTTACACGAACTGATTGGGTGTTGCAACTCCAATACCAATAAAGAAATACAGTCAGTACAAAATACATTCAGCCCCTTAGGGTCGGCCGGAGTGGCCGTGCGGTTCTAGGCGCTGCAGTCTGGAACCGAGCGACCGCTGCGGTCGCAGGTTCGAATCCTGCCTCGGGAATGGATGTGTGTGCTGTCCTTAGGTTAGTTAGGTTTAATTAGTTCTAAGTTCTAGGCGACTGATGACCTTAGAAGTTAAGTCGCATAGTGCTCAGAGCCATTTGAACAATTTTTGAAGCCCCTTAGGCACTGAATCATTTGGCTCTATTCAAAACTGATAACTTTGGTCCCTGTGCACATAGCAAATAAATTTACTTAACTCTAAAGCAGCAACGGAGTAACACGGTATATTCTAGTCTCTCATAAAAAAATATAAATATGCCAGCTACAGGCTCAGCAGTGTGCAATGCTGGCCATAATACTTGAAATGCACATGAAATTCATTTGGCTGATAATCGAGAACATTTACGAAAATCCAAGTTATTTAAGAAATATGACCTGGACAGGGAGGCGGTACTGATTATAGTGAACTACAACACTCAAATTTTTAACAATATTATAGTGCAAGTTAAGTTCGTCTTTTCAAAAAAAATCTGACAATTAAAGTGGCATTACTCACAATTGTTCACTAAAATGAGATTTAAACAGCATGTATTTTCTGAATTCATTAATCCAAACATAAATGCAAATCATCAAACTACACATAGCTCTGTAAACAAATCTTAAAAGCATTACAAAAATGAAATATCTAACTAGCCTTTTTATCAAGATGGTGTACGTATATTCTGGGGTTACTCAACAATTGCAAATTATCAGTCGACTCATCTATACTAACCCGCTGACGAAAACAGAAATCATAATTATTGAACATGTATACCTTATTTGCATGAAGACTTGATTTTCCATGTTCAACAATACTGATATATCTACAATTATCTAACTCTTGGTGGCTTCAGACAGCACAACACAAAATATGCCTACTCCATCGTCTTTCCCTACTGCTGTGCTCTCCTACTCCAACCAGTATCTCTGGCTCTGCGGTCACGTGCAGTCAGCGATCCGCATTATCGTGTTTATCAGAGACATTCATCGTTTATAGTATGTAAGGCGGCTATAATTTCTCACCTTACAAGAACTCATCCACATACTTTTGCCGTGATCTACAAACACAATTAGGTATCGTGTGATAGGTTGTACATCGTATATATGAATATATAAAGGAGACTGACATTGTCACGTACGCCTTGTAAATAACTGTTAACGCTTACTACATGAAAGATGACGGAGTGTCTTTATTATCATACTAGTAGATGTTGGAACGACAGTGGAAATGAAATGGCAGGTGGAATTCAAGCCCTAGGTGGAAGGCCCACACCAGTGTGTTGGTTTCGCTAAAATTAAAACCCTCCCTCTCTCCCCATAGGCTGGGGTTTGAGAGGCAAACAAAACTTATCCGAATCTGCGGAAAAAATTAATATGTGGGTCAACATTTGTGAAAGTCTAATTCCTCTCTCTCAAACTCCACCCTATGGGGAGAGAGGGAGAGTTTCAGTTTTAGCGAATCAAAATTTACGAAGCAAATAAGTACTTTTTATTTATCGGTAACCATTTTCCGCGCAAAAATGAGAACATGAATTTTCTTGAATTACAGCGCCAACTACAATGAATCAAGACAAATGTTTAAGACGAAATGTACGTAGCTTTTTATGTAGAATCTGATTCTGCAATAAAAAATGTGGGTTCCCATTTTAAATTTTAAAGTTGCCTCCCGCCCCACCCCAGGGAGCTGGGGTGGCGGGCTAATTTTAGCACCAGCAGATGTACCCCTAGAAAATAATCAACTTTGGATTCTACACATTTTTTCGTGTGAAGCTTATTTTTCGAGTTATTTTGGTTTGTCAACTTAAAATTTAAACCCTGTGTAGTAACATGGAAATTTAGAAAATACTTTCCTTTCCTTTAAACAAAACTGACATTGATACATTTATCCATTCTGTATTTGGAACACTGCGACTGTCTTGTTAAAGGTTTCAGGAATTACAGCAACCAATGGCCGTTTTTTCTTCAATATTTATTTATTCATGACCGGTTTCGAATCGCCTGGCGATTCATCATTAGATGGTACAACTTAGTTTGGAGTATTGTGGGGGTCGTGCACCTGTGGCAAATATACATAGGAAAAAGTGAGCACTGTATGTGGGAAGAATATTAAGACCGTAAGATTAATTTGATGGTATTACTCACTGTTTTCATTCTCGCGGCAGGCACTGCTCTGGAAAACATAATGTATGCTTTCCAGTATCGTTAAATGTCAAGTGAAACAGGCACTTTTCCACCGATGGCGACTCCCATGTATCTTACAAAACATAAACAAACCAAAGAGTGTGGCTATTGTTGTCTCCAAAGAGTTTTGTGGAGGCAGAGATTTTCTTTGTTAATTTTTCGTTTTGTGCGGCATTCGTGATAAAATATATATTTATTACATTACTTCGTTTATAAAAATTAGTATTATGTTTTTACATTGCAAAATTTTCTTATGCTATTTACAAAATTTACAATACAGTGTTTAGGACAATATTTCTGGTATTGAAGTTATGTTTGACATGTTTCTCATCGCTCAAAAAGAGGTTAGTATACATATGGGGAGAGGAGGGGGGAGGGAGAAGAAGGAAGGAGGGAGGGAGGGAGGGACTGACATTATTAAACCCTTTTGGAGTCTGACCTCAGAAATTACAAAAAGAATTTTGCCTACATTAAGTTGTATATAGTTGCAGGTGACAAACTGTAAAGAAAAACAGACACTGTACAAACGTAATGCAGCAGGAAAACCACACCATGTGGTAAGGAGGTATGAATACACAATTTTATGTGCTCTTCAAAAATCTGTAATTACGATTTAGAAACTTATATTTACATGTATTTAAACAGTAAAGAACATTCCTTATTTTTAACAGCCATAATAATAAAAAACCACTGATGATGCTGCAACTGCAGTGAAACATATCTGGGACAAAAAACAAAATTGTATGTTGCTGAAGGTGGACCCCTATCCAGAAGCATATGGTACAGAATTAACTGTTCGCGCACATCTCTTCACGATTCACAGGCTGACTTCAAGGTAAATAAGGAGTTCAGTAGATTTTCTGTAACACCTGAAGAACTGCTGATCCTGCTATCAGAAAGCTACAAACAATAATTATCGAGGGGGAAATTAACAAGTTCGTGTGACTTAGGCGTCTCGTCAGGTAGACCGTTCGCCGTGTGCAAGTCTTTCGAGTTGACGCCACGTCGGCGACTTGCTCGTCGATGGGGATGAAATGATGATGATTAGAACAACACAACACCCAGTCCCTGAGCGGAGAAAATCTCCGACCCAGCCGGGAATCGAACCCGGGGCCTTAGGATTGACATTTGGTCGCGCTTAGCACTCAGCTACCGGGGGCGGACAATAACAGACTTAAACAGCGATATTAGAAAACTTACACGAGAGTGTTTACCATTTCTGCCTTAATGTCAAAAATTTTTGATTTTTTCTCGCAGTCGTGCTGCTAAAAACATGGTCAACAAACTAGTGTGAACTGGTCACACACACACACACACACACACACACACACACACACACTAGAAGACGTGCTACGATTTACTGGATGCCGTTAATATGCAAATTTAATACAGTAAAGTCTATTCAGCGACGAGGCGACGTTTCACACCTGTGGACGTGTGAACATGTGTAACTGTAGGATCTGGCCATATGAACAGCCAAATGCATTACGGAAATGGAAGCGGCACACGACATGGGTAAAACTGTTGATGATGGTTAAAAGGTCAAAAGTGTATGGACCATTCATGTTTTCGGAGGAAACAGTTAACTGCTAACAGCTATCTTCCCCAACTGGAACTGTTTTTGGCGCCATACTTGATTCAGGATGGCATTTTCGGTACTGTCGTCTGCCAACAACATGGAGCACCTTCAGTTTTTTCCATAATTGTCTGGGACTACGTGGATGTCACTTTTCCTTGGATATGGAACGGCGTTGCATCACCAAGACTGTGGACTCCCTGACCGATCTGACCCCGATGGACTTTTTCGTTCGCGTATTTATCAAGTTCAAGAAGGTTTATCAAATAAAAATCAATATTCTTCAACAAACGACAAAATGCTTTGTACATGTGTGGAGCAAATAGCGGCAGCTACTTAGCAAGTATGTTTCGGGCTATACAGGAATGATTGGGTCTGAACCTACGTTGCAGGGTTTCGATGTACGTTCATTTTCCATGATTAGGGCTGAACTGGAAAATTCTGACTTTATAAGTATTCTGTAAGAAACGTTAGCGTACGTCGTCCTGGAAACTTTCCACTGTACTGAAACCGCTGTGAGCCAGGTGCAAAGCTTGACAACTGTTACTGCCGTGAGTGCAAAGAAAACTAGTGTTTATGAAGAAGCTAGCCTTCCACTAACCACCTCGGGTTGTCGGTACCCAACTGCCTCAGGGTGGATTATATTTCTCGCTTGTCAATTAAGTGAACATCGAAGTTTTGCATTAGCGCCACTACAGTAATTTAAGTGGAATAGTTAACGGAAGGCAACATTTCTGCTTTAATATTTGTCTCCTGTCGTTATTTAAATGTAATTACCGAATGAGATGATGTATTTTATTTTCAGAGCAAGCTATAATAAATGGCGCTTGACGATGTTTTTTGGGTAAAGACATAGAACGGTATTGGCGAGACACGGGGGCACCGTTTGTCAGTATTTTCTGCAGGCACTTAAACAGAGCTTAGAAGTCTGCTCTAATTTCACTTTCACACTATATTTTACCTTTTTTATTTCTGTGGACGCATATTTATGCTCTTCTCGCCTTTCACTGGTGTTAATTTGCGGTATCCTTGCTCAGCGCCTTTGCTAAATAAACAACCGAGCCCAAGGATTGAATCTTCGGGTGCAAAGGAAATTATCGTCTGTGTGTGTGTGTGTTTTTGTGTGTGCGTTCCTTACTGTGGACGTTAGCTCATTTGTTTGCAGGTAGCTACTCTGTACGCCTTTAATAGAGTCTTCCACGCGGCCTCAGACGATTAACGAATACTGCCCACGTTGCCCGAGCAAATTAATTTTTTACCGGCGGAAAAAGCTGTGGGACGCTTTACCTCCTAAATAGCAGCACGCGAGTTTCATTTTTTGTTTATTTGTGAAACGCAATTTACCAAAACCTCACAGAGAGAAGTATTAATTGTTTGTTCAAAAGCGGGGAAGCGACGAAGGGATTTTTAGCAGCCACCAAAAAGGAATGAACCCTCCCTGTACGACAAAGAGCTTTTGCTTTTCCATAAGCGCTAGTCCCCGTAGTCGTAGATAATCATGAATATGAATCACTCAGCTTAAGTTATTAAAAAAAGAAATAAGTGCAAAAATTTGGGAAACAAGAAATATGTGTTGTATCAGATGCAGATAGCAGATGCAGATAGCAATTTACAGTGCCAGAGCACATACATAAATAAAAACAGCAACCATCTGCACCCGATCTTCAAATCAGTTGCCGGGCGGAGTGGCCGAGCGGTTCTAGACGTTACAGTCTGGAACCGCGTGACCGCTACGGTCGCAGATTCGGATCCTGCCTCGGGCATGGATGTGTGTGGTGTCCCTAGGTTAGTTAGGTTTAAGTAGTTCTAAGTTCTAGGGGAATGAGACCTCAGATGTTAAGCCCCCTAGTGCTTAGAGCCATTTGAACCGTATTTTTTTTTTTTTTTGCACTGACGCAACAAGCGAAAATACAGTGAAGTGTAAACGGATATAGAATTACAAAGCTTATCTCCATTACACAATTACACACACTGCGGCCCGCCCGCATCTCGTGGTCGTGCGGTAGCGTTCTCGTTCCCACGCCCGGGTTCCCGGGTTCGATTCCCGGCGGGGTCAGGGATTTTCTCTGCCTCGTGATGGCTGGGTGTTGTGTGCTGTCCTTAGGTTAGTTAGGTTTAAGTAGTTCTAAGTTATAGGGGACTGATGACCATAGATGTTAAGTCCCATAGTGCTCAGAGCCATTTTGAACACTGCGGCCCCATCGTGCCCTTGAAATTCAATTACAGTTATGATACAATCGGATCACACGATAGTCTCTCCGCGCCTTTTCAGTTCAAATAGCACTGTGTAAACAGTGTTCTGCCAATACATGTGCAACACAGCATCGCTATGTATTGACCAAATCATTGTCAAACCCTAATTGTTGTGACAGGTTGTCACAAATGAATTAGATTCTAAAAAGGTGGTAAACAACATGATTATTGCACACATAGACTGTGTAGTTGAAATACACTCATGCTCATAAATTAAGGATTGTTGCAGAATGTGGTGCCACACAACGTGGCACTACACAAAACTGGCGCTAATAGCATAGGCACATAGGGAACACACACGACACAGATGTGTAAGTCCACGGTATTGGTGATAAGTTGAGAAAACCGTCCCGAAACACCCGTACTACATAACGCCACTTTTTCCTGCGCATGTACCCCAACATCAATATGGGATATGATCACCATGCACACATACACAGGCAGCATAACGGGTTGGATACTCTGGATCAGGTAGTCGATCATCTGCTGGGGTATAGCCTCCCATTCTTTCGCCAGTGTCTGTCGGAGCTCCTGAAGTGTCGTAGGGGTTTGAAGACGTGCAGCGATACGTCGACCGAGAGCATCTCAGACGTGCTCGATGGCGTTTAGGGCTGGAGAACAGTCAAACCACTCCATTAGCCCTGGTATCTTCTGTTTCAAGGTACTCCTCCACGGGGGCAGCTCGGTGGGGCCGTGCGTTATCATCCATCAGGAGGAAGGTGGGACCCACTGCACCCCTGAAAAGGTGGACATACTGGTGCAAACTGATGTCCCGATACACCTGAGCTGTTACAGTTCCTCTGTCAAAGACATGCAGGGGTGTACGTGCACCAATCATAATCCCACCCCACACCAACAAACCACGACCTCCATACAGGTCCTTTTCAAGGACATTAAGGGGTTGGTATCTGGTTCCTGGTTCACGCCAGATGAAAACCCGGCGAGAATCACTGTTCAGACTATACCTGGACTTGTCCGTGAACATAACCTGGGACCACTGTTCCAATGATCATGTACTGTGTTATTGACACCAGGCTTTATGGGCTTCCTGTGACCAGGGGTCGGTGGAATGCACCTTGCAGATCTCCAGGCGAGTAAACCATGTCTGTTCAATGCTCTGTAGACTGTGTGTCTGGAGACAACTGTTCCAGTGGCTACGGTAAGGTCCTGAACAAGGCTACCTGCAGTACTCCGTGGCCGTCTGCGGGCACTAGTGGTGAGATATCGGTCTTCTTGTGGTGTTCTACACTGTGGACATCCAGTAATGTAGCGCCTGGACACGTTTCCTGTCTGCTGGAATCGTTGCCGTAATCGTGAGATCACACTTTGTGGCACACGAAGGGCCTGTGCTACAACCTGCTGTGTTTGACCAGTCTCCAGTCGCCCTAGTATTCTACCTCTCATAACGTCATCAATATGTGTTCTTTTAGCCATTTTCAACACACAGTCACTGTTAGCACGTCTGAAAACGTCTGCACACTTACTCGCTACACCGTACTCTGACCTGGACCAACACACCTCTGCGTATGTGGACTGCTGCCAGCGCCACCGTGCGACGACCGCAGGTCAAATGCACCGTATGGTCATACCTCAAGGTGATTTAAATCCGCAAACCGCCCACCAGAGCGTTGTTTCACCATATATCAGCATTATCCTTAATTTATGAGCATGAGTGTATATTTACAGTCAAAATGAACACTTATCTTCGTTATAAAACTACTTCTTTGTTGTGACCGTGTGTCAGAGCTTAAGCATATTTATATATATTGATAGAATCAGTCTAACACTTGCGCTGAAATACATTGTCGTTGGTAATACAACTCGAAACTCTGTGCAGTAGAATCTCTTTCTCGTACCACTGTTTCAGGCAAAGATAACAAGCGCATGCATGGACTTGCAGATTAACTTGAAGGCTCTAACTTGCCGTCAACTGCCCTCGCGTCCGTGTGTCAGTCTGTTTCAAGACAGGCAGCGGACGGTGGCGCGGAGAACTTCTGTGGGCGTGTCTTGCTACTTCCGTCTCGCTGATGCGACCAGTGGTATTCCGAGAGCAAGGAGCATCTTTCTCGTGTCGATGGCAGGTGCCAGCGTTGCGCCTATCGATTATACCACACATGCAGCTGCGGGCACACTCAGCGGCACATGTCTCTCTTGTACTTTGCTTTAGAATCGTCATAACGGAAACTCACTTCCGCAATTCGCACCTGGCTCCCAGCTAGACATCATCTGGACATTTGGAGGAAACACCATCTGCTGGCCCAGCCAAATGTTGTCTGCGTAACAGGTGGCCACACTCCATGTTGACCGATGCTGTGCCACTGCTCTGTTGCCTTCGCCAGTCTCTCCAATTGCAAGGCACATCTTCTCCAAGGTCCGTCTCCTTTCGGCAGCGTCGGACTCAGTGCTGCACCGTCACCCAACGACTGTGCTCTACCCGTGGCAGTCGGCGCTGGTGTAGGCGTACTGGCAGAGGCAGCGCCAGGACGATTCTCTTGAGAGTCGGGGGTTTAGTGTTCTGACAACGTTCAAAGAACGTAGTGGAGGGCTACTAAAGGAAAGTCTACCTTGAGTAATCATCTTGAAATGGAACTTGTCCCGTTCCATATTTTTTCCAATAAATTCCGGTTCAGGAGAACTATAGCCAGAGTGTTTTGATTCTGCAGAAGTGAATTGCGTGTATAACAAACAGAAGAGAATAGACCAAGTGGTGTTTATTTGTTTATTTATTCATTTTGTCCATGTGTGCCACGTTTCCTTGTATCCTTTCCCTTATGCGACCTTGGACTGTATGAATGAGACAGTACGTGATGTAGCAGAAAGCTCTGGTCAGAGAACGTAGCAGTGCATTTGTAGGGTCGTTCTGTGGCAGGATAGTACCAACCCCCTAAACGTGAACAAGTTTATTAAGGATGTTGGGCAAGTCAGGTTAGAGAGATCGCGAACGCCCGAGGATTGGCTCCGTTAGGTTGGCGAACCATCACCTCCGTTTGAACGAAGAACGGTTACGCGAGGTGTCCCGTGGAGCACTTGTTCCTGGGTCGCGGCGCTATACAAACATGGAGACGCAGCTCTCGTTTTGGTAATGTCTAAAATCTGCTCGGTAATGAAGTCCAGATGTTGAAATCAGGTGCGAGATTACCACTAAGCCCCATATGGGAATTTGTTTTCATAATTTATTCGAATTTCAGTAGAACTTTGCGTTTGTGCCTTATTCAGGCCACGCATCATGGGCCTTAAGCTCACGGTCATATTATTGCTCTGTGTTTAACGGAAATTCACTCATTCAATGTATTTTAATCTGCTCTTTCATTTACAGCAATATTTTGTGGATTTTTATTTATTTTCCATGTTGTGATTCTTGAGTTTCTCCCGGCGTATTTGATAATCAAAATATCCACGGGTGTGCTGCCGGTCTATAGTGTCCAACGGGCACAATATTCCGGCGATCATACATGTCGCCATTATCAGGTGAACTGACGGACTGAGCTCCTGTGAACGTGCCGGCATGGAGATCCGTACGCTATGGCTGCTCGGAGGGAACTGGGTTCGGTCACGGCGGCGGCCGATTTAAATACCCTCCGCCCGCGGCGCGCTCCCTCCGCCGTCCGCGCCCCGCGCCACGGTCGCGCGGTGGAACAGATTGCGACGGCGTCTGAGATGACGTCGGTGTGATGGCTCTGTCCGCCGTGGTCGTCACAACTATACGTTTGCTCGATTTACTCTTGATAAACCCGATCGCTGGTTCCCAAGCCTTGCTAAGATTATAGCCACAGTCACGGTTTATGATGTCGTCATTGGTGCGAATTTCGATGGCCTCTCTAAAAACGCTGTCCCGGTATCTCGACGTCTGTACCAGAATCTTCGTGCGGTCATACTCCATGGCGTGATTTTCCGACAAACAATGTTCAGCGACCGCCGACTTGCTCGGATACATCAGTCGAGTGTGCCTCTGGTGTTCACGGCATCGATCCTCGACGGTACGCATCGTCTGACCAATATACGACTTGCCACATTGACACGGAATCTGGTACACGCCGGCCTTCCTCAAACCGAGGGCGGAGGGTATTTAAATCGGCCGCCGCCGCGACCGAACCCAGTTCCCTCTGAGCAGCCATAGCGTACGGATCTCCGTGCCGGCACGTTCACAGGAGCTCAGTCCGTCAGTTCACCTGATGATGGCGACATGTATGATCGCCGAAATATTGTGCCCGTTGGACACTATAGACCGGCAGCACACCCGTAGATATTTTGATTACTTTCCATGTGTTTTCTTTGTGAACTTGCTTTCGCCCCACGTGGTCGCATCGAGCTACCGCCACATTGAACAATTGGAGTTTCAGTCTGAAAATGTGTTGTACACGATGAATAATCATACGATAGTGGGCGAGTGTAAAATAGGGAAGGAATAGTCTTGTGTGTCCGTAATTTTCTGGATTTCTGTTGGCTACCGAAACTTGCCCACGCATGTTGAATAGCATCGAAGTGATGATGTTTCTTGTGCTCCCTCATAATTATTTTATTTGTTGGCGATGTTGTGTGGCTCGTGCCACTAGGAAAAGTATCGGATTTTAATGCCCACTGATTTGATAAAGACTTGCGAAATACTCTTAAGCCTGACCTAGCTTTGCTAGTAGCGTCTTTGCTGAACTTGTTCTGAGTCACCTATAGCAATTGAATGCGTGGGTTTAGGTATAATTGTGTGTCTGTATGAAATTACATTGAAGCAAGGTCTCCGCTCCCCTGACCCATTCCATAATTACGTGTCGAATCTGAACCATGTTAACTAGAGAGACCAGTTGTGATGATGTATATTACAAGAGAAACAGGACTAGCTGTTGAAATACCATCGGTACTGAATAAATATCGGTTGATCTCTACCCTCGAGTGATTATTTCCTGCCTCCATCATAAAGAAGAGGTGAAAGTCAGTATCACAGTCGAATTCTGGGTCATGAAAGCGAATATAAATATATATACTGCCTATTAAACCCTGTATAGGTGCCTTCTGTAGTGGTTCAAAAAAATATTGCGTTATCCGTTGCGTTCAAATTTGTACCTGTTGGGTAAAACCTTCGGCTAGAAATTATTAATACCCGGCAATAACTTGCATGGGCCAGTAATTTCGTGGACTACACGAATTTAAGAAACTATTTACTACAGACGGTAGCTTGCAGGAGCGGTAGGACATGACAAAGCGGCGGTAATCTTCCTACTTAGGTAGAGTTTTACCACCACCAGTACTAGAAGGTTATGTTGCTATCTTACTCAAAATAAGCAGAAAATGCAAAACATAGAGGGTGCTGTTGTTGTGGTCTTCAGTCCTCAGACTGGTTTGATACAGCTTTCCTTGCTACTCTATCCTGTGCAAGCGTCTTCAACTCCCAGTACCTAATGCAACCTACATCCTTCTGAATCTGCTTAGTGTATTCATCTCTTGGTCTCGCTCTACGATTTTTACCCTCCACGCTGCCCTAATACTAAATTGGTGATCCCTTGATGCCGCATAACATGTCCTACCAAACGATACCTTTTTCTAGTCAAGTTGTGCCACAAACTCCTCTTCTCCCCAATTCTATTCACACCTCCTCATTAGTTACGTGATCTACCCATCTAATCTTCAGCATTCTTCTGTAGCACCACATTTCGAAAGTTTCTATTCTCTTCTTGTGCAAACTATTTTTCGTCCACGTTTCACTTCCATACATGGCCACACTCCATACAAATACTTTCAGAAACGACTTCCTGACACTTAAATCTATACCCGATGTTAAAAAATTTCTCTTCTTCAGAAACGCTTTCCTTGCCATTGCCAGTCTACGTTTTATATCCTCTCTACTTCGACCATCATCAGTTATTTTGCTCCCCAAATAGCAAAACTCATTTACTACTTGAAGCGTCTCATTTCCTAATCTAATACCCTCAGCATCACCCGACTTAATTCGACTACATTCGATTATCCTCGTTTTGCTTTTGTTCAGATGGTTCAAATGGCTCTAAGCACTGTGGGACTTCACATGAAAAGAAGAACGGATAAAGTACTCATTGATCAAACTGAGCTGTGGGAAAAGCAATTCCTAGAACCACAAAATGAATGTATAAAGTGCCAAGACATGTCAATCACTGAATACAATTCCGAGTAACAGTTTACAGACTTTGTGATTGAGCTCAACCCCCCCACCCCCTTCCCCCCTAAAAAAATGCTTTTAAACTATGAATATAGTTGCAAAGCCGGCCGCTGTGACCGAGCGGTTCTAGGCGCTTCAGTCCGAAACCACGCTGCTGCTGCGGTCGCAGGTTCGAAACCTGCCTCGGGCATGGATGTGTGTGATGTCCTTAGGTTGGTTAGGTTTAAGTAGTTCTAAGTCTAGGGGGCTGATGACCTCAGATGTTAAGTCCCATAGTGTTTAGAGCCATTTGAACCATTTTTTATACTTGCAAAGTTTTATGTGTTTCTCCTCCGCCTGTGCCTGTTACGTCGCTCCCCTGTCCCACCTCCACCACCGTGATATAACGTGTATAATATTACTGTGTGCAAAAAAAAAAAAAAAAAAAAAAAGAAGATATTTAGCTTAATATATCCTGCTTACTGTTTACCCTAGCATTGTGATATTTTAGTGCACTTGACTTACTGTTTGAATTTGGTGATGCACAAAGTACCTATGGACTTAAAATCCTGGTCGTGCGGTAGCGTTCTCGCTTCCCACGCCCGGGTTCCCGGGTTCGATTCCCGGCGGGGTCAGGGATTTTGTCTGCCTCGTGATGGCTGGGTGTTGTGTGCTGTCCTTAGGTTAGTTAGGTTTAAGTAGTTCTGAGTTCTAGGGGACTTATAACCACAGCAGTTGAGTCCCATAGTGCTCAGAGCCATTTGACTTAAAATCCTGTCATACTTATACAGTTCCGCCAGCTTCAGAACATATTAACTGGAATACAGTGCTACAGTGGGATAACGTTCATAGTGTGGCATGTTTGTTTTTTGTTCTATACGGTCGCCTAATAACAAAGCCCAGCGATTCAGCCTTTCACAACGGTCCGTTACCTGCGTGGGTTGGTCGCCGCGGCCGAAGGTGGTCGGTGAGCCGCGACACGGCGTGGAGAATGAGCGACGCAGTTCCGCTCGGAGCCCCAGCGTGCACGTGGGCACTGCTTGGACGCACGTGAAACTGGAGATGCTGCAAAAGGTCGTTTGCTGGCCGTTGCAAAGTAATATGTAACGTGATTTGTTTTCGATAAAAATAAGTTTATACACTTAAGCGCAAAAGAAACTGGCATAGGGACGCATATTCAAATATAGGCAGATATTTATACAGGCAGAATACGGCGCTCGGTCGGCAACGCCTTTATAAGACAACAACCGTCTGGCGCAGTTCTTAGATTGGTTACTGCTGCTACACTGGCAGTTTATCAAAAATTTAATTGAGTTTGAACGTGGTGTTATTGTTGGCGCACGAACGATGGGACACAGCATCTCCGAGACAGTGATGAAGTGGGGATTTTCCTGTACGACCATTTCACGAGTGTACCATGAACATCAGGAATCCGGTAAAACCTCATATCTCCGACATCGCTGCGGCCGGAGAAAGATCTTGCAAGGACGGCACCAACGATGATTGAAGAAATCGTTCAACGTGACTGAAGTGCAATCTTTCCGCAAGTTGCTGCAGATTTTAGTGCTGGCCATCAACAAGTGTCAACGTGTGAACCATTGAACGAAACATTATCGATATGGGCTTTCGGAGACGAAGGCCCACTCGTGTACCCTAGATGACTGCACGTCACAAAGCTTAACGCCTCATCTGGGCCAGTCAACAGCCAGCCGGCGTGGCCGAGCGGTTCTAGGTGCTTCAGTCTGGAACCGCGCGACCGCTACGGTCGCAGGTTCCAATCCTGCCTCGGGCATGGATGTGTGTGATGTCCTTAGGTTAGTTAGGTTTAAGTAGTTCTAAGTTCTAGGGGACTGATGACCTCAGATGTTAAGTCCCATAGTGCTCAGAGTCAGCGGACACTAACGTTGGACTATTGATGTTGCCTGGTCGGACGAGTCTCGTGTCAAATTGTGTCGAGTGGATGGACGTGTACGGGATGGAGACAACCTGTTGAATGCATGGATCCTGCAGGGGACTGGTGAAGCTAGTGGAGCTCTGTAATACTCTGGGGCGTGTTCATTTGGACTGATGTGGGAGCCCTGATACGTCTAGATACGACTCTGACAGGTGACACGTACGCAAGCATCCTGTCTGATCACCTGCATCCATTCATGTTCATTGTGAATTCCGACGAACTTGGGCAATTCCAGCAGGACAATGCGATACCTCACACGACCATAACTGCAACAGAGTGGTTCCAGGATCACTCTTCTGAGTTTAAACACTTCCACTGGCCACCAAACTTCCCAGCCATGAACATTATAAATGTCTTACAACGTGCTGTTCAGAAGGTATCTCCAGCCCTCGCACTCTTAACGATTTATGGGCAGCCCTGCAGGATTCATGGTGTCGGTTCCCTGCGACACTGCTTCAGATTTTAGTCGAGTCCTTGCCACGTCGTGCTGCGGCACTTCTGAGTGCTCGCTGGGGCCCTGCAAGATACTAGGCGGGTGTATCAGTTTCTTTGGCTTTTCAGTGAACATGCTTATCGACTAATGTGAAACAAGCAATGGCAATTACTGCTGTAACGGAAGCCTGCTCGAATACTAAACAAATGCGAGATTGCTTTCAACATACCACCGACTCATACAATAATAGTTGGAGGTGACTTTAATTTACCCTCGATATGTTGGTGTAAATACATGTTTAATTCCTGAGGTACGCATAAAATATCATCCGAAATTGTGATAAACGCAGTCTCTGAAAATTATTTCGAGCAGTTACTTCATGAGCCCACGCTAATAGTAAACGCTTGTCACAACACTCTTGACCTCTTAGCAACAAATAATCCTAACTTAATAACGAGCATCAAAACCGATATAGGGATTAGTGAACACAGGGTTGTCGTAGCGAGATTAAATATTGTAATCCCCAAATCCTCGAAAAATAAGCGAAAAATATACCTATTAAAAAAAAAAACAGATAAAAATTCACTTGACGTCTTCCTGAGAGGCAATCTCCACTCAGTCCAAATTAATAATATAAGTGTGGACCAGATGTGGCTTAAATTCAAAGAAATAGTATCGGTAGCAGTTAAGAGATTTATAACACATAAACTAGCAAAGGACGGAGCTGATCCTCCTTGGTACACAAAACGGGTTAGAACACTGTTGCAGAAACAACGAAACAAACATGCCAAACTTAAACAAACGCAAAATCCCCAAGATTGGCGATCCTTTACAGAAGCTCGAAATTTAGTGCGGAGTTAAAAAAAAAAAATGTTCAAATGGCTCTGAGCACTATGGGACTTAACTGCTGAGGTCATCAGTCCCCCAGAACTTAGAACTACTTAAACCTAACTAAGGACATCACACTCATCCATGCCCGAGGCAGGATTCGAACCGGCGACCGTAGCGGTCGCGCGGTTCCACACTGTAGCCCCTAGTACCGCTTTTTTTTATTAAACTTAATTTGTAGTTTTTTTCTTTTATTTTTCTTTTGGAACTACAAAGAAAACCGTAAGTGCCACCGCCACTTTTCATCCTATAACAAAAAAATCTGGTCCACTTCAGGCGTTGGCTCCTGACTAAACCTACTCCAGAGAGCTATCTATATACCAGCGGAAATATGGGAAATCAAGGTTAGGGCTATCCTTACAAACAAACAAAAAATCTTCCTTTTTCTGAATTTTATTTTTATTTTTATTGTTTTTATTTTTATTTTTCCTCTTTTACTTTCTTTTTCTTTTTTTTGTTGTGTAATTGATCAGAGGCCTTCTGCGCCCCGCCGGTAATATGTTGAGTCACGTGTTCTCGAAATTGATGTGTTCCGTTAAATTGTTCAGAAATGTTCATTGGTTCAAACAGGAAACCTCCTTCTCTCTTGGCTGAACACATTCCAGCTGCGAGGCGGGTCGTGGAAAGCACTCCCAAGGAAGTTTGAGAATAATTGTCTGTATTTTGGGTGACGGACAACGACATTATCACGGTGATTGAGGTATGTCCAAAAATCGAGTACAGAGTCTACAGTTTGTCCAAATAAGTAGTGAATGGCATGTCCGCAAATCCAATTCACGGCATTGGTCTTTGTCCGAGGAAAATAGTCACGTTCCGGAAATAATAATGAAAGGGGAGCAATCCGATCCGGAATGTCCCGCGTTAGAAAAGCCACAATATGAGGAACCAAGTGCCAAACCTCCGCCGCCGGTCTGCAAACAAACCGATGTTCATCATTGTCTGGCACTCCACACGTGGAACATAGAGGTGATTGGGCGAGGTGGATACGATGAAGGCGTAATTGGTTGATTTGCTTACCATTGACAGTTAGGTACCAGACAGATTGAACATTCGTGTCAAGGTAACAGGCGAACACCGCGCGCCGTACATGACGCCAGTCAACCTGGGGGAACTTTTGTTCAATCGGGTTAGGTGGACGACCTAATTGGAGGACATTGTGTACTGCCTTTGTCTTGAGTAAAAGTTGTCTTGGTAAGGTGAGGCGCAACCGATGGGGGCGTCCCATCATCAGCACCGTCCACCCCAGCCCCTTCGATCTCACGTCGTCTGCCCAGGAGACCGATACTGCGGTAGGGGATCGGCTGTGCACATCATCCACGTGGAGAGGAGACGTAGTTTTCGGCTCAGCGGATAGGCTCTCTTCAACATCGACCTGTGGGGGCGACGACGCCAGTAAGGAGGGGTGTTCGTTGCCAGTGGTCGCCTGTGGCGGGTCGTTCGCATCAGACTTTTGGTCATCAAAGAGCAGTTTGTCGGCCATCTTCGGGTCTGCATCCCTGGTATCCATCCGTAGAATGGATTCATCAGGGGGTGTACGGCTACGTTTCTTTCTCTTTCGTGTCGACCCTTGTTTTCGAACATGTCGTTCAGAGTCTGATTGCGGGTGGCTTTCGTCTGACTTCGGGCCAGCCTGAAGGAAAGCAGAAGTAGGTACCAGTCCCGAATCAACGTCCATCTCAGTAGCATTTTCAGGCATCGTGCTGCGAAGATTCGGCCGGCCAGGATCTGGTGTCTGTGGCACCTCAGAAGGAATCTCAGTAGCGGTTGCATCTACCTGATCAGACGACGTCAACGGAGCCGGAATACCCTGTGTAGAGGTGGTACCTTCCTTGGCAACCTTGGCATATGTGACAGGGATCTGAGTGATCACCGCTGGGGACGCTTCCTCGCCGACCGGCGTCTGGATCAGGCGGCGTCGCATGCAGGCGGATCTGACGTGGCCTTCTTGTCCACAACCCGCACATGTTCGGAGTTGGCCGTCGTACATGACAATGGCTCGCACCCCGCCAATTGTCAGGTATGATGGTATTTGTTTTTTCAGTTCAATTTTGACCTGACGCACACCATTAAGGACATGGTAGGTCGTGAAGGTTTGCCATTTTTCCTCTACGTAACCGATGACGTTACCGTATGGTTGTAACGCAGAGACAACTTCGTCCTTCGGCACTTCAAAAGGTAGTTCAAACACCCTAATCGTGCGTTGACCGTACTCTGCGAGTTCAAGTGTTACAGCTCCGACGTGACCATCAGAGTATTTGAACTTAAGTCCATTGGCATGGCGGCGAATAACATCTTCACACACCTCGGTTCAAAATGGTTCAAATGGCTCTGAGCACTATGGGACTCAACTGCTGACGTCATTAGTCCCCTAGAACTTAGAACTAGTTAAACCTAACTAACCTAAGGACATCACAAACATCCATGCCCGAGGCAGGATTCGAACCTGCGACCGTGGCGGTCTTGCGGTTCCAGACTGCAGCGCCTTTAACCGCACGGCCACTTCGGCCGGCCACACCTCGGTGTTTGTTATTTTAATATAAACGACACTACCCGTGATCGAAAAATGGATTCCGATAACGTGTTAGGATCTAAACGAACTTCTTCACGTAAGAAGGTTTCAACTTCATGTGCACGAGGTCGCGCAAGTTCAGCTGGGAAGGAAACTTTAAGGGTCGCACATCCATGCTCGACATGTTGTTCACGGTGGACGGACACAAGCCTTAAAGCTACGACGCGGAAGTAAACAACGCCTGCAGCGGAGCACTGGCCGGCGCGCGGGGCCGTCCGCACGCTGCCACGGCTGAGAGCCGACTGATCCGCTCAGCCACTAAGGCCGGCAGTGCGGAGTTCAGTGCGAGACGCCTATAAAGGTTTCCACAAGGAAACTTTGTCTCGAAACCTGGAAGAAAATCCAAAACGATTCTGGTCGTAGGTGAAGTACCTTAGCGGCAAGAAAGCATCAATGCCTTCTCTGCGTGATGACAATGGTGATACTATGGAAGACAGTGCTGCCAAAGCAGAATTACTAAACACAGTCTTTCGAAATGCCTTCAAAAAAGAAGACGAAGTAAATATTCCAGAATTCGAATAGAGAACAGCTGCCCACATGAGTAACGTAGAAGTAAATATCCTCGGAGTAGTGAAGCAACTCAAATCACTTAATAAAAGCAAGTCTTCTGGTCCAGACTGTATACCAATTAGGTTCCTTTCCGAGTATGCTGATGCATTAGCTCCATACTTAACAAAATGTTTCAAATGGCTCTGAGCACTATGGGACTTAACTGAGGTCATCAGTCCCCTAGAACTTAGAACTACTTAAACCTAACTAACCTAAGGACATCACACACATCCATGCCCGAGGCAGGATTCGAACCTGCGACCGTAGCGGTCGCGCGGTTCCAGACTGAAGCGCCTAGAACCGCTCGGCCACCAGCGGCCGGCGGTTGCACAGGTCTCACCAATATTCAAGAAAGGTAATAGGAGTAATCCAGTAAATTACAGACCCATATCGTTAACGTCGACATGCAGCAGGATTTTAGAACATATATTATGTTCGAACATTATGAATTAACTCGAAGGAAACGGTCTATTTGGCTCTAAGCACTATGGGACTTAACATCTATGGTCATCAGTCCCCTGCACTTAGAACTACTTAAACCTAACTAACATAAGGACATGACACACAACAATGCCCGAGGCAGGATTCGAACCTGCGACCGTAGCAGCAGCGCAGTTCCGGACTGAAGCGCCTAGAACCGCTCGGCCACAGCGGCCGGCGAAACGGTCTATTGACACACAGTCAACATGGCTTTAGAAAACATCGTTCCTGTGAAACATAACTAGCTCTCTATTCACATGAAGTGTTGAGTGCTATTTACAAGGGATTTCAGATCGATTCCGTATTTCTGGATTTCCGGAACGCTTTTCACACCGTACCACACAAGCGGCTCATAGTGAAATTATGTGCTTATGGAATATCATCTCAGTTATGTGACTGGATTCGGGATTTCCTGTCAGAGAGGTCACAGTTCGTAGTAATTGACGTAAAGTCATCGAGTAAAAGGAAGTGATTTCAGGCGTTCCCCAAGGTAATGTTATAGGCCCTTTGCTGTTCCTTATCTGTATAAAAGATTTGAGAGACAATATGAGCAGCCGTCTTCGGTTGTTTGCAGATGACGCTGTCGTTTATCGACTAATAAATTCATCAGAAGATCAAAACAAACTGAAAAACGATTTAGAAACAATATCTGAATGGTGCGAAAAGTGGCAGTTGACCATAAATAACGAAACGTGTGAGGTCATCCACATGAGTGCTAAAAGGAACTCAAACTTTGGTTACACGATAAACCAGTCTAATCTAAAAGCCGTAAATTCAACTAATTACCTAGATCTTACAATTACGAAGAACTTAAATTGGAAAGAACACATAGAAAATGTTGTGGGAAAGGCTAACCAAAGGCTGGGTTTTATTGGCAGGACACTTAGAAAATGTAACAGACCTACTAAGGAGACTGCTTACACTACGTTTGTCCATCCTCTTTTAGAATACTGCTGCGCGGTGTGGGATCCTTACCGGATAGGACTGACGGAGTACATGGAAAAAGTTCAAAGAAAGGCAGCACGTTTTGTATTATCGCGAAATATGGGAGAGAGTGTCACAGAAATGATACAGGATTTGGGCTGGAAATCATTAAAAGGAAGGCGTTTTTTGTTGCGACGGAATCTTCTCGCGAAATTCCAATCACCAACTTTCTCCTCCGAATGCGAAAATACAGGGTGTCACAAAAAGGTACAGCCAAACTTTCAGGAAACATTCCTCACACACAAAGAAAGAAAATAAGTTATGTGGACACGTGTCCGGAAACGCTTACTTTCCATGTTAGAGCTCATTTTATTACTTCACTTCAAATCACATTAATCATGGAATGGAAACACTCAGCAACAGAACGTACCAGCGTGACTTCAAACACTTTGTTACAGGAAATGTTCAAAATGTCCTCCGTTAGCGAGGATACATGCATCCACCCTCCGTCGCATGGAATCTCTGATGCGCTGATGCAGCCCTGGAGAATGGTGTATTGTATCACAGCCGTCCACGATACGAGCACGAAGAGTCTCTACATTTGGTACCGGGGTTGCGTTGACAAGAGCTTTCAAATGCCCCCATAAATGAAAGTCAAGAGGGTTGAGGTCAGGAGAGCGTGGAGGCCATGGAATTGGTCCGCCTCTACCAATTCATCGGTCACCGAATCTGTTGTTGAGAAGCGTACGAACACTTCGACTGAAATGTGCAGGAGCTCCATCGTGCATGAACCACATGTTGTGTCGTACTTGTAAAGGCACATGTTCTAGCAGCACAGGTAGAGTATCCCATATGAAATCATGATAACTTGCTCCATTGAGCGTAGGTGGAAGAACATGGGGCCCAATCAAGACATCACCAGCAATGCCTGCCCAAACGTTCACAGAAAATCTGTGTTGATGACGTGATTGCACAATTGCGTGCGGATTCTCGTCAGCCCAAACATGTTGATTGTGAAAATTTACAATTTGATCACGTTGGAATGAAGCCTCATTCGTAAAGAGAACTTTTGCTCTGAAATGAGGATTGACACATTGTTGGATGAACCATTCGCAGAAGTGTACCCGTGGAGGGCAATCAGCTGCTGATAGTGCCTGCACACGCTGTACATGGTACGGAAACAACTGGTTCTCCCGTAGCACTCTCCATACAGTGACGTGTTCAACGTTACCTTGTACAGCAGCAACTTCTCTGACGCTGACATTAGGGTTATCGTCAACTGCACGAACAATTGCCTCGTCCATTGCAGGTGTCCTCGTCATTCTAGGTCTTCCCCAGTCGCGAGTCATAGTCTGGAATGTTCCGTGCTCCCTAAGACGCCGATCAATTGCTTCGAACGTCTTCCTGTCGGGTCACCTTCGTTCTGGAAATCTGTCTCGATACAAACGTACCGCGCCACGGCTATTGCCCCGTGCTAATCCATACACGAAATGGGCATCTGCCAACTCCGCATTTGTAAACATTGCACTTACTGCAAAACCACGTTCGTGATGAACACTAACCTGTTGATGCTACGTACTGATGTGCTTGATGCTAGTACTGTAGAGCATTGAGTCGATGTCAACATTACCTTCCTTCAATTGGGCCAACTGGTGGTGAATCGAGGAAGTACAGTACATACTGACGAAACTAAAATGAGCTCTGACATGAAAATTAAGCGTTTCCGGACACATATCCACTAACATATTTTCTTTATTTGTGTGTGATGAATGTTTCCTGAAAGTTTGGCCTTACCTTTCTGTAACACCCTGTATTTTGTTGACACCGACCTACATAGGGAGGAACGATCACCACGATAAAATAAGGGAAATCAGAGGTCGTATGGAAAGATATAGGTGTTCATTCTTTCCGCGCGTTATACAAGATTGGAATAATAGAGAATTGTAACGTGGTTCGATGAACCCTCTGCCAGGCACTTAAATGTGATTTGCAGAGTATCCATGTAGATGCAGATATTCGTTTGGTGTAAAATTTTCCAGCTGGCCAGACACGCGGCGCCGCTGTTGGGTCGCTTTAGCAAATCGTCGTTAGCCCGGCCATTTCTCGTAAATATGAGGAGCTTTTCCATTCTTTTGGAAGGGACCGCCGACCGCAGCCGCTGTTGTGGAGGAAGCGCTGGCCGAGGAGACTGCCCATGTGGTCGGGTACAGTAGTACGTGACACGGCGCAGCGGTCGTCCGGCCGCCGCCCCCAGAACAACCCGGTGACCGCAGGCACCACGGAAAGCGGGCGCGGGCGCCGTAATTAATATCCGGCGACTTAGTGGCATCAGTGGGAGGGAGGGATGCTGCCTGCCCCTGCTCGTGAGGCGGCCGCTACCCGCACTGCACAGTGGAGGGCGCTGCCCCACCAGGCACCAACACCCCTAACTCAGGCACTCGCGCAAACTGCCCGGACTACGAGGAAGACAGCCGGAACACAGCCGTCTCTTGCACCATACTTAACGAGCTGTTAAGCCGGAATGGCTGAGCGGTTCTAGGCGCTACAGTCTGGAGCCGCACGACCGCTACGGTCGTAGGTTCGAATCCTGCTTCGGGCATGGATGTGTGTGATGTCCTTAGGTTAGTTAGGTTTAAGTAGTTCTAAGTTCTAGGGGACTGAGGACCTCAGCAGTTAAGTCCCATAGTGCTCAGAGCCATTTGAACCAGTTTTTTGACTGTGCGTGTTCAGTACGGACTAGGCATCAGTGCAGATTGTTTACGAGTAGTGCACTCTTCGTATTTGTATTCAGAGGCCGACGTGAACGTGCAATGAAGGACCTAACAGTGTTCCTAAGAGGGCAGATTGTGGAGAACCGATTAGCTGGAGCATCAGTAACAGAGACAGCTCACTTATTAAATGTTTCAAGAGCAACTGTTTCGCCGGCCTGTGTGGCCGAGCGGTTCTAGGCGCTACCGTCTGGAACCGCGCGACAGCTACGGTCTAGGGTTCGAGTCCTGCCTCGGGCATGGGTGTGTGTGATGACCTCAGAAGTTAAGTCCCACAGTGCCACAGTGCTCAGAACCATGTGAGCCATTTTGAGCAACTGTTTCAACAGTCATGACAGCCTACACTAAACATAGACAGACATCATGGTGTAAACATAACAGTGGGCGCAAATCCAAACTAACTGACAGAGATCGTCGTACACTAACAGGAACTGTGTCAAAACAACACAAAACTACGGCAGCTAAAGTGACTGCGGAGCTGAGTAGCCATCTGCCCGCATCTCGTGGTCGTGCGGTAGCGTTCTCGCTTCCCACGCCCGGGTTCCCGGGTTCGATTCCCGGCGGGGTCAGGGATTTTCTCTGCCTGGTGATGGCTGGGTGTTCTGTGATGTCCTTAGGTTAGTTAGGTTTAAGTAGTTCTAAGTTCTAGGGGACTGATGACCATAGATGTTAAGTCCCATAGTGCTCAGAGCCATTTGAACCATTTTTTAGCCGTCTTCGAGACCCCGCATCTATCGACAATGTCCGCCGAGAATTCCATAAATGGAATATTCGTGAACGAGTTGCTGTACCGAAACCATTAGTGACGACAACAAACGCAAAGAAGCGTAAAACATGGTGTCAGGAGCATAAAGCCTGGACAGCTGGTCTGTGGAAACACGCCATGGGGTCTGACAAGTCAACATTTTCATTATTTCCAACATCGGGCCGGGTTTACGTCTGGAGAACGTCAAAACAAGCCTACAAACCTGATTGGTTGATTTTAACGGTTAAGCATGGAAGTGGAAGTGTGATGGTGTGGGCAGCCATATCATGGTATTCTGCAGGTCCCATCATTACTCTCAAAAATGGCTCTGAGCACTATGGGACTTAACATCTATGGTCACCAGTCCCCTAGAACTACTTAAACCTAACTAACCTAAGGACATCACACAACTCCCAGTCATCACGAGCCAGAGAAAATGCCTGACCCCGCCGGGAATCGAACCCGGGAACCCGGGCGCGGGAAAGACATTACTCTCAAAGGCCGTGTTACAGCCAACGATTATGTGAACATTTTAGGTGATCTGGTTCACCTACGATTCACATGTTGTTCTTCAACAACGATGCCGTATTTCAGGACGATAATGCACCAGTTCACACAATCAGGATAGTGCAGTCGTGGTATGAAGAGCATGCATCTGAACTGCAGCGCCTTTCCTGGTCAGCACAGTCCCCGAACTTGAACATTATGGAACCCTTCTGGGCGGTGTTGGAGCACGGACTCCAGAGCAGATTTCCGCCTTCTTCGTCACAACAGGAGTTAGAAGAGATTCTGATCAAAGAGTGGCATAACATTCCACTGGAGGCTATACAATCATTGTATGCCAGTATTCCAAAAAGAATCGCAGCTGTATTACGGGCAAATATGAGTCTAACCACTTATTAACAAACCATTCCCAAGTAAGTACAGGTGTTCACATTATTTTGCATATCCCCTGCAGTATCTCAGTTTGAAATTTGTAACATCTCGTTACATATCTGGTCTTTTTTTTTTTTAAAAAAAACTAAAATTTATTCGAACTCGCCATGAATAATCTCCATATTTCATATAAAATAACGAATTTCCGTGTTAAAGGAAGAAAATTAAATAAAAGAATAATAAGAGCCAGTGGAATAGAGTATTATGGAAAGTAGCAAAGGACTTTATTCAAAGAGTTTCTAACGAACGTCCCTTTTGTTTCGCAACTACGTATTGTTAACGTCCTTAGCGTCTGGGAGTCTTTGTGTTCGACATTTAAGTGTCCGAACTTTTAGCTTTCGAGTCTTGAGTATTCGCTTTTCTTAAGTTCATGCACCACTGCATGAAATAGTTCACTTCATTGGAAGCCGGGGTAATTAAAAGTAAATTTCGGTTCGTTCAATTTATTGTCAAAAGTACGAAAACCGACAGAACTGAGATAACGCTAACATCCAGCGAACATCCCAATCGATAAAATATTGATATCATTGTTTCCACAGCTTACTGCTGACTCCGAGAATTTTTTCTTCCAGCAAGATGGAGGAGCCTCATCATTTGGTCGCGCGGAGTGGCCGCGCGGATGAGGCGCTATGTCACTGACTGCGCGGCCCTTCCCGCCGTGGGATCGAGTCCTCCCTCGGACATGGGTGTGTGTATTGTTCCTTGCATGTTAGTTTAACTTAGTTGAAATAGTGTGCAAGTCTAGGGACTGATGACCTCAGCAGTTTGGTCCGTTAGGAATCCATACACATTTGAACATTTTTTCATCATTTGAGAACTGATGTTCGTGGCTGCAAAGTTCTCCATCGCTGGATCGGGTGTAGCGATAAAGATGACGTGACTCTGTTCCCCTGATATCCCCCGCCCCCCCTCCCCCCCGCTCCCCTTTCAGGTCACCTGACCTGAAGCTTCAGACTTTTTCCTTGTGGGGGCTGGGGGTATATTAAAAGCCATCTTTACGTACCCCCACTTCCAAGAACACTGGAGCAGCTCAGAAAACGCATCACAACTGCTGCCAGAATGTTTCTACATTAGGGAAAGAACGAACTTGACTAACGCTTCAACGTGCGTTGTATCACCAGAGGGGGCACTCATAAAACATCTGTGGAGTGCAAAACGCAAAACTGGCGAGATCATGGGTCTGTTCATGCATCGAACAAATTTGTACATGTAATACTCAGAATAATATAGAGCTCTAACAACGAGTGAATCATTCATAGTAGCAAGCACTGTACTTAGCAGTCTTCTCGTTAGTACCATTCTGATAGACCTGTAAAATAACTGCCCGTGTGCCCCGCGGCCTTGTTAGATTCGTGCGATATTAACTGTTTCTCAACCAACATCTCTATCACAGTTCGGCTTTAGAAGTCGTTTAACAACTGAAATCCTTTATTTTCTTTTCTCTGTGAGGTGCTGGATGGGCTAAAGAAAAGGTTTCGAACGCTTGGCATACTTTTTGATTTAACTAAGGCATTTGATTGTGTTGATCGCAGAAAATTGCTCCAGAATTTGGACCATTACGGAATACGGGGAGTAGCTCACAATTGATTCACCTCTTACAGGCAGCAAAAGGTCATTATTCACAATGTTGATAACGACTGTGATGTGGGGTCTGAATGGGGTAGTGTCAAGTGGGGGGTGCCCCAGGAATCAGTGTTGGGGCCACTCCTGTTCCTTATTTATATAAATGATATGCTCTCTAGTATTACGGGTAACTCTAAAATATTTCTGTTTGCTAATGACACTAGCTTGGTAGTAAAGGATGTTGTGTGCAACATTGACTCGGTATCAAATAGTGCAATGCATGACTTAAGTTCATGGCTTGTAGAAAATAAACTGACGCTAAATCACAGGAAGAATCAGTTTTTACAATTTCTAACACACAACTCAACAAAACCCGACGTTTTAATTTCACAGAGCGGGCATGTGATTAGTGAAACTGAACAGTTCAAATGTCTAGGTGTTCAGATAGATAGTAAGCTGTCGTGAAAAGTCCACGTTTAGGGTATTGTTCAAAGACCTAATACTGTCATTTTTACAATTCGAACGGTATCAGAAGTGAGTGATCGTTCGACACGAAAATCAGTCTAATTTGCTTATTTTCATTCGCTTATGCCGTATGGTATTATAGTTTGGGGAAACTATTCCCATTCTAAAAGAATATTTTTGGCTCAGAAACGGGCGCTTCGAGCAAATAAATGGTGTAAGTTCAAGAATCTCTTGTAGACCCCTGTTCACGAGTCTGGGTATTTTGACATTGGCCTCTCAATATATATATTCTTTGCTGTAATTTCTTGTTAACAATATTAGCTTATTCCCAAGAATAAGCAGCTTTCACTCGGTTAATACTCGGCAGAAATCAAACCTGCATTTGGATCCGACTTCCTTAACTCTTGTGCAAAAAGGTGTGAAGTATACTGCTGCATCCATTTTCAATAAGCTACCACTCGAATTCAAAAATCTTAGCAGCAATCCACTCGATTTCAAATCGAAACTGAAGAGTTTCCTCATGGGTCACTCCTTCTGTTCTGTCGAGGAGTTTCTTGAAAAGTTATGATGATTCTTGTTGTATTGTTGATTACGTTCTTACGGACTGACATTTTTCGGGCTCATGAACATTTATTTTTATCTGTTATTACTTTTATGTTGTAATTTCATGTACTGACACGTTCCATGACCTTGGAGATTTTCTCCTCAATTTGATCCTACGGAACTTGACGTGTAAATAAAATAAAAAATGAAAATCAATCACCTTCGCAGTGCAGCAAGGATTAAATTGGAACAGTAATCCTGAATCGTATTTCAGTTTTTCATAAGCACCCGTAACAGACGAAAGGGGCACCCAAAAGTGGAGAAGGAAACGAAAACATCTCTCGGGCGTGTAGGATGCCAGGTGAGCCCACTTACACGTATGACGCTGCACCCCTTTGGTCTGGATACCTTCACTGATTGAGGTTTTACATTTATGGTCTGCCTTCCATAACCACCACGTAGGGAAGCTCTGTATGGGTTCACCAGGGACCAATCTGGCCCCATATAGCAAAATATCATTTTCGAATCTTTCAGATACCCTCATTCGACTTCAGCTTTGCTATGATCTTAACATTACCTCACTTGCTGTTAAATGGAGCGGCAGCATTTTACTTACCAAAAAACAGAGAAAAATTAGGCTATTCTAATAGCTTGTTGCTACGCGTAAATTGATACTGTTGTAACCGACTTCCTGTGCTCAACCTTCCGTGACTGTGCGTCAGCACCATTGCTTTATCTTTGGGAGTCATCACACGTGTGTCCTAAACTCGAAGCAGCTGGCCAGCATGTAATTTACTGGCGTGTCCACGAACAGTTGCTGGCTTAGCCCACCTATCGCGCACGACGTAAATTACTGAGCGCCGTGATTTATCGGTGCCTTGATGGGGCCTGCAGTAGCATCTCCAGCGTCAATCCTACCACATGCTCTGTCTCTAAATTAGATTAATGCAAATGAATCGAATGCATAAAAATAGTAGATAACAACTGGATACCATAGGGCATTGGTGTGAGTGTTGTTCTGCGGCCCGCCACGAATTCCTTTCCTGTGCTAACCTCTTCATCTCAGAGTAGCACTTGTAACCTACGTCCTCAATTATTTGCTTGACGTATTCCAATCTCTGTCTTCCTCCACAGTTTTTGCCCTTTACAACTCCATCAAGTACCATGAACGTCATTCCCTCATGTTTTAGCAGATGTCCTATCATCCTGTTCCTTCTCCTTATCAGTGTTTTCCACATATTCCTTTCCTCTCCGATTCTGCGTAGAATCTCCTCATTCCTTACCTTATCAGTCCACCTAATTTTCAACATTCGTCTATAGCACCACATCTCAAATACTTCGATTCTCTTCTGTTCCGGTTTTCCCATAGTCCATGTTTCACTACCATACAATGCTGTACTCCAGACGTACATCCTCAGAAATTTCTTCCTCAAATTAAGGCCGGTATTTGATATTAGTAGACTTCTCTTGGCCAGAAATGCCTTTTTTGCCATAGCAAGTCTCCTTTTGATGTCCTCCTTGCTCCGTCCGTCATTGGTTATTTTACTGCCTAGGTAGCAGAATTCCTTAACTTCATTGACATCGTGACCATCAATCCTGATGTTAAGTTTCTCGCTGTTCTCATTTCTACTACTTCTCATTACCTTCGTCTTTCTCCGATTTACTCTCAAACCATACTGTGTACTCATTAGACTGTTCATTCCGTTCAGCAGATCATTTAATTCTTCTTGACTTTCACTCAGGATAGCAATGCCATCAGCGAATCGTATCATTGATATCCTTTCATCTTGTATTTTAATTCCACTCCTGAACCTTTCTTTTATTTCCATCATTGCTTCCTCGATGTACAGATTGAAGAGAAGGGGCGAAAGGCTACAGCCTTGTTGTACGCCCTTCTTAATACGAGCACTTCGTTCTTGATCGTCCACTCTTATTATTCCCTATTGGTTGTTGTACATATTGTATATGACCCGTCTCTCCCTATAACTTACCCCTACTTTTTTCAGAATCTCGAACAGCTTGCACCATTTTATATTGTTGAACGCTTTTTTCCAGGTCGACAAATCCTATGAAAGTGTCTTGATTTTTCTTTAGCCTTGCTTCCATTATTAGCCGTAACGTCAGAATTGCCTCTCTCGTCCCTTTACTTTTCCTAAAGGCAAACTGATCGTCACCTAGCGCATTCTCAATTTTCTTTTCCATTATTCTGTATATTTTCTTGTAAGCAGCTTCGATGCATGAGCTGTTAAGCTGATTGTGCAATAATTCTCGCACTTGTCAGCTCTTGCCGTCTTCGGAATTGTGTGGATGATGCTTTTCCGAAAGTCAGATGGTATATCGCCAGACTCATATATTCTACACACCAACGTGAATAGTCGTTTTGTTGCCACTTCCCCCAATGATTTTAGAAATTCTGATGGAATGTTATCTATCCCTTCTGCCTTATTTGACCGTAAGTCCTCCAAAGCTCTTTTAAATTCCGATTCTAATACTGGATCCCCTATCTCTTCTAAATCGACTCCTGTTTCTTCTTCTATCACATCAGACAAATCTTCACCCTCATAGAGGCATTCAATGTATTCTTTCCACCTATCTGCTCTCTCCTCTGCATTTAACAGTGGAAATCCCGTTGCACTCTTAATGTTCCACCGTTGCTTTTAATGTCACCAAAGGTTGTTTTGACTTTCCTGTATGCTGACTCTGTCCTTCCGACAATCATATCTTTTTCGATTTCACATTTTTCCTGCAGCCATTCCCTGCACTTCCTATTTATTTCATTCCTCAGCGACTTGTATTTCTGTATTCCTGATTTTCCCGGAATATGTTTGTACTTCCTCCTTTCATCAATCAACTGAAGTATTTCTTCTGTTACCCATGGTTTCTTCGCAGCTACCTTCTTTGTACCTATGTTTTCCTTCCCAACTTCTGTGATGGCCCTTTTTAGAGATGTCCATTCCTCTTCAACTGTACTGCCTACTGCGCTATTCCTTATTGCTGTATCTATAGCGTTAGAGAACTTCAAACGTATCTTGTCATTCCTTAGTACTTCCGTATCCCACTTCTTTGCGTATTGATTCTTCCTGACTAATGTCTTGAACTTCAGCCTACTCTTCATCACTACTATATTGTGATCTGAGTCTATATCTGCTCCTGGGTACGCCTTACAATCCAGTATCTGATTTCGGAATCTCTGTATGACCATGATGTAATCTAATTGAAATCTTCCCATATCTCCCGGCCATTTCCAAGTATACCTCCTCCTCTTGTGATTCTTGATCAGGGTATTCGCTATTACTAGCTGAAACTTGTTACAGAACTCAATTAGTCTTTCTCCTCTTTCATTCCTTGTCCCAAGCCCATATTCTCCTGTAACCCTTTCTTCTACTCCTTCCCCTACAACTGCATTCCAGTCGCCCATGACTATTAGATTTTCGTCCCCCTTTACATACTGCATTACCCTTTCAATATCCTCATACAATTTCTCTATCTGTTCACCTTCAGCTTGCGACGTCGGCATGTATACCTGAACTATCGATGTCGGTGTTGGTCTGCTGTCGATTCTGATTAGAGCAACCCGGTCACTGAACTGTTCACAGTAACACACCCTCTGCCCTACCTTCCTATTCATAACGAATCCTACACCTGTTATACCATTTTCTGCTGCTGTTGATATCACCCGATACTCATCTGACCAGAAATCCTCGTCTTCCTTCCACTTCACTTCACTGACCCCTACTATATCTGGATTGAGCCTTTGCATTTCCCTTTTCAGATTTTCTAGTTTCCCTACCACGTTCAAGCTTCTGACATTCCACGCCCCGACTCGTAGAACGTTATCCTTTCGTTGATTATTCAATCTTTTTCTCATGGTAACCTCCCCCTTGGCAGTCCCCTCCCAGAGATCCGAATGGGGGACTATTCCGGAATCTTTTGCCAATGGAGAGATCATCATGACACTTCTTCAATTACAGGCCACATGTCCTGTGGATACACGTTACGTGTCTTTAATGCAGTGGTTTCCATTGCCTTCTGCATCCTCATGTCGTCGATCGTTGCTGATTCTTCCGCCTTTAGGGGCAATTTCCCACCCCTAGGACAAGAGAGTGCCCTGAACCTTTATCCGCTGCTCCGCCCTCTTTGACAAGGCCGTTGGCAGAATGAGACTGACTTCTTATGCCGGAAGTCTTCGGCCGCCAATGGTGATTATTTATCAAAATTTAGGCAATGGCAGGGATCGAACCCGGGACCGAAAACGTTTTGATTATGTATCAAAGACGCTAATCCTAGACCACGAGTACTCATGTACACACACACTTTTGAGCCGTGCGCGGCTCGTGTTCATGTCGTTTATTGTTCGTCATCATCTCCTTACGGTACTGCCGCCTCGTTTTCTTATTCGATTTACTGGCGTCACTAAGTTGCTGCCTAACCTGCCCGTGTGTGACAACAGCAGCGCTTATCGATAAGAACACTCTCGTATTATCTTTGAAGTGGCCGCTAGTATTTCCGGGTCGTGGTGTGTCGGAAGTCATTCAAGGGTTGGATTCCCTCAGTCCCGAGTCGATGAATTACACTGCCTGGGCTACACTCAAGGTGTATCGTCGATATGGAAGGGCCCCAGCCAGTGCTGTCGTCTTTCCGTCCGTCTGCGCGCCGTCATTGCTGCCTGCTGCACGCCACCCGGACCTCGCCGCCTGGAGTTCGCTGCCGCCGCCTGGTCGCCGTGTAGCCGTCTCCTAGTGCTCGCTGCTGTTGCTGCTGCCGCCGACGCCTGGTCGCGCACCACGGTGCCCGCCGCCGCCTCCCGGAGCCCGCCACTGCCGCCGCCGACTGGTCGCCTCATGCCGGCATTCGCTGCTGCTGCTGCTGCCGCCGCCGCCTCCCGGTGCTCGCTGCCGCCGCCTGGTCGCCGTTTAGCCGTCTCCTGGTGCTTGCTGCTGTTGCTGCTGCCGCCGCCGCCGACGTCTCCTAGGCACTGTCATCGTCTGTGTCTTTGGTTAGTCTTCCTCTTCGTCTTTTGTCGTTTCAGTCTCTTCTACCATGCCCAATCCCACCACCTTGTCGTCTAACTTTTCCCTCTGCTTTAGCTACCACCATTGCGTAGTGTGCACAGGCTAACCTATAAGGTGTCAGGAAAATTCTACACCTTCCATGAAAACGCTGACATGATAGCAAATCCGGCAGTATGTCACATAGCTCCGAATAAATCCTGACATTAAATTAACCAAAGTAATTCGATCAACGAGTGAGCAAATGGAATACCACAGATTAACACAAGAAAGCCTAAATGCATGTCATACCTTCCCACCGTGAAACAGACGCAGTTCCGAGGGGAGAAACGAGAACAGAAGCCGAGAGCAGAGCCGTGTAAGCTAGAAGGCCCTACGATAAGGGACACCCACATCGCCAGCCGATCGTCGGGAGGTCCACCCCCAAGCCCATGTTAAAAGATAGAGCCCTCCAGAAGAACAGTATAGATCTTACGATAACACTAAAAGGGCCACACCAGCTGCAAGTTTTAGCATGAGACTATACGCATCTCTGTTAGGTATCAAACACTAAAAACATTGCTCCACCACGAAAAGTATAATGTTTCTCATTGGATAGACAGAATTTTTGTAGGCGGAGCTTAAGGTTAACATTGAGACCCTGATTGTCCAGTTGGAAACGCAGCCAGATACCTTTTTCTTAAACCAACTTTGGTAAATTGTAGTAAGGGGAAGCTCGAGAGAGTTGCTACCGAGACGGCGAGGTGAGTGGAGCTGCGCCGCCTGCCGCCCCCTGACGCTGACTAACCACCGACAAGGTAATGAAAGCACGCGATGCCGCATAAGAGCGCACAAGGCTTCACTCAGAACTGCAGAAGTCTGATCTGTTACATCCCCTCTTTACGTAATACTAGTGTCGATCGTCAATTAAAGTAGCATTTGCTACTTGAAACATGGAGAGTGATACACAACCAGTTAAAAGAAGAGACAGTTGTCAATGTAGATTCGAATACATAAGGAACTTCTCTTCTTTTAATTGGTCGCGTGTCACTCCCCATGTTTCATACCTCCTGATGCAGCCTTGTCTAGTACTAATTTTATTTTATTTTATTAGTTTCTTTATTAATAGAAACTGTTATGTAGGCATGCTATTCCTATTTTGTGCTAAAGGTTTTCCTGTCTACTCCATTGTTATTTATGTACTGTTCAGTTTTTACTTTTCCATTGCAAAGATGTTACTTACTGTATGTTTCTACTTCAGTCTAGATGTGTTACTTCTCTTCCAATGCTGTCTGCTAACATTTAACTTCTTTGGTGATAATACTCAGTAAATGTCTGAAGATGGCCTTGTAAGCCGAAAACCGGTTAACAATAAAAGTAATATTGTAGAACAAAAGGAAACTGGTGCTTTTCATTTATTATAATGTTTTTCTACCAAGAACCAACGGAAGATTCTGTTAAAAAGTAATTAAAGATAATTGAGGGTCACTGTAGACCATTTTGATAGTTTTCTCTTTTATGAAACTTAACTTAAACCTAGATTATAGATGTGATATGGCGTAGGTCATCCTTCTATCCATTATAGAACTTGGAAACCCATTGAGGGAATATTCGTTCACATTTTTGTTGAATGCAGTTGGTTTTTATCATCCTGTATTAAACTATTTCCTTTTATCAATAGTGCAATTTATAAACAATGTTCTGTGAGTAGAATAAAAATTCCAATGGTAAACTTAACTGCTTTTTCGACGTTATTTTACCAGCTAACTAAAAATAGGAGAGCCTTCAACCCCTTCCACTAATTAGTTAGTATTAAGGTTCTTTTACAGGGTGTGCAGTGGAGCTGACGCTGAAATCATTAAGTATTTGATTATATCATCGCTAGTCTCACTGAACTCTTCTGAACTCTACATGTTATGTGTGGTTCGGCGTCTCCTTACCAGCAACAGGCCCCAGGTTCAAATTACTCAATTCCCTAAAAAACACGCTCAGAGCGTCGTTGCGCGAAAGTGGTAGGGAGACACGACTTGCAACAAACAGACGCCACGCAGAATGTTAGAAGCCTTCAAGAAGCGCGGACGAGGACAAGTAAACAGTACAACCTAACAAGTGGAGCATTCCAGTACGACACAACGAAAGAATATAACAAACGCAAACACTTCGTAATCGGAAAAATGCATAACATCAGCCAATTTTGCAACGCGAAAAGAATTCAGCAGAGAAACACCGGGATTCTGTTGCATGAATGGAAAAATTCGAATATCACCACTGGAAGCACGTCCGCAGGAATTTTGCATTACATGACCAGAGAAATTCCAGAATCAAGACACTTTCTTCAAAACAGCGTACAACGCCAGCTTCAAAATGACTTCTTTCTGTGTCACTTCGATCAATACGACAGAGAGGAAATCGATTATCGTTTATTTTTCCATACGAGGACAATCCTAGCGTAACATGAGATCATTACTACCACTACCCAACGAAGACCATAACTTTCTCCAAGTATATTTCATCAGAAATGAAGAAACAGATATTGATCAACGATGTAGAAATATCAGCGGATTGAGGCGAGAAGTAGTCCGAGATGTACAGAAGGTCTTACACGAATACAATCAATTGATTCACGTTTTCAAACAGCACTAGGCCGAATGATTCCTGATGACTATGAAGCTATAATTCGAGCCGACAGAAGACCACATGGAGAAGACGAACGTCGATTTTATGCACCTCAGGTGGACAAGGTCGCAATCGTAAATGTGGACAATGAAATCACAAGTTGTGACGTAACTGTACAACAAAGAAGGACTACAACGCATTGCAGAGACAGACCCTTCATATGATGCCCTCCAACATATATTAATATTTCTGCACGGAGAGCACGGATATCATTTAATGTGAAACAAACCAATCTGAAACAGGCGTAGAAACAAACAAAAATGTCACTTCCAAGGACTTCTATGCTTACCGCTTAATGGTCAGAGACAATGAAAGACACTGTCACATTCTCAACACTGACCGTTTATTTCAACAATTCCTGGTGGATATGTACGAAAAAATAGAAGCGAAACCGAGGCTTTACATAAGACTGAATCAGAAGAAACTACGCACGGAAGAAGACACCCACCTTCGAGACGCAGTCAAAAATGACGGAAAAATTGTCGACACTGGAACAATGGTAATCTTGCTCTAATCATACACAGGACGCCTGAGACACATACACGAATACACTCAAGATGCCATGAGCTACATAAGAAAATAAGGACGATCTGACCCTTGCATAACATTCGTATGCAACTCGTCGTCGCCAGAGACCAAAGAACAACTAAGATACGAACAAGCACCCATGCATCAACACGACAAATAGCCTGAATTTACCGACAAAAACAAATGAGATTTAATGAAGTCATCACAAAACACCACATCTCTGGAACCGTTAAATTCTGGATTCCACAGCAGAATGGCAAAAACGAGTACTGCGTCACTCACACAATCTCGTATGGCTCCACGACAGAATTCATCCAACGGATATCGACAAAATCATCAAAGCTGAATTTCACAGTTCACAAGAAGATCCGGAACTGTACGACATAATAGTGGAAAACATGATTCACAGACCATGGCAGTATTTCAAACAGACAAAGACAGCAAACAACAAAACAGAAACGACGAGATCCTCATGTGTCAAATGGGGAGATACGTCAACAGTAACGAAGCATCGTGGCGGGTTTTCGGTTTTCCCATACACGAACGCAAACCAGCTCTGCAACACGTAGCAGTACATTTGGAGAACGGACACAGTTTACTTCACAAAAAAAAGACACCGCCAGAAAACTGCAAGCGAGTCACCTCAGAAAACAACATCAACAGCTTTTTATCAACTGCGCCAAACAGATCCATTCACGAAAACATTACTGTATGTCAACGTCCCTACCTATTATACCTGGAACACAACATGAAAAATCTTTCAACCACGAAAACAAGGGTTCCAGTAGGAGATCACCCAGGAATCATGAAAACCGGTGCACTAGGCTGAGTATACACAATATATCCGGACAATGCCGAATGTTTGTATTTCCGGACGTTGCCACATGAAATACAAAGACCAACAACTTTTACAGTTCTCAAAACTGTTGAGGTTTACCTATGCCAGACGTATAGAGAAACACGCCAACTTTTGGGACTATTGGGAAACCACAACTACTGGCAGTTAACACTACAAGAAAACTCACTCACAGCCTCAGTTGAACGAATGACGTATTCGTCACGATTCTAACATGTAACCCACCGAATCCAAAACAGCTACGGGACTCCTTCAAAGAGAACACGATTCATGACATTCCGTACCAAATCCACCAAGGTCATCCTGAAATGAACACCGAATTCAACAACGACATCTTCAATGAAACCCTCATTCGCCTAGAAGATAAATGTTTAGTAATAAACAACCAGACCTTAGTACGACATGGGATGCAAGCACCACGAAAAGATGTTATCAGTGAGCTAAACCTCGAAATTAGAAAGTAAAAAGCTACATCATCAGCGCCCGCTGGGCAGAACAGGTAATTAGGATTGTGGAAAGGGCCAAATGGGTTGGGGCAGATTCATCTTGTAATTGTAATTTATTGAAATATAAAAACACTTTTACAACCAAAGCGGCACATAGCCGGACCTTTACCGAATGCAACTATTCCACGGCTGAAGGCCTCCAAACAAGAAATCTTAACAAATCAACAAGATAAAAATCCAATTAAGATAGCAATAAAATAATAAAAAACATCACAGCAAAGTAGATAGAACAGACATATGCAAGGTGCAATACAAATGGCTGAGGGCCACAATTTAATTTCGCATTTCAGAATATATTACCATAAACCTTTAAAGGCAGAAGGCCAGAATGTTTAAGCTTGAAAGATAAATTTAAGAATTAATTTTCGAAATTTTAAGAAAAAAGAATAAATAAACATGAGCCTTAAATTTTAAGTAGCTGAAAACAGATAATTAAACACCGGTGGCACTCAGAAGCCTCCAGGGAGGTCGGTCTGCCCTCGTTCACTTAGGTGAGCCCAACTACACTTGACCCGTCGGAACCCAACCAGGGGACAGCCACGCACCGACCGACTCAACGACTTGCTTCCCGCCAATCATTACATGAAAACTCAAACAGAAAAGGTTACAAACGTGACAATCCACAATGGGGTATGTATTAGCTGTCAAAATTACACACCATGTTGGACAGTGACAACTGGTGAGGAAAGGACGCTGCCTGAAATTACGTTAGTGGCCAGGACAGGGGCCGGCCGTTGTGGCCGAGCGGTTGTAGGCGCTACAGTCTGGAACCGCGCGACCGTTACGGTCGCAGGTTCGAATCCTGCCTCGGGCATGGATGTGTGTGATGTCCTTAGGTTGGTTAGGTTTAAGTAGTTCTAAGTTCTAGGGGACTGATGACCGCAGAAGTTAAGTCCCATAGTGCTCAGAGCCATTTGAACCATTTTTGAACCCAGGGCAGGTAACCAGAACACTAACGGCCACAAGGCAGAAAATTTCACTGGTGCACTCGAATTGTAGTCAACCAAAATAGTTAACTGCACCGCATGGCGGCTAAATTTCAGCAGTAGAAACACTCTCTGTTGCTCACAGGAAGCCAGATATCTTCCCTGGTCCGCAGGAACCGTCCGACTGCCTGCTGGTCCGTCCGCGCCTGCTGCTCCGTCGCGACTGCACTGCTGGTGCGTCTCCCACACACTTCCAGACACACGATGGCGGAAATACTGGCTCGGACTCAACCATGCAGAAGGAAACACGCCCACTGGCTAAACGACATCCCTGCACCAGGAAAGGACCAGCCCAAGTTCCACCAGATGGTAATTGAAGGGGCCCAGAAGCGCTCAGAGAACCAGTCGCCCCATAAGACAACCGACCTCTCAGAGCCAATATGCCGACAACATTTAAAATAACTTGTCAATAAAATTCACACTAATTACACACACAACCTGACAAGCACTTGCACGAAGAACTGAACGATACCCACCAGTAACTAAGCACGCACGAAGACAAATCGGGAGTCGATGCGCGCGCACGCGCGCGCACACACACACACACACACACACACACACACACACAGACACACACACACACACACACACACACACAGGCGACTATGATCGATCGGCGAACCAAAACGCGTCGTCCGGTAGGATGACCGACCGACGATCCACCAAGACCGCGGCCCGGCTCAAGCGATGCGTGGCGGCAATGGTCGGGCGAGCCACGTCGACGCAGAGCTCACTGCTCCAACCCGACTGCACTAGTGCCGCATTGCAACTCCCCGACTGGCAGGTCCGGACTGCGCTCCAGACACGTTCCAAGTGACTGGCAACCCGAACTCGCGACGAACTCCCAACCTGAACTGGCTCGCGACAGACAACGACCGGGAAGTAATAGCAGTAGGGCAAAGATACTACGAAAGGGGATACATCGATACGCGCTGCTAACGCCGCTCACGGTCAGGCAAAGCAGCAACTCAGCGACAGTAGTAATTTAAATTAACGTAGTGAGGTGGACGTACGTTACAAAAAGAGTGTAAAATACATGATGGCGGGAACACGAGCCACCCAGGTCTCACTGTCAGTGTGCTAAACTTCGAAGCTATAAAATAAAAAGCGACATCATCAACGAAATTCTTTAATACACTACTGGCCATTAAAATTGCTACACCAAGAACAAATGCAGATGATAAACGAGTATTCATTGGACAAATATGTTATGCTAGAAATGACATGTGATTACATGAATGAAGGGTAGAGCCACGGATCGTAACACATCTGAAATGTAACGTCCACTGTTCAGAGTGCCGTCAATGCGAACAAGAAGTGACCCAGACATGTAACCAATGGCATCCCATAGCATTGCGCCGGGTGATACGCCAGTATGTCGATGACGAATACACGCTTCCAATGTGCGTTTACCGCGATGTCGCTAAACACGGATGCGACCATCATGATGCTGTAAACAGAACCGGGATTCATCCGAAAAAATTACGTTTTGCCATTCGTGCACCCAGGTTCGTCGTTGAGTACACCATCGCAGGCATTCCTGTCTGTGATGCACCGTCAAGGGTAGCCCCCAGCCATGTTCTGCGAGCTGATAGTCCATGCTGCTGCCAATGTCGTCGAACTGTTCGTGCAGTATGTTGTTGTCTTGCAAACGTCCCCATCTGTTGACTCAGGGATCGAGACGTGGTTCCACGATCCGTTACAGCCATGCGGATAAGATGCCTGTCACCTCGACTGCCAGTGATACGAGGCCGTTGGGATCCAGCACGGCGTTCCGTATTACCCTCCTGAACCCACCGATTCCATATTATGCTAACAATCATTGGATCTCGACCAACGCGAGCAGCAATGTCGACATACGATAAACCACAATCTCGATAGGCTACAATCCGACCTTTATCAAAGTCGGAAACGTGATGGTACGCATTTCTCCTTCTTACAAGAGGCATCACAACAACGTTTCACCAGGCAATGCAGGTCAACTGCTGTTTGTGTATGAGAAATCGGTTGGAAACTTTCCTCATGTCAGCACGTTATAGGTGTCGCCACCGGCACCAACCTTGTGTGAATGCTCTGAAAAGCTAATCATTTGCATGTGACAGCATCTTCTTCCTGTTGGTAAAATTTCGTGTCTGTAGCACGTCATGTTCGTGGTGTAGCAATTTTAATGGCCAGTAGTGTATATTTCTGTTGAAGAGCTTGCCGTCTCTGGGTACAGTGAGAAGTCTGAAGAGCAGTTTTTCCTGTTTGTCCTTGTTACTGTCTTCGTGAGGTGTAAATCTTATATCTACGTGTTACACACTCCGATATGGATAGGGACTGTGTGTGCGTTGAGAGCGGACGCAAGAGGAATTGGTCGCTGTCCGTAAAAGCTGGAAACAGCGTCGGCTACCGTCGACATGCTTATGGCTAATGCTCTAAGTTGCGGCTATATCGGGGCACTGGTAGCGAGAACAGCGACACCTCTGGCGCCGTTGGAATCCCCCGGTGACCGGGGTCTGGCTGTATCTTCTGATACGCAACACCTGGCCGATCCGTCCTCACCCGAGAGTGGGTGGCAGACAGTGGTGGGTTCGCGTGTCACTGGGTGGAAGGCAAAAGAAGGAGCCTTGGCAACAGGTATGGGATGCTACCCAGTATGATGATAACTCCGAGCCGGCGTGGAATGCCTCTCCTGTTGGGCTAGTGGTCGATTTTCCTGCCCAATCCGGACAAGTACAGAGGATAGGTATGCTAGTCACTGGGAGCTCCAACGTTAGGTAGGTGATGGAGCCCCTCAGGGAGATAGCTGCCAAAGCAGAGTTACTAAACACAGCCTTCCCAAATGTCTTCACAAAAGAAGGCGAAGTAAATATTCCATAATTCGAATCGAGAACATCTGCCAACATGAGTAACGTAGAAGTAAATATGCTCGGAGTAGTGAAGCAACTTAAAACACTTAATAAAAGTAAGTCTTCCGGACAAGACTGTATAACAATTAGGATCCTTTCGGAGTATGCTAATGCATTAGCTCCATACTTAACAATCATATACTATCGTTCGCTCGACGAAATATCCGTACCCAAAGACTGGAAAGTTGCACAGGTCACACCAATATTCAAGAAAGGTAGTAATCCACTAAATTACAGGCACATATCGTTAACGTCGATATGCAGCAGAATTTTAGAACATATATTGTGTTTGAACATTATGAATTACCTCGAAGAAAACGGTCTATTGACACACAGTCAACATGGGTCTAGAAAACACTATTCCTGTGAAACACAACTAGCTCTTTATTCACATGAAGTGTTGAGTGCTATTTACAAGGGATTTCAGATCGATTCCGTATTTCTGGATTTCCGGAGGGCTTTTGACACTGTACCACGCAGGCGGCTTTTAGTGAAATTGCGTGCTTATGGAATATCGTCCCAGTTATGTGACTGGATTTATGATTTCCTGTCAGGGAGGTCACAGTTGGTAGTAATTGACGGAAAGTCATCAAGTAAAGCGGTAGTTATTTCAGGCGTTCCCCAAGGTAGTGTTATAGGCCCTTTACTGTTCCTTATCTATGTAACCGATTTGGGAGACAAACTGAGCAGCCGTCTTCGGTTGTTTGCAGATGACGCTGTCGTTTATTGACTAATAAAGTCATCAGAAGATCAAAACAAACTGCAAAACGATTTAAAAGAAATATCGGAATGGTGCGAAAAGTGGCAGTTGACCTTAAATAACGGAAAGTGTGAGGTCATCCACATGAGTGCTAAAAGGAACTCCGTAAACTTCGGTTACACGATAAATCAGTCTGATCTAGGAGCCGTAAATTCAACTAAATACCTAGATATTATAGTTACGAAGAACTTAAATTGGAAGGAACCCATAGAAAAAGTCATGGGGAAAGCTAACCAAGACTGTGTTTTATTGGCAGGACACTTAGAAAATGTAACAGACCTACTAAGGAGACTGCCTCCACTACGCTTGTCTGTCCTATTTTAGAATACTGCTGCGCGGTGTGGGATCCTTACCAGATATGACTGACGGAGTACGTCGAAAAAGTTCAAAGAAAGGCAGCGCATTTTGTATTATCGCGAAATATTGAAGAGAGTGTCACAGAAATGATGCAGGGTTTGGGCTGGACATCATTAATAGAAAGCCGTTTTTCTTTGCGAAGGAATCTTTTCACGAAATTCCAGTCACCAACTTTCTCCTCCGAATGCGAAAATATTTTGTGGACACCGACCTACATAGGAAGGAACCATCACCAAGATAGAAAAAGGGAAATCAGAGCTTGTACTGAAAGATATAGGTGTTCATTCTTTCCGCGCGCTATACGAGATTGGAATAATAGAGAATTGTGAAGGTGATTCGATGAACCCTCTGCCAGGCACTTAAATGTGATTTGCAGAGTATCCATGTAGATGTAGATGTAGCAGGCAAGAAGGGAAAGAATGCCACTGTACACTCGGTATGTTTACTGGGTGGGGGAGGGGGGTGTCTCCTCCGTGATGTGGACGAGGCCCTACCGGCGGCTATCGAGCGCACTGGGTATAACCGGCTGCATGTAGTGGTGCATGTCGGCACGAATGACGCCTGCCGCTTGGGTTATGAGGCCATCCTCGGCTCCTTTCGGCGGCTGGCTGATGTGGTGAAGGCAACGAGCAACGTACTCAGGGTGCAGGCTAAACTACGTTTAGCGTCGTACGCAGGTTTCATCGCGGTCCTCTAGTTTGAAGCCCAGTGGAAGTTCTAAACCAATGGCTCAGACCACTCTGCGACGGTGTCGGATGCGAATTTCTCGATCTCCGGGACCCGGTGCAGAATTGTAGGGGTCCCCTTAATAGGTCAGGTGTGCACCACACGCAGGAAGTGGCTACAATGGTAGCGAAGTACATGGGGCGTACAAGTGGGAATCAAAGGATATGCCTGACAGATTAACACAGAGTCCTCAGAGAATGTTCGTCATCGCAGATCAGGGATAGAAAATGTTAATATGATTTTAGTAAACTGCAGGAGCATCCAAGGAAAGGTCCCAAAATTAGTATCGCTCACTGAAGATTATAATGCACAGATATTATTACGAACAGAAAGTTTATTCAAACTGGACGTTGTTGTTGTTGTTGTGGTCTTCAGTCCTGAGACTGGTTTGATGCAGCTCTCCAAGCTACTCTATCCTGTGCAAGCTTCTTCATCTCCCAGTACCTACTGCAACCTACACCCTTCTGAATCTGCTTAGTGTATTGATCTCGTGGTCTCCCTCTACGATTTTTACCCTCCACGCTGCCCTCCAATGGTAAATTTGTGATCCCTTGATGCCTCAAAACATGTCCTACCAACCGATCCCTTCTTCTAGTCAAGTTGTGCCACAAACTTCTCTTCTCCCCAATCCTATTCAATACCTCCTCATTAGTTACGTAATCTACCCACCTTATCTTCAGCATTCTTCTGTAGCACCACATTTCGAAAGCTTCTATTCTCTTCTTGTCCAAACTGGTTATCGTCCATGTTTCACTTCCACACATGGCTACACTCCATACAAATACTTTCAGAAACGACTTCCTGACACTTAAATCTATACTCGATGTTAACAAATTTCTCTTCTTCAGAAACGATTTCCTTGCCATTGCCAGTCTACATTTTATATCCTCTCTACTTTGACCATCATCAGTTATTTTACTCCCTAAATAGCAAAACCCCTTTACTACTTTAAGTGTCTCATTTCATAATCTAATCCCCTCAGCATCACCCGATTTAATTTGACTACATTCCATTATCCTCGTTTTGCTTTTGTTGATGTTCATCTTATATCCTCCTTTCAAGACACTGTCCATTCCGTTCAACTGCTCTTCCAAGTCCTTTGCTGTCTCTGACAGAATTACAATGTCATCGGCGAACCTCAAAGTTTTTATTTCTTCTCCATGGATTTTAATACCTACTCCGAATTTTTCTTTTGTTTCCTTTGCTGCTTGCTCAATATACAGATTGAATAACATTGGGGAGAGGCTACAACCCTGTCTCACTCCTTTCCCAACCACTGCTTCCCTTTCATGCCCCTCGACTCTTATAACTGCCATCTGGTTTCTGTACAATTTGTAAATAGCCTTTCGCTCCCTGTATTTTACCCCTGTCACCTTCAGAATTTGGAAGAGAGTATTCCAGTTAACATTGTCAAAAGCTTTCTCTAAGTCTACAAATGCTAGAAACGTAGGTTTGCCTTTTCTTAATCTTTCTTCTAAGATAAGTCGTAAGGTTAGTATTGCCTCACGTGTTCCAACATTTCTACGGAATCCAAACTGATATTCCACGAGGTCCGCTTCTAGCAGTTTTTCCATTCGTCTGTAAAGAATTCGCGTTAGTATTTTGCAACTGTGACTTATTAAACTGATAGTTCGGTAAATGTCACATCTGTCAACACC